>NC_135020.1:7629974-7951128 GCF_051020955.1 Megalopta genalis | reverse complement strand
AAATAATTCGTTATAAATTTCAAACTTGGTATGCCTATTAACTAACTTTCGCAGAATGTAATCCAACCTTTTCGCGTAAGAATGGTAATTTTCTTTGCGGTATTGTCGCAGTAATAACGAAAGTCCTGAAAAAGATCGCTGAGACGAATTTTTTTCATACAAAATAAATAAAACTAACTACAATCAAATATTAAAATTAAAATTAATTCGTTTAATTTGCAATTCAAATTTCTTTAGTATCAAATTTAATTTAATTAATGCCAACAGTTCGTTTCGGCATTTTAATCAATAGCATAACACGAATATTCGACTGAAGAATTACGGAACCGTCACGATACCTCGAGACGCAGAAAAAGTAAAGAAAGAATTAAATAGGGGATTAAAAATAACGATTTCTAAAGGCCGTAATATTATATTATGCACGGTTCTGCAACGCGTTTCCACTCGAATAATAATAAGCTCTTAATCGCAGTTCATTAAACGCCGAAATGCTTATGGTCGGTATGGAGTGCATACGCAGACGATCCACAAAAATTAATCCGGCTCTTCCCATGAAGGACGCCACACGCTTTCGAGTGAAGTGGAGGATTTAAAAAAAAATGGGCGGGGGGGGGGGGAGAGACCGGCGAAAGATTCGTGGCAAAAAGGAGGCTGGATTTTTATAACGAAGACGCGCGGCGCGAATTAACTACCGGCTCGATTGCGTTATTACACGTCGTACAGTTGAGAATATCCAGCCGGTTAGGGCCTGCTTTTTGTATCAGCATGTTCACATAATCTCAAGCGTGAAATGACCTATAAGAAAGAGACGACTAGCGGTTCTGCGTGCATGCTCATTTATTCGGGACCGTGGAAACTATTTTTCCATGGGCCGACTGAAATGCCAACGCGAAATTCTTTCGTTTGCTTCTGCGTCGAGCAATGACTCGCACAATTAACTATGTTGTGTCGTACAGTTTTCGCTGGCCTCGCTGTAAGCAATTAGTAAAGGCTGAAGAGAGATTTGACACGTCATTGACCGGTCACGAGTTAACTCGTGTTTTTTTGGCTCGGACGTACCAAAATTCCCAGTCAACAATGTGATAAATTCGTTGTATTACATATTGTCCAAATGGTTTTAACTGTTGGTACCTTTGTTTGATTCTATCGGATATTTTTATCCAAGCATTGTAATAGAAATTGTATATGACGTTCAGGTAAATCCAATCTTGACGTTGTTATAAAACAATATACAGGATGTCTCAAAGTTGTGGTATTTCCGGGAAATGAGAGATTCCTGAGGTCATTCGGAGCAACTGTTTTCTTTACAAAAATGTTCTCCGAGGCGTCGTTAACGAGTTATTAATGAAAAATACTGACCAGTGAGAGACGAGAGCTCAGCTGGCGCGAAGCGGCCGAGCCAATGAGCGGACGAAGCTCGGCTCCGCTCATTGGCTCAGTCACCTTGCGCCAGCCGAGCTGGCCCCTCATTGGTCAGCGTTTTTCATTAATAACTCGTAAACAAAGTTGCGGATTGCATTTTCGCCAAGGAAAAAGTTATTTCAAATAAACTGAGGAATCCCTCATTTCCCGGAAATACCATAATTTTGGGACATCCTGTATACATCAGTCAGATTTAGAGCACGAGAGGGGTTCTAAGACTCTAAAAAATTAGGTTTCAAGCACATTTCGAATAGAAATTTTGTTATAGAAGTGCACACTGCGTAGATTCAATGGATTATCTATGACCAGGGAAATTATGCACCTTTGCGACATTTCTCAATTTTTTCTCTTTAATTGGATATTTCATCACAGATCCTTTTCAATGCTAAACCTACCCGAGCCAGTAAAATCGCGTTTTTATTGGGTTGGCAACTAAGTAATTGCGGATTTTTTTTAGAAAATCAAAGACAATTTTTTCATGGAACTAAATAACTTTATTCTGTAATGTATTGCCCATTTTGATCAATGACCTTTTGCCATCTTTCAGGCAGCATCATAATCCCACGTTCATAAAACTTGTGGTTTTTATTAGCAAAAAACTGAATCAGGTACGATTTGACATCATCATCATTATTGAAATTTTTATCATTCAAGGAGTTTTGTAAAGATCGAAACAAAAAGTAATCAGATGGTGCAAGGTCAAGACTATATGGTGGATGTGGCAAAACATCCCAACCAAGCTCCAATAATTTTTGCCGAGTGGCCAAAGATGTGTGTGGCCTTGCATTGTCATGATGGAATACAATACTTTTTCGATTTGTCAATTCGGGCCGCTTTTCTTCAACTGCATTGTTTAATTTCGTTAGTTGTTCAATGTAGACATCAGAATTGATCGTTCGGTTGGGTGGTAAGAGTTCAAAGTAGACAATTCCTTTGTAATCCCACCAAACTGATAACAAAACCTTCTTTTGATGAATATCAGCTTTTGATGTTGTTTGAGTTGGTTCACCTGGCCTACTCCACGATCTTTTCCGCTTGATATTGTTGTAAACAACCCATTTTTCATCGTCAGTTATCAGTCGTTTTAAAAATGGATCATTTTCATTACGTTTCTTTAGCAAATCGCAGCTGTTAATGCGTTGCGTTAAATGCGTTTCTTTCAGTTCGTGAGGAACCCATGTATCGAGTTTTTGAACATAGCCAAGTTGTTTTAAGTGATTTTCAATGCATGTATGTGATACATGAAGCTTCTCTGCAATCTCACGTGTTGTACTGTGACGATCCGAATCGATTATTGCTTTGATTAGGGCGTCATCAACTTCAACTGGACGACCAGAGCGCTTTTCATCTTTGAGTGAAAAATCACCAGAACGAAATTTGGCAAACCAATTTTGACACTGCCGTTCTTTTAAGGCTTCGTCACCATAAACAGCACATAACTTTTTATGAGCTTGCGATGCGGTTTTTCCTTTGCGGAAATAAAAAAGCAAAATATGACGAAAATGTTCCTTTTCATTTTCCATTTTTCAACGAACGCCAAACGAAAACTACGCAACCGATCAAAAAACTTTTTTTACTGATTGACAGCTGAATTGCCAACTATCAAATAACAAAATGTGTTTTACATTTGTATTACGTCTGCAAACCTAAAAATTCAACTGAAGCCATCTATGAGTGAAATCCGCAATTACTTAGTTGCCAACCCAATATTTTGAACTTATTCAAAATTCCGAAGACTGATAGGACACGACTCAATAAATCTCTCAATCCAAATACGCGCGGATTCTAATCAAAATACATTCGTATCAAAAATTAATAGATCGAATGCAAAACAGCAAGATCATTTAAACAATTTAAAACTGCTATCGTATCACCGTCAACTCACTGAACTGATTAAGAAAAGAAATAAAGGTTTAGGTATCTCCGGCATTTTGTAATTAACGTAGAGAATTTTTAATTTGCATAAAAATTCGCAGTCTACTTAGAAAGCATCACGCGTTGGTCACTTTTAAAGTCCAGTGAGGTGCGTTCGAGTCGTTTAAATTTCTATTAACCCCTTGACATACAATTAAAACGGAATTTGACGCGTCCGAAAAATACTATTTAATTTGGCTCGATTGAACAGTTACTGAGAAAGGGTTGTTGTTGAGTAGTTGTTGAGAATCGGCAATTATAAAAACGAGGCGCAAGACTCAAATTAATCGTATCTCCTCTTCCCAAATTGTCCATTTTTTTGGACAATCTGAGCGTCAATTATGGAGACATTACTGTAAATTCTCCCTAATCGCAGCTCAGTTTGGAAACAAAAATGGACAATTTGGGAAGAGGAGATGCGATTATTCGAGCCTCGCGGCTCGTTTTTATATTTACCGATTGTCGACGATTACAAAAACGAGTCGCAAGACTCGAATGATCGTATCTTCTCTTCCCAAATTGTCCATTTTTGTTTCCAAGCTGAGCTTTCCAGTTAGAGAGAATTTACTGTATTTTGAAATTTGGCTCACACTGATTTGTGGATGCACTTTGTTATTAATACTGTCCAGGGAGTGGTAAAGAGTGGGGCATCTTGAACATTGTAAACAAACCAGAATCGACGTACGAGTGAAATACGAGTAATTGATACGAGTAATCGAATAATATGTATACTATACGGCGTCCGCCGAAAACAGCCCTTAACGGCTTAGACTCGTCAAAGTCTGCAGTGGCACATGAAATGAACGATGACTCGAACTTGTCGTTGTATGTCAAGGGGTTAAAAACCCATTATAATTTAAAAAAAAAAGAGACTCCGTAGTTCAACTGTTAAAATCGATAACGAAAGCTGGCCGAAGGGGGAGCAGCAGCGTCGCACGGTAAACTACATAAATTATCAGTATCAGTTAATCGATAAGCCCGCTTTTACTTTCCCGATATCATGGAAACATTGTTTAGAAATTTCAGGACAGAGATCCGCAGTCTACCGACAATATTTCGAACATTATTGACGTCGCTTACGGAAGCTTCGTCTTCGTTAGAGGCGACAGAATGAAAAAAAGTTGACGCAGGCCGAGCAACGAAGAATGTTTCGTTGGGATGAGAGAAAGGGTTTCGCGCATCGACGTTAACGTTTCCATTAACCCCGGTTTAAGCCCCGTGCGTGACTTTGACGAAGATAGGGGGACTGCTCTCGATCTTCTTTTTTCCCGTCTTTTTCTCGTGGCACGTTGTACGGGAACGCTTGGGAGGTCGGTTGTAATCGTCCTCCCTCCCTCCCGGCTATCCAGCATTCACGATTCTGTCTGTCGGCGGAACCGTCGCCACTTGATATGTTCCCTCTCCGTCTCTTTCTCTCTCTCTCTCTCTCTCTCTCTCTCTCTCTTTCTCTCTCTCTCTCTCTTTCTCTCTTTCTCCCTCGTTCACCATCTTTCTCTTCGTTTCCACCTTTCTCCGGCGTTCGCTCTGCCGTTCGCCTCCTCCACCGATAACAGCTGACAGATCGTCAGGTAACCATGCGCAGCTTATTCAAACGTTCTACGGCGCTTCCATTCAATTTCACGCCTATCCACTTGTATCCAATTTAGCCGCGGAATATTCCATCACGAAGAATCCGTGACTTTGATAAGTGTGCGGCACCGCGGCGCGATCGCCGCCTTCCTCGGGACCTGTCTGTTGACTCTAGCGGACTTCAACGCCAGCCAACTCCTGTCGTTCGTCGCCGAGTTCGATGATTATTTCACCCGGCGCAGTCAAATGTAGCTGGCAATAATGGTGTGTAAGCGATATCGTGTATACGTTGCATCCGACAGGCGTATTAATCTCCGCGGATTTCCGTGCGCAGAGAAACGGAAGATGAGATCGCTCGATTTTCGTTTCGTTTCGCTCGTGCTCCGGGCACGCCTGTTCTCGAGCTAGTTTTTGGTACGGCGATTGTTTCGCGACAGTTCTCGAAAGAGGAATAGTTTTCGTTGCTATCGTTGCGTTAAGACGAGAACTAGGTGTAAATTCTCCCTAATTGATGCGCCGCGCCGGCGATCTTCGTTACCGTTTGCAGCCAACAGCGACCGATTGCTGCGGCAGTGGAGGCAGCTAGTAAGAGGGGAAATGTATACACACAAGTATGGCTTCTCGACGCGTGAGGATTACACAAAATAAAGACCCACTTATTGTTATTATCAGTTAATTCATTGTATCGAACACTTTCAACGCGCTGCTGTTTAATACTTTGACTGCCGTGTCACCCCTATGTGTGGGTGACAGAATTATTACTTCAAACCTGAAAATCAATTTTTACGCTAATCTATTATGCCTTACTAACTTGATTAGAATTCGCAAAATGTAAAAATGTTGAGAAAAGCAATCGATGCCATACAAGTACACTTTTCAGTTTTAATTTGATTGAACAATATGCTTTCATTTTATTCAATTTTTGACGTTGTTGGTATGGCAATCAAACTGTTAATTATGTCAATTAAGCAACCAGCGTGCAAAAGGATGTGCTCTACAAATCAATAAAGATTAAATTTGGCATTGTAACTAGTAACTGTAGCGTTATGGACATATTCATATGATTCTACATCAGGGGTGGCTAAAACGTCGACCGCGTGACTATTCCTAGTCGTCCGCCTGTCTGATATTATCTATGTTTATTTTAAATTTAAACTTATTTTTGGCTTTATATTACTATTTTTCTTATGATCATTTAACACAATACGATGTTGACAGATCGCCGCCTATAATTAAAAAAAAACAGGTCGCTTGTAGTGATCGAAAGTTTGGCCACCCCTGCTCTACAAACTTAGCATGGGATATTCGAGGTCCGACAGTATTAACCCTTTGCACTCGATCTTATATCACCTTCCAAAATAATTTTAATATCATCAAAGCTTAAATTTAAAAAATTGTTAATAGTGTAACCGTTGCATGAATCACAGGATTCAATTTTATGTGCATAAAATGCACTTTGTCATATAAAATGAAAATACTATGAGCCAGAGAAGTTATATTATTTTTTCAGTTAAAATGGCTTCGAGTTCAAAGAGTTAACTATCTCTAATATACATATTCGATTTTGCAGCATATTTTCGGAGAGAATTTTAGAACGTTATAATTTCGACCCCTAGACAAAATTAACCCCAAAGTATCATAAACTACGTGTAAAGTCCTTGATACTTTCAAAATTACGAAAATTGTCCAAACTTCTCAATCCATAATATTTTCAAGTAAAAGTATCTTTCCAGTTTCGCGCCTGCTGCAATACGCAAAAAACATGTCACAAACAAATGAATGAAACATAGTTATCAAACAGAGTTATGTTCCATATTAACCAGTCAGTTGTCGCAATCTTTTTGAAAAGTGTACGTGTGGCTGTTACGATATAGAATTAAGTTGTAACGAAATGACTGTTTTAATTATTACCTTTATCGTTAACATTTGTATGTTTACTTAACTTAACCAATCAGCTGTTTTTAACGATGTTGTCACATCTAACAAAATATTGTCATTTCTTCGTGACGAGTATACTCGTCGAAAACAGCTAACTAGTTAACCTTTTAGGCACGACGCGCCACTATAGTGGCTTTCGCGGATGTCATTTTTCAGAACGACATGTCACTATAGTGGCTTTCGCGGATGTCATCTCTCTGGACGACGCGCCACTATAGTGGCTTTGCTCTAGTAGCTCACTCGCTCATCGTTTGAACCAAATAATCGTCTTCATATGCATTGTTTCATACTTCTTTTGTCTTCACATCGATTTACAACAGTCTACAGGGTGTCCCAAAAATGTCTCGTAATCCGGAAATGGCGGGTTCCTCGGATCATTTGAAGCAACTTCTTCCTTTACAAAAATGTTCCCCGAGGCACCGTTAACGAGTTATTAAGGAAAAACAACGACCAATAAGAATCGAGTACGGCTGACGCAAGGTGGCTCATCCAACCAGCGCACGAAGCCCAGTTCCGCTCATTGGCTCGATCGCCTCGCGCCAGCCGAGCTCGCCTCTCATTGGTCACCGTTTTTCGTTAATAACTCGTTAACGGTGCCTCGGAGAACATTTTTGTAAAGGAAAAAGTTGCTTCAAATGGCCTGAGGAACCCGCCACTTTCGGATTGCGAGACATTTTTGGGACACCCTGTATATACAGACAGAATATACAGTATCAGGCTCTGTACAGTACATATCAGACTCTGCCGTCCAGAGAAATAGCCTCGCGCAGAATTCAGCCGTACCTAAAAGGTTAAAACAACCTAAGTTTTCTCCATACTCCAACAAATTGAAATTTTCGATGACAATTCTGCAAACATCGCGTAGTAAATTAGTCCCGCGGACATCTAAAAAAGTCGTCCAATTTTATAAAATTAATTTCATTAGTAGATGTTCGAATACTTTCGTTGTTCACTGCACACATATAAGATGAAAATCCTGATCGGTCGCATAAATGCGTCCGCACTCCGCACCGATGGGCTTCGCAATACGGATAAATGAGTCGATCGCAGTGAAAGGGTTAAGAAGAACCGTCAACTGCGCGGCGTTCGTACGGATAGATAGACGAGATGCAAATTAGCGTGTGGCGTTGTTCAAACGGAGGACCGCCGAGGCGCGCGTAGTGTATTTCGGCCGCGCTCGTTGTCCTCGCTATCGGATCGCATCGCGGCATTCGCGTCTCTTCATTGTCGTCTCTCCACTTTCCTCTCTGCGAGCCCCGCAATGGAACCCATCGGCACCTGCCAATAGCACCGCGTGCCGGCGAACGACACGCGTTACGGACGGGAACGGCGAGTACACATAGTCCGCTCGCGCTCACGCTCGTCTCTCCGCTTCCTTCGCGTCGAGTTTCCTACGCGCGGAACAAAAGCGACCCCGGAGAGAAAACGGTGACTTAATTGCTGGCATTTAGCATAATGGCCGGTCCACCGGTGCCCGTTGAATGAGCCTTCTTTACCGTGTTACCGTTGTAACCAATTATTGCTGGCCAACAATGGGCTATCGCGCGGAAATAACGAACCTAGGCTATTCCTTCGCGTTAAATCGCGCGCGGCTATCGACACCAAGGCCGCCGTTTTGTTTCTCACCGTCGTTGGTGGTCCCCTTCCTCGTGTAACACTTTGTCCTGGGCTGTTTCTTCGTCGGAATACGATTAACGCGATTTTTATGTGAAAGGGTGAGTGTAGGTATTACTGCGGTTTCTCGATGAAGGCGAACTTTGGACAGAAAGAATAAGACCTTCTACGCCAACAACTTGACAACTCGAACTATACCTATTATTCTTTAACTTGAACATTTACTTTTCTCAGAATATTGGATCTCTGAAAGCACGAATTTCATTAAAAAGCGTAATGTTAAGAAACCAACGTGAGCATATATTACCGCGGTTATATATCTATTACTAAGAGCCAAATACTGCGGACGTTCCGATTACTGCGTGTCAAGGTTGAAACGACCCATTTTCTTTTAAATGTACACACACAGCTACAATTTCTGGGATCAAGATATTTTCACTGTAACACTTTATAAATTAGGTATAGTTACTCTACGATCGAGCGTGTTCGCGCCGGCTCATCGAGAACTGCACCGTGTAGGTTAATGTACACGCATAGTAAAAAACTATGCGCCAAATACTGTGTTGGTGAATGATATCTGGGGTAGATGACAGTGACAGTGTACGTAGATTTTTTTATATCAAAGTAATGATTACTTTATCCAAAGATAACGCTAAAATGAATAGTTTATTATTAACTATTAAAATATAAATCTCTTTCGAATGAGCGTTCACAGCTGCCATTACGAGTACTAGCCATCCCGAATATCAAAAGTCAATAAATGAATTAAAACTGCGATTGCTGTTACTTGCATGTCATAAATTATCAATATTGAAGGTATAAAAAATTATGAGATTCATTTTTAGAAGATTACACACTATAAAATGTTAGATTTTATTACTTTTATAAAATACCGCAGTATTTGAGACGTCCGCAGTAATACCTACACTTACCCTATACATATAGGACATATGTATGTACTGAGTAAAAAATCCTTAGTAAGCATACAGTGACTCCCATTAATATTCGGACACTTTTTAAAACAAGAATTAACGATTTGAATATTTTTAAATGATACAGGGACCAGTATACCAGACAATGATTACTCTACTTTGTTATAATTTTGCTATCACTTGCAATGACAGAACAAAATAAAAGACTCTCATTTTTTTAACTTATAATTTAAGTTATATGCATACTGAAAATTTCATCGACATCGGTTTACGCAAAGTCAAGTTACAAGCGTTAAAAGATTATAAAAACTGCAAATTTCTCATATTTATAAAAAACTGCGAGTTTTGGGATCTTTAATTGTTTACAGCTCCTACGAATGTCAACCGATTTCGGTGACATTTTTAACACGCATATAACTCGCCGAGATCTACAAAACATATTTTTTAAATTTTCGTTATAGGCTCAGATAAAAAAGCTTAAAAATTGAGAGCTTTTTCTTTTCTTTTGTCATTCTAAGGAATAGCCTCTATTATCTAAAAACATTCAAGTCGTTTAGATCAGTTCTAAAAAAGTTATTGCGTTTTGAAAAGTGTCCGGATATTAACGAGAGTCATTGTATATTGAAAGGTTATCCATTTCTACGATATAAACATTTCTGTTTGTTGATTGACTTACTTCCACTGCACACGATGTTTAATTCAATGTTTTTAAATCGTGTTATGTCGCGGATCAGTCAGTTGTAAATCGGCGATCGTGGATCCTATTAATATTACACGATTACGTCGATATTACACAGTGATTATCGATCATTCCGCTAGCGAACAAAAATGTTCGCATCTCAGAAACGATCGATCTTTCGAGCTAGCTTTACTAAGGCTTTTTTACTCAGTACAATATGGCACGCGTGAATGTTTCAAACGCAAGAAAATTTATAAATCAACGAGATCTAATAGCATCTTCTTTTTGGAATGAGTAATCTTTTAGTTCGCGAACGAATGTTCCCTTTAATTCCGACTTTTATAAAATAACGTATAAAAACGAGAATTTGCATAGAAAACCGCGGTCGAGTTGTAAGTCTTCCGCCGAAACCACGAATTCCCAGGGAACGTGGGTGTCGTTTACCCCGAGCGAGAAAGGAAAGTTTATTTTCGATCTTGGAGAATCTGCAAGGATACGGCTTCGTCGGGTCGGATTTAATTAAAACTTTTACAACAATGGACCGCGGGCCGGTTGGAAGAGACCGGGGGATCCAGTCGTCTCCAGAAAGGAAGACCTTGGCGGCGACTAATCAATCGACATCGCGGTAATCAAGAGAAAAAGTGTGTCAGCGGCGCGCTACTAACGAGAGCCGAACGGGACTCGCGGAAACTGGAGTAGGGAGTGGAAGAAAGTAAGCGATAATGAGGAACGTACCGTCGTCGGGGAACGGAAGGGAACGATATCGGTCATTTCCGGACCCGTGGAACCGCTGAAAAGTTTCCGTTCCGCGATGCCACCGGCATTCTTTGCCGTCTCATTCAGCGTTCTCGGAGTCCTTTCGTGTCCTAGCAGCATGATTCTTATGCGGCAGACAGACACAATAGCCTGCAGTCAAATTACGTTCGATCGGCCAACGTTCTCCACGACCATAACTCCTCGACTTTGTACTCTAATTAGGGAAGTTCGCTCCGGGACTCGTATTTCTTCTCGCGGAGCCCGGCGTAAAATATAGGAGAACGCGATCTATCGCAGCTTCTATAACCTCCCTGCAACTCGATACAAATCTTTCCTCGAATTCTCGGTAAACTACCATTCTTCATACCTATTTAAACGCGTCGGGCGAATTTCTATTGTGACACGCGAGCTTTAAACAGTTACAGCGAGGCGAAAAGTTTTCGGACAACTTTTAAAGCGGTATAACGTTTCCTTCAAAGCGAAGGAAATGACTTGATTTTTTTTTTTTGAAGACGTTAAAGGGATCTGTTTACTGTACAATGATTAAAATAATTGTTTTAATTTCGCTATTACTCGGAGTGACGAAAGAAAAACTCACAAGAACGAAAATTTAAAGCATACGTTTTGTGTACATCTGGGTAAGTTACGTGCATCTTGAAAATTTCATTGAGATCGATTGTCGCATAATCAAGCTATAGCCACTGCAAGATGTGAAAATGATCTGTTTTTCGTTGAAATTCCTGAAAAACTTCTATTTTCGTGAACTTAAAATGTTAACGGCTCGTAACAACGCGAACCGATTTCAATGAAATTTTCAGTGTGCATCTAAAAACATATTTTTTCAATTTTCGTTATAAACTTAGTTTTTATTAGGCTTTTAAAAATATTTTTTGTCATTACAAGTAATAGCAAAATGAAATGAAATTATTTTAGTCTTGTACAGTAAATATTCAAAATATTTTCAAATTTACGAATATATTATAGCTTTCACTGAAATTGCAATACAAACGGCAAATTGCATTCCCCGCTTTACTAACTGCTCCACTGCTGCAGTTATCGGTCGCTATCGACTGCGCCGCCCCGTCGATCTTCGTCACCGTTTTCGGCCAACAACGAGGGGTGCTAGTAAGAGGGGAAATGAGTAAGAGGGGACTACACAAAATAAAGACTCCACTGATTGTTATTATCGGTTAATTCATTGTATTGAACATTTTCAACACTGCTGTTTAATTGACATAATTAAACAGTAATGTTGAAAATGGCACTTGTTGAATCAACTGTGTTGATTCTAGGCACTATTTTCAGCAATAGTTTCCCATAAATATGTGAACGTCTGGATCAACATGGCCACCACTGTCACAAAATTCTGTAGAATATATAAAACGCGGGATATTACGTCCACAAAACTTTTTTTCTTATTTTAGTGTGTCGAATTGGCCCTGCTGTGCTTTCCACGCGCGACGGAATAGCCTGTATAAATTTGAAAAAAACACATTAACGGCCGTGTCCTCGGACAAACGCCATAGGGTGCCAAGCATTGGTAAGACCTATTGCTCATGTTACCAAATTCATCGAAGATTGAAGCAGTATAAATCCCTTTGAAATGGCTGCAATCGTTCAACGGCGACAACGTTAATCGGAAGAAGGCAAAGAAAGAAAGAGAAGAAAAGAAGGGAGAACGTTACGACGATATTCGGCGATCCGAAGGTAGTAGATCCAATTTAACATACAGGATGTCTCAGTTTCATTCTGTTAAACTTTGCGAGGATATTGTGACAGTAAAAATAGGAACGAAAATGATACATGGACATTATAGCATCTTGGATGTTTTTTTGCGAGATTGTGTAAGGTTATTATATTATTATTATTATTATAAATTATCTGCGCTTATTACAAGATACAAGAGGTACATAGACATTAATTTCTCTTCTTAATCATTTTAACGAGTTAGAATTAATCCAACAGCATTTTTAAATTCTTTCATTGTTTCTACTGTTTTGCATTATAGCAACTATAACTGTAATCTTTCTTTTGTTTGATAAAAAATTGACTAATGACAAGGATAATATAAATAGACTAATATACTAAAAAATAATATACTCTAGTAAGAATACACTCGGTCAATATTCGATCGTGCTAACAATTCCTATTTTACCATTATTGCGATAAAGATTATTGCATTTTTCGCATTTTGCTTTCGCGGGAAATCATCAAATATTAATTCGGAGACATATTAATATAAAAATCGCAAGATATCTAACCAAATTCAATCTTATAGTTTCGATAAGGCAACACATTAGCTGATCGCTAAGCTGCGGACCTCTGTACAAAATAAAAATTGTCTGCACTGTTCGCAGGATGCGGGAGCTTAACAGATATTCACGCCTCTTTCGAATCGTTTTATCGAGTTAAACTTAATTACAAATGTAATTAATTAATTAAATTCTTCAAACGTTTTCAATGTTGTTGAATTTGTCTTACTCGTTTTTTAGCATAAATGTATAAAATCCACAGTCTACTGACTCGTCTTGCATGAGTATAACCATTTGTTCGCCCTCCGCAAGCAGTTTAACCCTTTGCAATCGAAGCTCTATTTTAATTCGAAATCTAAAAGATGTCTTCTGATTTACAGTATTTCCATTTTACACGATTTATCACGATTTATGCATATGAAATTCAGCCTAAGTACAATAGTTGCAATTTTAACAGTTTTTTTTTTAAAATATGAACGAATCTAATACTGTTACAATTAATTTGAAAAATGGTATAACAATTTTCAGTGGCGCCTCAGTGTCGCCACTCGAATGCAAAGGGTTAACCCTTTGCACCGGAGACCATTTTAACTCCAAAATGAAGACATTTGTTTCAACCTACAATATTTCCACTTGTTTTTGTTTGATACATGTGAAATTGAACGTGTACGATTATAGAACACTTTTATTACTAACACGTTCCGTGCCACGTGTACCATCGATGGTACACGCTTGCATGTTTACTTAGTGAACTGAACAAATTGTTTACAAGAAATTTAGAACCGAAGAATCAATTTCCACCGCAAGAATGGGCGTTGATAAGTTTTTGTTACGTTGTTACGTGTACGAGAATTAATAATTGCACGTAATACATCAAGTTTTAGTCAAATATCAAAGTGTGAAGATTCGAGTAAAAAAAGCTCGGCACGGAACGTGTTAATCAATTTATCGAATAATTTAATAATCAAATAGATTTAATAATGTGAAGATTCTTTTGAAAACAGTGTAGCAATTTTTAGTGTCGCTTCAGAATCGCCATTCGAGTGCGAAGGGTTGATACTTTCTCGAACCGCTGCAGACGAAAATCGGTATCAAATCGAGTATCAGCCGGAAAGTTCTCGATCGTAGCCGTGCAATGGCGTAAGCGTAAGTGGAGGATCGGCGAGGTTCGCGTCATCGGTCGCTGGGGGTTCGTCGAACCGCGGCGGTGGTGTCTCGAAATTATAGTTTCGCGTGGGACAACGGACCGGCGCGCGATCGTTCCGCAGCTCTTAAACAGGCAGTAAAGTAGCGGTGATGTTCGTGCGCGTCCTTCGCCGGTTGATCGATGATTCCCTCGAACAAAGGGCCATATCTTTGTTACTGCGCGGCGAGTATATTGACAACCGATACGATCGCCGGTTTTATGTATTCCTCGGCGAGCCGTTAACGCCTCGCGACGTCTCCGGGCGAAATAAAAATTGGTCCGGCGTCCAGACTGCGTGGCGAGCCATCTTTTTACGGTGGCTTTACGAGGGAACCGGCCGCGGCGAGTGGCGACGTGTCGCGCAAACAGCAACACAGCTCCACCCGGGACACTGCCGGGGGAGTTATGATCTCCTCAGACGTCGCCAACAAATGAATTAGCTGTTCAAGGCCATTCGACGCGTGTTCCTTTGTTACACACAGCGCTCGGCCGCCCCTCGACGCCGTCGATCTAAGGACCCCTAAGAGAGTATTGTCGGCCGAGCCGCTTCCCGAGGTCTCTTCCGAGTCTTTAGCACCCTCTAAGCGGCGCATTCAGAGCTTCCTGCACGGCATGGGGCGCGCGAAACGCTAAGAGGACATCTAACGAAGTCACCGGGGGGATGGTTACGAAGTTTCGGAGTTCAAGATGGATGGGACCAACTGGGTTGCCGAAGCGGGAGAAGATGAGTCGGGGATATGATGCAAAGCGGGGACGGCTCGAATTCAATTTATCGCGAACGGAGCCAGAAGTCTAAGCACGGGAACGAGAATGAGCTTCGAAATTTGATTGCCACTGGGCCGATACACCGAGAATCGGGATAACGCGATTCCCGATAGCAGGGAGAAGCTTTCTGCGTGACACGCGCGCACCGATTACAGCGGAACTCATTTGCGGGAAGACCAGTGCGTTTGCATAATCAAACGATTCATATACTGTCCCGTACCGTCGAATTAAGGCCACTCGGAAAAATGTTCCAACTACTGTAATCCTGTGCTATAAACATTGCCTTTGATTGAAGGCACTTTTATTACAATTTCAAATAGCTGTACGCGAAGCATTCGGTTTACATTTTACTGTCACTCTTCAAAAACTGATATTGTTGATGCGTTGAAATGTGTACGTACTCTTGAAATGTGTTTTGGATGTGTATGCACTCTTTATTGTCGCAGCATCGATAGTGCATGATGCGTAACATCGGGGATATGCACCCGACAGCAAACTTGAAGCATCGGTAATCTTTGGTTGAAAAATCGTGAATCTACGAACAGCTGCAACTCTGTTAAAACATACCATGATTATTATTTTTTAAATAAAGCTCGAAGTCTCTACTTTACGATACCATATCCTAATTTGATTCAAACATACATGAAACACGTACAATATGAGACACAAGTCTGACCGTCCTACGTGTCTGGCTTCTATTTCTTGCCATCGATGCGTTAAATTGTTCTGTTGCATAAAAGTTCGCAGTCTAGATACGAGAATTTTTCGCTTCTGTTTAGCCAGACTGCCGATCTTTATGCAAAATAAAAATGGTCTTCATCGATTGCAAGTACAGTAAATTCTCCGTAATCGACGCTCAGACTGTGCACAAAAATGAACAATTTTGGAAGAGGAGATACGATTGTTCGAGCCTTGCGGCTCGTTTTTATAGTTATTGACGATCGGTAACTATAGAAACGAGTCGCAAGGTTCGAACAATCGTACCTCCTCTTCCAAAATTGTCCATTTTCGTATACAATTTGAAAATTTACTGCAACTGCAGCAAACACGGGTCAAATAAAATGTCTTTCTCTGCTTGATAACTGCGTCGAGTTGAAAACAATGCATAGATGTCCTTAACCCGAGAAAGATAACCTACGTCGCAGAGGCGCCTGCGAAGACTGTTGATTTTTGTTAATTTTTCATAGAGGTCTAGTGATTTAAGTTTAAAATTACTTAAAATATAAAAAAATATAATATAAATGCATTTTATTTTTACAATAATGCCAAACCTTTAAAATGACTAGATTAACTTAAATAAATATCCATTGTTAGTATAAAATTGACGCCTTAGAAAAGCATGCGCCTCTGAAGCGTATGGTTATCTTTTACGTACGTTGCCATATGGTTATCTTTCTAGGGTTAAATTCATTCAATATTTTCATTTTGCGCCTACATAATTTATCTTCTAAACCCATAAAATCAGCAGTCTATCCAAAACGGTTTTATTTATTTTTTATTTATTTCTTGAACGATTTAATTTTGAACCCCTCTGCTCCGAACGAACCAGGTCGGTCGAAAATAGCCTAAAACCTGCACCGCCAGTACCCAAAGAAAGCCTCCAAAATGTTCGCTGGTTTTGTCCCCATTAGGCCGAACGAAACGGTGTCCCATGAAACGGGGAGACGAATCATCGGCGACGCTGCCGATTAATCCTGAATCTCGGAGTAGAGTTAGGAGACGCGATCCTCCGTCTGCCTGCGGCCTAGAACGTCGCACACTGAAATAGACCTTGTTCATCCGGAAACACGGCCGGTTTTAGAAAGGGAAAATCTAGCATCCTGTCACTCGAGTCGTGTTCCGCTAACGCGACGAAATTTAGGAGTACGGTGGACCCTACGATTATCCGGCCCGGTCGTTCCGCCGGCTGCACTCCTCCCGCAATAAACAGCGCGAGTTATCGCGCGGCCACGCACCGGCCACGCTTCTAAACGCGTGTAACTTATGCCCGCGAGCACGCGAACACGCGTTCCGCTGGAGCCGGCGGGCCTTTGAAGCTGGGCCCCGGCGACTTCTCCGCCGCCGCGGCGCGATCATTCGTTTCGTTGACAGGCTCGGTTTTAGACCGCGGCTCGGGTCTCCTAACTCCGACACCCGCCACCATTGTCCGCTGACGTCGAACATGACAATACGAGCCAATTCGTGCTGTTCACGACGGGGAACAGAAAGGGGGAACAGTGGTTCGGTGTTCAAATGTTTTCAGAGGACTTTGCTTCGTTCCGAAACATCCAATGATTACACTGTCCGACACGATTTTTGGGTTCCTATAGCCACTATGAAATTCTTATAGAGCTTCACTCCCTGAACAAGAATCCGAAAACCGAACTGCTCCATCACCCTCAGTTTTTTAAATAAACGAACTTTTGTAAAAACCCAAAATTTTCGACAAAAATGAGGTATTGCATGAAAAGTACAAACGCTAGAAAGTTCTAATCAGTCTCAAAAGATAGAGGAGAGTTTCCCGAATATAGTGGCATGCAATTGATTAATTGTTTTTGGTCCTAAATAGCAATAAATTGATGTCAAAGTTTAAAAAAGTGTCGACGTGCGCAGTTTCTCCGCAATATTTTTGTATTTTTACGAAGAGTTCTTTGTTCGGCACGAAAACTCTACCCAGGATCGGATTCTGTAGACATTTCTGAAGATGAAACGGCCCGGCAAAAGTGTCGGAACGATATACATTTCGAGTAAATCGAGAAATTGTTCGACGACAACATGTACACGACGTTTTGCCGCCATGAGCTTCGCTACTCGCTTCTCTCTGTCCGACAGGGCCGAAGCTACGCGTAATCAACACCGATGGAGGGATCCAATGGGGCACCCACTTTTCGTAAATAATATTTGAATATTTTTTAGTACTGTTTAGTTCTGTTTTCTTTTTTACATATTTCTGTGGATAATAATCACCAAACTGTGATATATTTCACAAAAAAAATCACAGCAGAGAATTTGGAGTTGGTAACGAAAGTATTCTAACACTAGTATAATTTTGACTTCTACGCCATATAATTAAATAAATATTTAAATATATATTTAACAATATGTTTCAAGAAGTTTAACGTTTTGAAAATGATTATTTATTCATGATCGAATTATCGTTATAATTTAAATGATAACTGTATACATGATATACTTGTAATTCGAACAAATTCAGAATAAAATGAATAGTTTTTGTTCATTATTTTTTTTTTATTATTTCTCCATTTTTAATGTATGATTCACAGTTTGGTGATTATTATCCATAAAAATATGTAAAAGAAGACAGCACATTGAATTTCATAGTGGCTATAGGAACCCAGAAAAAAAGTTTGATTTTGTCGGACAGTGTTATCGTAATGTTTAAAAGACTGATCGTTTTTTCTTAGTCTTTCTCGGTTTCCGGACATTTTTTAAGAGAATTAAATGAACATGTATGTATGGTTTGCAGTTTTATTAAGTCAATGCTATCTTCGATAAGATTTCACAAAGTTATTTATTTGCATGCCTAGTATTAATAAAGTATTGAAGTATTGATAAAAAATATTAAAGTGGACTCCTGTAAAACGCGAATTCGTATAACGCGACGAAAAAAATTTCGACTAATACTCGTACAGCGCGGTAGATAAATAACGCGTAAGATAAATTTAACATTTTCACATAGTTTCTGATTTTTGAAGCTGGCGAAGTAGCGGTTTATAAAAAGATAGCAATACATACACATTTTTAAAGATGTAAGAGAAAAATAATTTTATTCAACTTTCAATAAAAATATAAAAATATGCGCTTCGCTATTTAAAATTTATTCACTATCGGAAGTAGCAACAAATAAGTTCTAACAACGCCGTCTTGTTAATATTGGTTCTACTGATTCATCGCTTGAATACTTCATAGTTTCGTCTTGATTGTTATCGTTGATTATAAAAAACGATTCTTTCTTCAGATCATTTTTAGATTGAAAATATGGGGATAGGCGATCAGTCAATTTTCTTCTAAATTTCATAAACAAAAATTATTATTTAGGCGCCAATGAAACCGATTTCAGTTTCCAGTCACAATCCTTCAGTCTTTCAACATAATATCTCGACTAAAAGGACCTTCAAAGAAGGATCGTTATTTCTCCTGAATCTGACAAAAATACGTTTCAAATGCTTGAAAAATATAAACTGATTTTGTTTCAATGTTATTCCACGTGACAAATATGTACGTTGAAATGATTACTTGTTAGAATTTTCGGGTCTCCGTAACACGAAGTCTCTATAAATTTGTCACTAAATTCGCCATCGGTTGACAATCGCTTCTCGGTCGGAAAATTGCGAAACAATGGATCGTTGCTCGTGGTGTCCAAACCGACGCGAACTCCGAATCCCACGCACAGAGAACAAGTAGCCAGTTCTCGGCGTCCAATTAACACCAATATATTTTCCTTATAAGTGTTTCCACTGTCGCGCCTAACTGTCCAAGTCTACCGTTCTTCTTGGTTCGTGGAACGACATCTTGTATTTCGTACAGCAAAATCGATGGCGATCTTGCGTAATAGTGGAACCATGACTTAAACATGGCATCGTTTCGAGCCGCGTACACTCCCGATCGCATGTACTAGAATACTTAGAATACGTGTAATTTACTTAGCACTGACCATTTCTGAACGACGTAAATTCAAGTCATTTTACGACTCTCCGCTCAACCCTTTTTCACCACGAGTATCTTATTCAGTTGAATTTACAATCGGCAAACGTAATAAAATTCTTATCAAATTACCTGTATTTATGCTGCGACTTACTGTTTCAAACAATGATATACATATGTGCATAGATAATGATATACATAAGTCTGACGATATTTTATGCAGACCGGGCTTGCTTTATTAGAATTGCTATATTGGAATTTGAATAGCGTCCTGTGGTTGAAACACCGCGCGGAACTATTAGACGAGTAGTTTATTTCATGCAAAAATTTATTAAGATAAAGGATAAAGTATTAATTTCATCGATAAAAATCTTATCGTTTATTTTCTATGATTTCTTTTCGCTGGCTAGACGTAAAAATTTCACTCGAACACGGCGAGTTGAAATGCCCATTTACAATCCATCCTTTGTCATAATTCGTAATAAAGTTATTAATTTTTCGAAAACTATTAAGCGTCCAATTAACAAGAATGAACGTTTACGATTTAATCGTACGCAGCAAAACATGTCGGAGATGTTCATTCTTGTTAACTTAACTTTCCATAGTCTACAAAAAATTATTATTCACACGGAACGAATAAGTGAACAATGGCGCAACAGGAGAAAACCAGAGCTATCGAATGACGTAGGAGACATAACTGTTAGGAAATTGTTATGCGATTAATCCTTTGCGTTCGAAGCTTGTTTTAACTTTGAGACTAAGATATTTCTTCCAATGTTGTATTATTTTTGTATTGTTTGCATATGAAAGCGAGTTTACTCGCTCGTACAATAACTACACTATAACTAATTATTATATATAAATATTATATAGCAATTTTGAGCGGCGTCTTAGACTCGCTATTCGAGTGCAAAGGGTTAATTTAAATGGAAATGTTAAAAACACACGAACTCGAGAATCGACCTATTATTTCCCAGTGTTCGTACACCTTTTATAAACGCAATAATTATTTTAAAACTAAACTAAACGACTCGAATCTTCTTTAGATGATAGAGGGGCTAGTTTACTAGACGATGACTGAAATGCTTCTTTTTTTTTAAATTTTACTATTAGTTGGAATAACAAAAAAATAAAACTCATTTTTTAACTGTTTTATCTGAACCTATAACGAAAATTAAAAAAATGTCTTTTGTAGATCTCGGTAACTTATATGCATGCTGAAAATGTTCTCGAAATCGATTGACATTGGTAGGAGTCACAACAAATTTAAGACAGCAAAACTCGCAGTTTTATCATGATTTTGAGCAAAAACTGTAAGAAATCTGCAGTTTTTAAAATCCTTTAACGCCTGTAGCTCGACTCTGAGCTAACCGATTTCGATCAAACTTTCAGCACGCATGTAAGTTACCGAGATCTACAAACAAAAGGCATTTTTTAAATTTTCGTTATAGGCTCAGATAAAAAAGTTAAAAGACGGGAGTTTCTAATTCTTTCTTTTCATTCCAAGTAATAGCAAAATTAAAAGAAGAAAGCTTTTTAACCGCCGTTTGGCAGACTAATCCCTCTATCATCTAAAATAATTCAAGCCATTTGGTTCAGTTTGGAAAAAGTTATTGCGTTTTAAAAGGTGTACGGACACTTTTGTGGGTCACTGTAGTCGTGAACAAGGCTGTGTCTGTCGGGGATGGGACGACGCGTCGTTCGAGTTGATTTCCGCGGGAAACTGGAGCCATCGAAACGTTCGAAAGTTTTCGCCGCTAGTTGCAACTTCGGGGCCGGTGAATTACCGTCACGGACGGTAAATGTCAGGCATAACTTTGATTCACAGACGGAATAAATTCGTCCGCGGAGAGAAAAGGAACCGTCGCGTACGGTATTTATGGAAGCGCGACGAGCGGCTGCTACCTTTCCTGGAGCGTTTACGACGCGCGACGACGTCCGGCGACCGTCGGTCCCACGACCTCTAATCGTCACGCAAATTGCCGGTGTTCCGCCGGACAAGGCCGGAGAAGAAGCGTTCGAATTCCAAAAGAATCGGTTCGCTTCGGCTAGACCGGGCTCGGGGCGTGAAAGTAATTAATATTCATGGGGCACGCGGTGCATGGACATCGCTCGGTGCCGTCACGTACATGGAAAACGGTTACACGCGAAAGGGATGTTAAAAGCAAGGGACCGGGCTGGGCTGTCTCATCCGATAGACGTTTCAGACACTTCGTGCAACGTAGCGGTTCTACGAAAAAATTCCGGACTGCTGAGAAAAATTATGAGGATGCAGGCGAAAGTTGTGGACACGAAGGTTGGTAACAAAAATGATAAGTAGACAGCGGACTTTATGCATTTGTAAGAAAGGCGAGTACATTTAATACGAAACAGTAGAAATATTTACAGAATTGAAACAGTTGGCTATGGCGCCTCCTTTTCAGAGCGCGCACTTATACAGGATCCCCAAAAAATGTCTCGCAATCCAGAAATAGGGAGTTCCCGAGGTTATTTGAAGTAACTTTTTCGTTAGCGAAAACGCAGTCCGCGGCTTCGTTTACGAGTTATCGAGGAAAAACAGTGACCAATGAGAAGCGAGCTCAGCTAGCGCGAGACGGCCGAGCCAATGAATGGAACTGGGTTTCGTGCGCTCGTTGGCTGGGCTGTCTCGCGCCAGCCGAGCTCGCCTCTTATTGGTCAGCGTTTTTCGTTAATAACTTGTAAACGAAGCCGCGGATTGCATTTTTGCTAAGGAAAAAGTTGCTTCAACTGATCTCAGGAACCCCCCATTTCCAGTTTACGAGACATTTTTGGGACATCCTGTATTTAATCCCTCCCCTTGTAATGTTTTGTCAGACTCGTTATGGAGATTTGGAATATGATTTACTAAATATAGATGTTATTTGCGCCGTTTAAGTTCAAATAAAATTCTACCCTTCTATCATCAATATTTAAACGTTGAAGTAAACGTTGACATGCAATAAATACTTTCTTCATGTGTCGCGAGAATCAAGCGATGACGAGTATACTCGTCAAACACAGCTAACTGGTTAAATATGCTATTGTATTATTTTCAGCTCAATAAAATAGTTGAAGTAAAAAAGAAGTATTTATGTAGCTCATGTATCTTGCAGTTAATGCAATCAATTTTTAAATTGCATAAAAATGAACAATCTAGTGAGAAGATTTTTAGGACGAATGCGAAGTTAGTACATAAAAATATAAACAGGCAAATCGATTAGAGAAAGGACGTTTTTAGATAAAAAAAATGTTAAGGACAACTGAACAAATTATTTAGAGCTAACTAAGACGGAACAAATACTTTAACAGAAAAACATACCTAGTCGGAGAATTACCGCGTCCATGGAGAATTTAAGAAAAAATTGTAGAACCTAGAAAAGCAAGTTGTATAATTTTTCGATAGATCGCTGCGCTCCGAAACGATAAAAAATGTGTCCAATGATGCTCGAAGCAGTTCTTGTTCAGTTTTCTTATCCGTGAACGCACGGAAAACCCTGTACGCTTCGTGAATAGATATTTGAATGATACCAAGAGTCTCGGTCTATGCTGCATCAATTCGTTCCGATAACCATCATCATCTAGGCGTTATAGTCATTGGGATAGCGTGCTGTGTGGCATTTTTGTCTGTCATGACCGACGACAAGTTAAACGTTTCTTAATGGAATGTCGGATGTTTCGGAGCCTTTCTCGGCGAGTGTCGATTAAATAAACGTGTACTAAACGCGTTGTAATCGAACCAAGACAGTTTATGCGAACAAACCATTTGTTTAAAAGAGGTGAACTCGAAGGAATTGAATCATACTGTAGAACAATAACATATCTTCTTGGAGAATATTTCTGTCGAAATATCATCTCTTAATTTGTCATTAATTCATTGTTAATTCATAACCATCCGAGTATTGTATTTCCACATCTTATAGAAATATTGTTTTTGCTTTTGACAGTGCCCCGTTCGAATTTTTACATTTCGCGCACTCATATCGAAATTATGTTCGTTTGAAGTCAGCAAGTTTCAAGTTCGCTTTTACAAGTACATTTTTTATAACTTTTCTATCATTTTTAGCAGCATAATTTCGAGTGCTTAAAAAGGTTACAAATTCTAGAAAAATGCAATTTATATAATAATATAAAAACAATATAAAGAAATTTGGTAAATTAATTATATTCAGCTGTTTACAAAAAAACGCGCCTTTTTGTTTAAAATACAAGTCACCCCTGCTGAATGAATTTTACGTAGTTGCAGTATTTTTTAACTGTACATAGGTAGTATAGTCACTTGTCAATTAATTGATTAATTTAATTAATTTAATTAATTTTACGAGATACAAACTGTCTGATATTGAATAAGTAATTTAAATTTTGTATAAAACTGGTTAAACAAGATTAACGGACAAGAAGACGTTCGTTCAAGTTTTCCAATATCTTCGCTTGTCATCACGTTGTAATCGATTAATAAAATTAATATTTACGTTGAGTTTTCTAGTCATCGCGTTAAACTCGGCGCTCTTTCAGGTATCGCAATTGTCAAGAGGTCAACCGATTGCTCAAAAGCCGTCCATCAAAGCCACTTCGTCGACGAACTCGACAGACTGTGTCTGCTTCCCCACGTTTCACATTAATCCTCTAATATGGAACCACTTTCTACGGTCTCTACGTTGCTTTCACAACGCTTTGGCTCGTTCGAGGAATCGAAGGAGGTGACGGTAGCCGCACGAGCCGCCTTCAATTGTAAATTTAGTCCCTGTTCAGACGTGAAAAAAAGAGAAAGAAAGAAAGAGAGAGAGAGAGAGAGAGAGAGAGAGAGAGAGAGACGGGCCTAAAGAAACGTTGCAAGCTCTCGGTGCGTCACATGTTTTCCTTTGAATGGCTCGTCGACCTGGACGGAGTAGTTTCTACCAGTGTATTTTTTAACAGTGATTTCACGGATTAATTCAAATATCTAATTTAAATCTTCTGCTCCACATATACCTGTTTTTACTATAACAGATCGTGAAGACCAGTTTTAACCAGTTAGCTGTTGCAATCTCTTAGAAAAGTGTGTAAGTGTCTGCAATTATACTGTATAGGTTTGATTTTCTTTATATTTTGTTTAAATGAAAAACTTTTATGAAATATATAATTTAATAAAAAATATCAAAGTATTATATCCTTAATCGGTTGGCTGTTTTTTTATGAGTACACTCGTCACGAAGAAGAAATGACAACATTTTGTGTCATGACGAGTATAATCGTCAAAAATAACCGACCACATAAAGACGGTTTCTCGTGTAACAGGTGTCGAAATTCATATATCTCACGATGTATTTGTTTTTTGTAACGAGGATGGCTACTATTTTTAACGTTCTTACGGTGGGCATCGATTTTTCATTAATTCGGCATTAAACTGATAACATCCTTCGATACGATATAATTGGAAGAATCATTCTTTATTCTAATTGTTTGAGTAATTATTCGAAATTGTCGCTATCTCGATTTTGAAGATCTCAAACGAATTTCGTCAAGGTAAATACGTCGAACAACTTTGTACGAATAATTATGCTGAATAACTTGTACCAACGAAAAATCACCTAATTGGCGAGATATTAACCCTTTGCACTCGAGGGCTCCGGAGCGGAGCCATTTAAAATTTGTCTTCAAACTCGAGGGCTCCGCTACGGAGACAATGCAAATAATTTTCAGTTTTTAACATAAGAACAAAAACAAATCGTAAAAATTAGTTATAGGATGTTTCGCTGTTGGTGACAAATGACGTTTGTATCCATAAACAATTAAAAAAATAATAACATACAACGATGACTTTTCTTTTAATGCTTATATCATGAACTTACATGTGAATATGATCTTTTCACTAAAATGGCTTCGAGTTGCTGGTAATATGACTCAAAAAAAACTTCGAGTGCAAAGGGTTAAAATGGATTCCGAGACGAGCAGAGGAACGCGGTTGAACATTTCGACTGACTGCCACGTCACAAGCTCGAAACTTTCCGAAAATTAAAGTATGTTATTTAATCGAATTCAAACTGAAAAGTTGAGTTATATGACGCGGACGACTTCGTCAACGTCCTCGCGTTTCAAAGATCCCAATCGAATTAGGAGGGTGTAATAAATTAGCGTACAAATGAATTTTCAAATCTGAGCAAATGAAGTCCCCCGGATTTCTCGAGACTTCCGTTTCATCCTGGCGATAAGTGGAGCGAGGAAGCGGCGGGGGGGGAGGGGGCTGGTACACGCGTAATCCAGCTGCCGCGCGCGATAAGACCCTTGTCACGCTTCTTCCGAGTCAGAAAATCAAATCAAACATCATCTCGAGCCGCTGAAAGCGTTTCCACGCGGCAGCCTCTCGAGCGCTTTCGAACGCGTATAAGGACACCGTCGAGATGTTATTACAACAAATATTATGTTTAGGACACGTCCACGACGACCGCGGCGGTGCTCGCGGCCGCAGCAACCAGGTTTCCACACTTTCCCCGCGGTGAAGGGCTTTTCTCGTTCTGCCTCGACCCTTATTTTCAGATGCCTCGAAACGACGACATTCATCTCAACACGGAAGAATGTGGGATGACGAAGTGTTATTCACCGATGGCTGGGGGATCTCGTTTCGGATCACTGTGCTCGACAAATTCTTTTTCAGCGTCTCATTGATTTTTATTTTCCGGCATTGTGGACGGCATTGCAGGCCATTATCTTGGATGAAAATGGACAATTGTGCCCATAATTATGAAAGTGGTATAAGTCATATATTTCTTGTGCGTGTGTTTCGAGATATTTAATGAGAATCGCATTTGAATAAATTAAAAAATATTTTTACATTATGCGACATTTTAATTTATAATTTTATTAGTCTTGATTAATGGAAATTTATTATAGATATGAAATTTTGTGTGAATTTCATAGGAAAATGTTGTTTTTAAAGCTTGAATTGACTTAGACCATTTTCAAAATTAACTGAATGTCCTATAATTGACTTAAAGTAATAAAAAATTGTGATTTTTATTTGAGCCGTTTATTTTGAAAGTGGTGTAAGTCCAATGTCATCGAAAGAAATTGTAAGTGGCGTTGCGTGGGGTATTTAGACAATACAAGCTCGGATTCGGCATTTTGAATTTCTTTAAAAAAAAGAACTTATACCACTTTCAAAATAAACGGCCCATTTGAAACAACAACTTTAACGAAATAATTCATAAACATTTATTAATCATTTTTAAGAAGTAATCCATTTTTATCATAATTTCGAGTTTTTAAGATTTTTAAAATGTTCCTGAAAAACTGGAGGGATGTATGGTAGTAAACACATAAGATCTTTATGTTTTTCTTCCGTTACTGGTCTAGTGGTGTTGTATAATGGAAGTAATTGAATATTTTCGTATATTTTTGGTCTTCCTCTTTTAGGTGAAAGATCCAAAACTTGGAATTCAGAATCATCTAAAGAAGTCTTATAAAACATTTGATAAGGTTCATTTTTCAAGAATCTCATCCATTGAATTTTTAGCTAAAAGACAGATTCGCCCGCGGTATTTTTTACTCTCCTTGTTATTGATTTTTCAAGTGATTTCGTTGAAATAAAATCCGGCTGCGGTATTTTCAAGTTATGTTTATATAATTTCTTTAAATTGTTGACTTAGACCACTTTCATAATTAACACTAAATGAATTCCGTATAACGTTGTAATTATTATACAACTACTATCTAAAGGTTCATTTTTGACGATATCGTAAAAATTACATTGAATAAATTTAGTTTAAAATCATGTCGTGTGAAATAAGTGATAAATTCATTTTTTTTTTAAATTTTGACGTAGACCACTTTCATAATTATGGGCACAATTGTCGATTTAAGATTTATTTTTGTCCGCAGTTCGATTCCAGCAATAAGAAGTGCGTCGAGCTCGTGTGCCATTTCGCTCAATTTTGACCGAAATCTCGAGGTATCTCGGATTTTTCTGGCGATTGAAGGTGTTTGTCTAAGATATTCGTGTCGGTTTCGACAGATCTTAATAAGAATTCGCGTTACCAAGTTATTTCTCGCAGAAAGAGTGGTTTTTAGGCACTAGATTTACGGAACCCGTCAAAATGGCGGGTCACCAATTCCTTAATTTACAATTATTCATATCGTAAAGATACATTTATGACTGATTCATTCAATTTATATGTTACTTACGGCAAATGTTACAATAACATTTGTTAAAAATCAGAATAAATGTCTTATTGTTACTTTTATAAACTAATACAAAATGGCTGTTTTTTGTGCTCCGTAAATTTAGTGTTAAAGACTGTACAAGGATGAGGATTTTATTTGACAGCAACTGTGAACAAACCTCGATTCTTTTCTGACTTTTATTTTTTAGTATACTGTTTGACGATGCTTTAGGTCATTCACGATATTAGAAAAAAATGGTCAACTGCCGAATAGAAATCAATGTGAATATTCATTCTCTTATCCTTCGTATCAATTTAATACATTTCTCACGTTTCACATGATTAAACTATCGTTTATCAAATATTATTTAAATAGTCTAATTATTCGTTCTTATCCTTCGTATCAATTTAATACGTATCTTATGTTTTGCACGACTACTACTATTTTATCAAATATTATTTAAACAATCTAATTATTCATTCTTATCCTTCGTATCAATTTAGTACATCTTTCATGTTTTGCATGACTACTACCTTCAATCAAATATTATTTAAATAGTCTAATTATATCCAGTGCTCAATCCTTTTACACTATGTATTTCTTTTAAAACGTTACTTATTACTTCACGAATAAATATACGTTCGACTTCCTGGCAGGTAATCCGAGGAAAAAATATCTGAGCGCAAAGGGTTAAACAAGCATAAACTGCCTTGGAAATTACGTTGCAAAAGAAACCTGGCGTGTCTTTCTGTTATCAATAAGAAAAGGAGGTATTTATTTTCGTTATCGAAACACCATTGCCGGTTAAAATTAAAGATTTCGATGGCAACGGGGATAAGAAAAGAGGATTAAAAGTTGTTGCACCCGGCGACCGCACGCACGTGTTCGGTAGAACATAATCTGGATCGAAGCGCAAACAAACGACCGGACGTGATGAGAAACGTAATCCGAGTCGCGGATTCTCGCGCGCCGACTCTTTTCTTTCTCGAAACGATATATTTAACCCGGGGCGTGTTTAACATCTTCGGAGCCTTTAAATCAATCGTCGATTCGCGGCTCGACAGATTTTTCGAAAGCTTCGGGAACGCCGCGGTCATGCTTACCGTCGCATCGATCATCTTGATCAATTACCTTTAATCCGCGCGTGCTACGCGGCTCTAATCCTTATCTATGGGTCGGGGTACACGCGTACCCGCGGATGGGATACAAATAGAAAAGCGGCACGGTGCACGCCATTAAATAACAAACCACCGGCCGAAGATTAATCGACGGCGGTTTTGTAAAGGTTACACATAATCACGTTCTATCTCCAATGTGCGCGGTCCACAATCACCGGGGAAACGTCGCTCGCCGTGCGATTCGAACGCGGATACGCTGTGTTGCAGCGCCGATGAACACCGATTTATCAACGAATCCGTTGATAAATAATTATAATAACGCCTGTAAAACCTGCTAAATCTACCAACACACGCACGACCCCGTATATCAAAGACGACCATTGTAAATGCGACAGTTAGAAGATTATGAAATGCTTTCTCACGTGAGTTAATATTCGATGAAAACCGTTATTTTATATAATGCTCTTTCGAACGCATTGTTCGCCGTACCATATGAAAAATATCTGTATTTAGAATTCATATATTCATGCGATATAATTGATTAATTTAATGTATTTTTAAACCTGGACAGCATACATGTGTTATTCGTACGTGATAGGCAATCGATGCGTTGGACAAATGAGTTTGTTAAAAATGTATAAGAGCATTCAATACTAAAAGACACAAAAATATTCTCCATATGATTACATACAGCTTCTGGCGTTTGTAACAGATTACAATATGCAGAGAACTAATTGGATAATATTTTTTCGGAGTTCGATGCGGAGAGTAACACAAGTGCGATGATAAAATTCGTCGCATACAGCGAAGAACAGACGAAATCGACTAATCAAATGTTTTTTTTTTGTTACCAGTGAATAAGAAAAGATTACAAAGTTTTTAAAATTGTTTAGATCAGATTAAACTCTATAAAATGTTATTGTGATATACATTTTCTGTATTCTATATTGCCTACAGTAATAAGTAAAAAGTTACAGAAAATTTTGGATTACTGGTTCACTGTAACTCTTAATTAATATAAAAATTAGTACGTCTATTTTTTTATAAGAAGCACGTCGAATAGATTTTATACCATTTTGTGGAAGCGTTGAATCATCTCTAAGCAATTTCGATCGTCGTCTTTGTCGCCTCAAGTGTGAAAAAGTATTCCAATTCATAGTCAATTAATTATTACCTGCCAGGATACTAGTCAACATTTTTTTTAATAGTTTTGTTCGACTTGATTTCCGTCGTCATCCTCCTCTTATTTCTCGTTAGATTTTCTAGTCTGATTGAGTTTAGAAGTAGCATGTTTGTAAGATACGTTTCGACAGTTCCTATTAATGACGAATGTCTTCATTTAATTAGAACCCGCGAAGATCGATTGAAAGATCGAAGCGAAGATTATTTACAACGCTTCGCAATGAATCATGCTGTTGCTAGACCCGAGCTGGTAACGTGGCTTCATTACGCTTTCCTTTGTATCTATCGGTTCTATCAATTAATCCACGTTCGGGCAATCCGTGTTCCCATCAATTTCAACTCTCTTTTTCTTCGATTCGATCGATTCCTGCGAAGCCCCGTAAAAACAGGATTCATTAAGAGGGTTTCCTATACACTTCTCAATACTAATTATCACCATTCTTCATCGCGTCAAGAAACTTCTCAGGCTCGTTGCCCACCATGTTTCTCCGAACTTGTTGCTGCGAAGGTACATTCCCATAAGACGTTACAGCTCGCGATTTTTGCTATGTGCGATGACAATGCGATTTCCAGCTCCCACGGCTGCGGGGAATTCTTTTCTGTGCGTTCGATTCTTGTAATTGATGATAGAGAAACGTGGATGAAACGCGTTCTTACTTTCTGTAATAACAACTATAATGTTTTCAAACATTTATAGAAATGATTGATATATATTTCGTCAATTTAAGTTTTAGTCTTTTCTCAGTATTTTTGCAAATTGAAAATAGTATCGACGTCTACGCTTTGGACACATTTTTACAAATTTTGTAGGTCAATGATTGATGTCAATTGATGTCAATTGCAACCCTATGCACTCGAATGGCGACTCGAGAATGTTAACACAACATTGCTGTATTCTTAAAACGAATTTTTACATTATTAAATTTGTCACAAAAAAGAAACACAACAAAACCTACCGATTAATTGGGAAAAATAAGTCCAATTATTTTCAAAAATATTTGTCACAATCAATCGGTAGGTTCACTCTTCTCAATAAGTAAAAAACTTTGAAAAATGTTAAACGTATCTTTCTATAGCAATTTTAAAAACAAACCAACAAATTATCGAGTTAAGTAGCATCGAAGAGTAATATTTTATACTATCCTTTGTCTCCAAAAGTTCGGAGATATAACGAAAATATTTTCCAAAAATATCCTAGGTAAGAAATATAACACATTCTTCGTATATTGTATGAATGAGTTTCACAAACTCCTAATCTTAATTTCGGACGATAATAATAAGGACGAGATGTTGGTTATTCTCATTACTCTTCCATCACCGTCTATAGTGATTCGACGAAAAGAAAGTTCGCAGAAAGCGGCGCAGTAAATGAAAAAACTGCACGAACGAAGAAACTCGGCAAATGATAAATATTCCTGGATCCGTGTTCCGAACAGACAAGAAGTGAAACAAACATTGTTTATTTATCCGTTAACGAGCTTGCACGGGAACTGCGTCGAGGTTTGGCGCGTTTGAGAAAGACGACCCCTCGGTGAAATTGTTTACGGCGCGGCTCTTCCAGCGGAATAATTGGAATATTCCGAGGAAACCCTGGCACGTTTGTTCCATTCACAGGCACGGGGCTTCTGTTTTCAATATTTTCTGCGCCACGTTCGGGCTCGGGTCGTCCGAACTCCGAAACCCTTCCGAGGGCGGGTTTAAAACGGAAAAAGAAACAGACGACTCGCTTGAAAAGCACCCCCTGGAAACTAAATTTTCAGTCGCCCGCGATAGAACTCGAATCTTAAATTACCGACGTTAATTAACTGCTCTAATTTGGTAAAAGAGAATAAATAATTGAATAAAAAAAAACGGCAATAAATGTGCAGGATGTTTTGATGTAAACAAGAATACTTTCCTGAGATAACTAAAATACGTATAATATAAAAATGTTAACACCTTGCACGGTAATGCCGTATTAGACTAGTTACGAAGATTTCGAAAATAATTTACTAAACATGGATGTTACTCGCTTGTCCAAAATCGAAATAATAAATTAAATTTTTATAATTTTCAATATTTTGTGAGACGCCCTATTTTTAACTGAATGGAACTAAAAAGGTTGTGTAACATAATAGAAGTATAATAAAAATATATGCAAGATTTCAGATTCATTAATTTTATATTTTATTTTTATGAATAAGTGCTAAAAGAAGTTGATATTTTATACTAAATTAAAGAAATTCCCTTTTAATTCTGAACCGGTACTTCTATTGTATTTTATATAATAAAATGTATTATTTTATATACTAGCTAAGAATAAAATATAACGGATGATTTACGTAGAACTTATTAATCTAAATTAACACATCTTTTTGCACGTTTTTGGAGCCAAAGGTCATTTTAACGTCAAATCATTATACATGTCCGAACGTATTTTAACGTTAACTACACGGTGCAATAAAAAAAGATATGCACTTATATGCACATTGACACCGATGACCTTCGAAACTCCGGAAGAACGTAACCTTGGAAAAAACTACTTTGTCCATCATATTCGTTTCTTGATACCAGTCAAGTTCCATATAAAATGTTTTTGTAACATCGCTATTGAAGGAGATATTTAGGTGGCCTGGTTTAGACGAAACACCCTGTATATCATTTTATTCGGATAAGATTTTTTTCGAATAAGAGTTCATTCGAATATGAATTCATTCGAATAAGAATTGATCGCCGAACTTTGACCGTGACCCCAATGCACCCTTTATTTTTATGAAAATCGCCAGTTAAGGAGTCGAAAGGTGTACACAAAGAAATATATGAATTAATTCTTCATAGTTATAACCGAAAGAACAATCGACAATGTTCACACCCACACACACACAGCATTGAGGTCGGCCGTGTTTGGTAGTCGCGCGACGAGTCGGAAGGACACATTGGTCCGTGTATGCAGGACTCATCAGACGAAAACAACGATCGCCTCGAGACCGATCTGACACGGTCCGTGAAGGAACTGCCAAATGAAATTCCATTAACGACGCTAACTCGCGGCACGTTGGCCGACTGACGATCGCCGTCGCGGACCGATATGTATGCATGCACGCGTGTCCTTTTTACATATGCGCGTCGAGCGTCGAGCGTCTCGCGCCTAAGCGCCTCCCGACGGAACGGACACGCGATTTCCGATCGATGTTTTTCCAAGGATGCTGTAAAAATGGATTCCGTCGGGAAGGATATTTCTTGCCGGAAAGAGCGTTCGTTCTCCCTCTGGCCCACGCGCCGTCGTTTCTTTTTCTCGCGGTCCGAAAACTTGCAGTGCAAAACAGTGCAATGGGTTAAAGGTCGATCTTAATCAATTTCTTGAGTAATTTCTGTCCCAAACGTGGTACTTGCAAACTTTTACGCTGCATACAGAAATCGTATCTTTCTTACTACAATAGCTATCACAATAGTTATTATAACAGTATAATTTAATTATTGTAAATCATTGAATCTCTGGCGTTCGAATCGAGTGAAGAATATAAAGCAGAAATAATTTAATATTAATTAAACCATTATCATAAATGAATTAACATTAATGAAATTATAATAGCTATAATAGTAAGAAAGATATATGAATTCTATATTCACGGTAAAAGCTTCTATGATAAGCTCTTTTATGATAATAATAATAATAATTAATATTAAACCACTTTATTTTCTAATTCATATTAAACCATTACCGATATTAAACTATTTCCACATTATTTCCAGCACACGATTCAAACGCCAAATGTTCAAGGATTAATAAAATTATATTGTTAATAAACGAACAAATAATAAAAATTAACGCTATATTCAGCGTAAAATGTGCATTCCAATTGAAATCGTCCATTCTCAAGAAAACCGAGGGATCAGGATTTTCTTCTTGTTTCTCTCGCGTCGGCACGAAATCTTTCCAGAAGAAGCCGCACCCAGCCGTCTCGAAAATCGTCGAGCCCTATTCACCGGGCGAAACTGTTAAACAAACTCGTCGGCGCGTCGCTCGACGAGCGTTCCCCTTCGGTGGTTCGATCGCGGCAACTCTTCGGTCGCATCCATAACCGCGCGCCACCTTTTGAGATTATGCGAGTATTTATCGATTTGCATTTATATTTGAGTCGTCCCGGTGCGTCGGCCCATTGTGCGCGGTCTCCGCGCGCATAATCAGCCGGGACGATGGGCTTTTAAATCGGCGCGGATCGGCGCGTGCCGTTTTTCAGGAATATTTTTAAAGTGCCCCGAGGTTCCCGATCGAGGTGAAGAGACACGCGAAGCGGGGCGAGATACCAGACGGATCAAAGTTCCCGTGAAAAATCCGACCGAACCGTTCGCCCGGAGGAATCCTCGGCCCGAGACGAGACTTTCCTCCTCGCCTCTTTGTCGCATATTTTCGCGCGTGATTCACTCGTCCGACTCCACTTGACTCGGGACCGATGGAAAAATTAATGCCTCGCCCACAGCAATCAGTAAAATGGTATTTGAAAGGAGAAATGCAAATACATATCTTCGGAGATTGTTTCATAAATTGTATTCCGGCATCGTTGATCCTTTGCACTGGAAGATACTTCAGTTCTAAAATTAGTTGTTGGCGTTATCTAGAAATTCTCGATCTTCATCTCTGTTTTAATCGATTCTAAATTTCTTTTTATCTAAAATTTCATCACAAGGAATTGTTATTGCAAATTTGAATTGCAATAGATTTTTATGGACACGCGTGTCTATTGTTTCATTGTAAACATGGTTTTTATGTTAATGAGCGAATGTCAAAGAATGCGTCGAGAGAATGTGACAAGAGACGCGAAAGACCCTGGCGGATGAATTGAAAAGGCATGGCTTGAGCATAGTTGAATGTGATTGATGGATTTGATATATTGCTATTTGTGTTCAACGATTGATGCTGTATGCAATTATGTAGTTCATTAAACATTTGTTGTTGTTAAAGGACGCGTGTTATCAGTTTTCCGTATCGTAAATCAAACGTAAGACAGTTTTATGGATTGTCTAAAACAGACATCAAGATTGACAACTTCGTAGAACCACGCTTTAGTATGATTGATGTTTGGCATCGAACAACGCTCGAATTAACATATTATGTCCAAGTTATAAATACCACTGTATATTTAACACTAGTTTTACGGAACCCGTCGAAATGACGTAATTTACCATTATTCGTATCGTTAAGATACATCTATGATTGATTTATTCAATTTACGTGTTACTTACGGCAAATGTTACAACAACACTTGTTAAAAATCAGAATAAATGTCTTATTGTTACTTTTATAAACTAATATAAAACAGCTGTTATTTTGTGCTCCGTAAATCTAGTGTTAAAGAAGAGATGCGTCGCTCATCTCGTTTTATTGTTAAGAAATATTTTCAGTTGGAGATAGCATTTTAATTTGGTGTTGGCGGAGCTGCTAGCAAGAAAATCACGTTCACGCGGCACCGGCTGCGAAACGTGGACTGAGAGATATCACGGTTACGTGACACCAGCAGTTTGGAGATGTTGCCAGCTATCGTATTTTATGTTGACCATTTTTCATAGTTGTCGTATTTAATGAAATGTTATGATCAAAATCTGACAAGAAATAATAGACAAATTCACGAATAGGTGTTACTCATGTAATGTTACGTCATTGATTGTCATTTCAAGTAAAATTAATTAAATAATTGAAGTAAATAAATTTAATTAATTGTATAATTCGTTAAATAATAAAATAAAATAAATATAATTAATCTGACTTGTTTTTCATAAAATAAGCCAGAATTTTATTTGCTTACAGCGTACAAATTGTCGATAAGGGTAGAACCTCCATTTAATCGAACTGATAAAGAGAAATTAGGCGAATCGAAACTCGGCAGACCATCGTGACACAGGAAAAAAATGTATGAAATCTTTGAAAAATAAATTTTATGGACAGGAAATGGATTATTGTTTAAGATACAATGCATGCGCATACAGTGGCAGGAAATAGTACTTAAACATGCATTTATGCATCGCTAACTACTGCTTTCAGTTGCCAATGTGCAGCTTTTTTCAATACAGCATTCAGTCGAAAATTATTTATACGACGCTGCACCTTCATTGACAGTTGTACCATTAACGAAGAGTTTCACATAAATACGCTTTAGCTGACAGTTAACTATTCTAATCGACCGTAAAGAAACAATCGACAGTCCATAAATACTTTTTATTCCTCTTTCGTTCACTAATCTTTTCACTCAACGTGATTGGCAACTTCTAATATTGTCAACAATGACAACACTCGTCAAGGTGAAATTAAAGAAATTTTGTTAAGAGTATTTTAATGAAATAAAGATTATTCGTTATAAATTGTTCTATCTATTTAATCGAATAAGTTACTCGAGTAGATTATAAAATTATTCGATAGTACAAACAATTATTTAATAATGCAAATAATTATTGACTGTTTCCTTGTTTCCAATGTAATTTCGATAAGAACATATTTATACGAATACCTTCAGAGGATTAGTTCAATTTCAATTTCAAATTATCGAGGCCTATACCTCTGCATCCGTAAAAAGATTATTTAGTTATGTATAAATAGTCGACTTACCCAAAAATAACAAACTTCCCGATGCAACATTTGAAAAAGGAATATGGAAAAAATATAAATCGATAAACTATGGAAAAACCACTTTATATCCTATCATTTTCATCTAAATCGACTTTTTTCCGTACGAATTCCGTACGAATAAAATCTTATTCGGATAAATTTTCATCTAGATAAATTGCTATTCGACAGCGTCGAATAAAATTGTATTCGTTAGTCTTTATCTCTAATCCGTCATCCGAATATAATTTGTCCGAATTTTGTTCCAACCTAATGCTGGTTTATGAAATCTAATTTGAATAGATATCTAAGCGTTGACGCGAATTTAACTCTGATTTATCGACGGAACCGCATCGCGCGCCTCCGCGATGTTTCTTAATTACCGAGTCAATTCGAATCGATCGAGACGGATCGTTGTTGTCTCGCATCCCTCACAGTTTATTGGGTCGAACGATAAAACGATGCTAGAAACGATGCACGCCTGGCCTTCGTCCGCGCGCGGGTATAAATAGCCATTAAACGCGGCTACTTGAGCATGCCCGTGCCCTCGTCGTAAACTGTAACCGAATTGTAATAGATTGTCCTATGATTTATGATAATGAACGTGCCGACCCACGCGCGCCTTTTCGCCGCGTGGCCAATTAAACGATTGGGGAGGTCTGGTCGCGCACCGTGTTTTCTCCACGCCATTCACGAACGCTGAACAGTCGTCGTAAACGGAGGACTGTACGATGATTGATTTACGAAAATGAAGCCGTTGGATTTTTACGGTTTTCGATACGTTCTCCGTCTATGATCTATGGGAGAAAGTATGTAAACATAGCTAATGACTATTTGTATTTGCCAGGTAGAAACAATTCATTCGCGTGGGCCGGCTGCTGCGGCTGAACGTGGCCGGGAAAGAGTCATTAGCGATGAAATTGAAAAATATTAGCCCGCTCGAGGCGACGCCGAGCCTCTAACAACACCGCCGATTGTCCATTGCTTTCGTTAACAAATTTATTACTGCTTGTGCACTTTCGTTTTACAGTTTCATTTTAGCGCGTTCTCGCACACTAGCCCCTGCTCCGCGAACTCTGTTTTGAACGACAGTTACAGAAATAACAGAAAATTTATCGAGAGTTAATAAATGGCAGGTTTTTATACATTTGTGGCCATTGTATGATGAATATTCTTTTTCTGAAATTATTCTAGGTAGTAATACAAGGTAGTAATTTAACTTGTGTTTCTTATAGTTTTTTTTTGAGATCAACGGTCTATTTATACAAGACACTCTTAAGTAATAATTCATACAGTTTTAGTTTATTTTCAGTCACAGAAAATATAATAGAGCCATTCTACACATATTTCTTTATCAAAACGAATGTTTCCATGAAAAACAGTACAGAAATAACACGCTAGCTGGACACATTTTTATTACTCTAGAACAGACTACCATTTTGAGTATTAATATATGTGGACCGTTTATTTTGAAAGTGGTGCAAGTCCACTTTCTTTCGTTTCGAGAAAATTGAATGTTAGCAGATCTGACAATTAAAAAATATAGGTTAATTATGTAAAGTCTGGGAATGTTTGTACTAATTTATCAATATGTAATTTGATTATATAAATTTCTTTTAGACGAATTTAACTAAAATAATATACAATTTCCAGGCTGCAAATGGACTTACACCACTTTCATAATTAGTCAATTGTAAATATCATTTAATTTCAATTTTGAAATAACAAATATCACTTTCTTTTTTTGCTGGAATGAATTTTCCCTTTTTTGTAAAGTACTCTTGTCCGGCATTTCGCTTAATTTTGTTTATTCGTTGCGTATATTTTCCTTTATTTTCTTTTACAGAATCCAAGTTCTCAGTAACAATATCCTCATCTGATGAAAATTCTATCTCTATAATTCTTCTTCTCTTTTTACGCTTCATTAATTTATTTTTCATAGTAGAATTATCTTCATCCTCCGATTCTAAGATTATTCTTTTGTTCATATTCATGGGTCTTATTTCCGTGTAAATTTATTTAAAATAAAATAAAATAACTATTTTCAATTGTCATAAAATAACATTGATTTACTATTTCTTCTTACCTATATCACTATCTGATGTGAATATGGAATTATCCATTGTTGGAGGAAAAAATAAAATAAGTAACCTAAAATAGTAACTTTTGGCACGAAAATAAAACAATATAAATAGCAAATAAAGCAATTGTGAAGCCACCGGTGGCCACTAACCCCGCCACCTGTCTATGGAAATTGGACTTACACCACTTTCATAATCAATGGTTACGCAATTTTTTTTACCGGTCAATTTTAAATTGAACAAAGCATTGGCATTTTTTAAGATATTAACTACTAACTAGTTATAAACAAAAAGTTTACACTAAATAAAGCATAAATTACGTCATATCTCATTTTTTTTAAAAAAAGGACTTACACCACTTTCAAAATAAACGGTCCATATCTTATTACAGTTTCTATTACATGCGATATAAAATTCGAGATGAATTATTATCTGAATATGCCCATGTGTTAAATCATCATATTTTCAAAGTTTTCATTTGTTACATTTAAAGATCGCTTGATATCTCCAAAATTCATTGGCTATCTTGCGTCAACATTGAGTATATCGATCGATTACAATTTTTAATTTGATTATGATTGATGGAAACGATTAAAGGCATTAATCGTCGAAAAGTCGATGATTGAATTAATTGATTAATAAAATCAATCGTCAATTGCCGATTGAAAGACACAATTACTAAATCGTTGATTTTTTAATGAAATTGAAAGGATACTTTGACGTGATTCCGTTAAGAATTGTTTTTATCATTATTATTATATATATATTTTTTATGCATACAATTAACGATTTAATTACTAATCATTAACACTAGAATTATCAAACCCAGTCGAAATGACTGCCTCCTGATTTTTTATTTTACAGCCGCTAATTTTATAAAAATGTTTTTACGAGAAATTTTTAGGTAAACTTGTTTATTCAAACTTATATTATAATGGAAATCGTACGAGGTTTAAATAAATCCAATCTCGTGCCATCATTATAAAACAATATACATCAGTCCCATTAATTAGGTAGTTGTAGTGTTAATCGGAATTGACGATTAAATTCATACTGTAGCCGTTAATCGCGACTATCAATTAAAAGAAACTGAACCGTTGATTGCGATTAACGATTGACACTGGCAATTCTATCGTCACTCGTCGATTCATTTCTATCCCAACTCTAGTATTGCGTTAAATACGCAATTATTTTTGCAGCGATCTGATAAAACGTTCTGGCCAGCATTCGTTATCGTTACAGCAATTGAAAATTCAAGTGTAAAAAGCTCCAATAAAAGATAGATTTGTCCCTGTCGAGCGCATAAAGAGAGTAGAGAACATAGAGAAATAGTTCGAAAGGGCTCGGCCATCAATTCGCCGAAACCGTCGACGAAGTTTCGAAAAAGGGACGACTCCGGAGCGGCTGCCGCTTAAAAGTTCCGACGAAATGGCGAGTTCTCGTGTAATGATAGCTTGCACGGGAAATTACGCCGCGTCCGAACTCGATTCCTTCTGTCTGGCCCCACCCCCGCGCCTCGCCCGTGCCTAACTTACAGGAATCCGATACTTTCGCGACGTCCGAATTGACGATCAGCGACAATTACGGAACATTTTCTGCACAGTGAACGGCCGAATAACATGTCAAACGGATGGGGATATATATATATATATATTATACTATAATATTATATATTATAATAATATTATATAATTACAATATTATTATATTAATTTATATGCATATATATACACATATAAATTAATATTAATATTATAATTATAATATTAATAATACTAATAATATAATATTAATACTAATATTAATATTAATTTTAATAAAAACGTGTGTGTCAAATTAATATAATAATATTATAATTATATAATATTATTATAATTAATTATAATAATATAATTATAATATTAATAATACTTATAATATAATATTAATATTAATTATATTTTATTTTTTTGAAAGAAAAATTGACCTCGATTTGATTGAAAATAAACACTGGCCAATGAAAGTAGGTTTGCGATCGGATGAACTTTTGAGAAAGTGATAATCCGATTACTTCGTGACATGCGCTACGTTGTCGCTTCCATAATCGTTAACGAAGAATGTCAAGAATTGCTAGACCTGTTAGATAATATCGATCGTTCCAGTACACAATTCATAAATGAATGACACAATCGGTGCATTGCGCTTCAGCACACACTCTAAATTTCAAATCAACAAGAAGATGCGATTTTCTGTGTTAATATAGTTTAGCTTCTAAAGTGTGTTTGTTGAATCATCTTTTATTGTGTTTACTTTCTCTTCGCAACGTCATCCAATTTGGAATAGGCAACGATATGTTTGCAAACTACTGGCCGAAAACGTTGACGAAGATCACCGTCGGCCAATAGCGACCGATAACTGCGGTAGTGGGGCAGCTAGTAAGAGGGGAAATGTAAACACAAAGGCGCCTTGTTGTCGCGCGAGAACTATACCCGTTGTTTTGTCTTCTAGTTGATTATTCTTGATTTGCTACTGACTCATTGCTGTTTCGCGAATGATGCGCTACAAAGTGGCGAAAGAAAAATTAAAAGCATTCCGTAACGTTGAGATATGTGGACAGTTATCGAAACTATGTAAATATTCATGCTCTTCTCAAGTATATATTCTTAATTATCTAGGAAACTGTTAATTGTACCAATTACTTTATTAGATGATAAAAGTGCCAACTCTTAAAATGATAGGACCCCATGTAACTGGATGATGCTGGCAATATAGGAACATAAAACACAATTGAGCACGATGTCTGACAAGTAGACTTCAGGTTTTATACGTTTATGGCTTGCGTCAGTTCGAGAAATCAAAGGAAACCATGCAAATTAGTAACAACTGATTGCATTACTACTTTGTATCCATCACATGAAATTTTATAAACGACGCAAGAAATTTTTCCTTTATTCAAACATCTACGAAATAATTAAACAAAACGAATGCAATTACTTACAAAAATTAATGCATTATTTCTCGTCCGCAATTTTCATGATATTTGATTATATCGGATAACTTGATATTTCGAATAACTTTCTCTTTTATGATACCTGTTGCTACGTAACTTAGAGCTGACCCGAGGAAACGTTCATTAAATAATATAGATTTCTAGAAAATTTGTACATCTAAAAATAAAAAGTGTATTTTTAATTTATTATTATTATTAAATCGTATTAATGATAATAGACAATTCATTATTGTTATTGGACATCTGGGTTAGGTCTGAGTTGGGTCTGTAGTTTTTCGCGAATATCTCGAAAACTAATGCACAGAGACAGTTTTTATAAAAGAAAAAGTTGAGATCAGGCTTATAGCCAGACTGTAGATCATTATACAAAATAAAAATTGTCCTCGTCCATTATATAAAACCAGAGTTAGATTGAAAAAGTATTTCTTCTTGTAATGATGTTAATACAGCGGAAACAATGCAACAGTACTTCTTAAATTATTCATGTGCCATCACTAATCTGTGTTTCATTGATCCACATTTGCTATGAATGCATAAAATCCGCAGTCTATTTGTAACATATTTAAAAATCATCAAAGTCGGAGAGGACCGAGAAATCGCCAAAATATATATATAGTGGCCCACAAAAGTGTTCGTACACCTTTCAAAACGCAATAACTATATCAAAATTGGACTAAATAACTAGAATTTTTTTTATACGATAGAGAAACTAGTCTACTATACAGTGGTTAAGAAGCTTTTTTTTTTAATTTTGCCATTACTTGGAATGAAAAGAAAAAATTAAAACCCCTCGTTCCTTAACTATTTTACCTGAGCCTATAACGAAAATTAAAAAAATGCCTGTCTTTAGATCTCGGTAACTTATATGCGCGCTGAAAATTTGATCGGTTAACCCAGAGTCGAGCTACAGGTTCGTGGTCGAAATCGTGATAAAACTGCGATCTTTGATTTGTTGTAACTCGCAACAACGTGAACCGATTTCGATGAAATTTTCAACCATGCATATAAGTTACCGAGATCTACGAAAGCCATTTTTCAAACTTTCGTTACACTCCCAGATAAAAAAGTTAAAAAACGAGAGAATTGTATTACTTTGTCATTCCAAGTAATAGCAAAATTCAACAAAAAAGCATTTCAGTCATCGTCTGGTAGACCCAAGTCCCTCTGTCATAAAAAAAGAAAAAACCAAGCCATTTAATCCAGTTGTAAAACAGTTATCGCGTTTTAAACGGTGCCGGAACCCATTTATCGGCCACCGTATAAATTTGCCCAAAAATCCGTTTTCCTCGCGCCAGAGACACTCGAGATGCGCTATAGGCACTGGGTCGCGAAGCACAAGTTTCTAGGAGGAGCGGGCGACTGTCAGTGCCGGGCTGCTCCAAAAACGACACTAAGCTAGTCGGTCCAATGCCGGAAGAATCCCGAGTACCCAGTACCGAGTGCCGAGTCCCAATCCCGAGTAGCGTTCAGCAGGAAGAGTGGTGCTCGGCTGGTCGTGTGCGCGCGGCCACGTGCGTACACACGTGGAGCAGAAATACCGGTATAGAGGGAAAGAGAGGCCCGCAGTCTCGGCCTGATCTGGAGGAAGAGAGAGGGTGGAAGGGTAGCGAGTCGGAGCGAGACGAAGAGGCTCGGCTGGCACTCGAACGAAGCCCTATGGCTCGTCGCTCGAAAGAGAGCTCAGTGCCACGATGGTCAGCAGGCGGACAAGTCGCAGCGGTGGAACCGGAGCTCCGCTAGGCTGAACCGAGTCCGGTCCCTGGTCCATCGAATCGGTCGATCGGTGGGACGAGGAACAAGAGAGAGAAAGAGAGAGAGAGAGAGAGAGAGAGAGCGGGAGGAGAGCGCGTGTCTCGCTTAATCGCGCCTAATTAAGACGATTCTCTCGTCCGCTGTGGCAGCGCGCATGCACTGTCATTGACCGTCTGCGGTGTCCGCTCGCCTCGTAAATCATCCCGCTTCCCTCCGGACAGGGATGCCGGCTAATTGTGTCACGGTTCTCATACACGAATTTATTTTCGTCGGCTGCCGGTCTGATTAGCCCGGGAAATCAGTTTGCAGTTCGCCACGTACCGGCCGGGAACGCGGATCGTTCTCCTTTCCCGGCTAACGGCGACTCGTTCGGTTACCGGCGAGTCGATTCCCCGGGTGCCCGGATAGTTTGTGATTGGCTAGAGTGAACCGAGGAGATCCATCGTTCAAGATGATCGAGGATTTCGGAGGAGCTAGGAGCTTGTGAAGTGTTCTTTCACGGAACTGGAGGGAACGCCACGTGCTTGGCCCGTATTCCACCGCGCAGGGAACCACGTGGCCTCTGACAGCCAGCAGCACCCTTTCTCGTAAGTTTGCGGTCTCGTTCTTGCGTCGCCTTCAGATGGAGATGGTCGAATTTGAAAATTGGGAGGTCTTCCTGGTGCTCGCGAGCATTGTTTAATTAAGAGCTACGCGCGAGTTGCGAAATTTTCTCGGTGTACCTTGGGAACATTGAAGCGCAGTTCATTTCTTCCGCAAATTAATTTGCGTTCACGATAAAATAATAGGAGTGGGGAAATTAGAGCTCGTGTGTTTGCCTCGACAAGATGATATCGGTGAAGTTACGCTGTTATGCTGAATGTATTCATCGCGTGAAATTTTCACACTCTGTAGACCGACAGTCGTCTATAAGTCATCTTTTAAAGTCTGAGAACGACGGTGTTTCTGCAAAAGTTGCTCAAAAGTGATGACAATTTCATCCACAATCCGACAAACAAAATTTCCATTAATATAAAATAACAACTTCTCCTGAAATTATCATTTGAACAGACGATCGTCGAGCTTCGTTCAGATGTATAAATGCATGAAAATGATTTTAATTCCCTGAATATGATGCTGACATTAGCAACTCACAATCCATCAAGCAGTAAAAGTGACTGGTACGCTTTATAAAAACGACGAAATTGAATTAATTTCACGTAATTTTTTCCTATCGCGTGCGAGCGTGAATAAAAGAATATATTCAATGGTTTCCCATGGAAGCGTATTCCTAATGCGAGGAAAAACCGGTCATACGATCGACGATGGTAGATCAGTGTTAAGTAATAGTGCACGTAACATTTGATTTCTTTCTCGGGAAAACCGAGATAGCGATCGGTCAAAGTACGTGACGCTGGTTATGAACGTCGTAATCATACGTCACATTTTCGTATGTTGCTCACATTCGTGTCTGATATAAATGCTTAAAGGACCAGTGTCTACGAAGTGCTTGTCTTCGCTTCAGAGAGTACGAACACGCAACTTCTTTTACTGCATCCTCAAGATGTGGTATGCATCGAAGTAGCAGCTTTGTTACAACCAGCAGAATTCCTTTTTTTTTTTAATCGCAGGTGCAGCGATGCTCTTCAGAGTAACTCAAACTAGTCGTCATTTAAAAGAATAGTAATAGAATCGTATTATAGCAATTTCGAAAATTATATGCGTACACAGCAAACGCTGTCATTAAGTGAACTGCAATGCTGATGTAAATTAAAAAAATAACATTGATCAATTTAATTATTACAGAAATGATATTCTTTAATTTAGTTATTGCAGAAATAACGTTCTTTAATTTAATAGTATAGGACAGTTCTTTCTATCTTTTTTGTCATTCCAAATAATAGAAAAATTAAAAAATAAGTATTTTAGTCATTGTAGAATAAACTAGACTCCCTAACACTCGAAGAAAATTCAAATCATTTAGATTAGTTTTAAAAAAGTTATGTTACGTGTTGAAAGGTGTCGTTCATCTTTTCTCCGTAAGTGTAGATCGTTATCTGTTGACGAGCGTTAAATAGTGTTTGATACACCTTGAGATACGAAGAATTTTAAGCATGTCTAATTTTAGTTTCCAATTTAAGAAGCTCGTATTTCTGATGAAACAGATTTAAAAGAAAACGGCTCAAAATAGCCTGCTTGTTTTTGCTTGTTTTCTACCAAGGATGGTGTTGTATTACATGGTAGCATAATTCTTTTCTGTGACAAACTGCTATGTTATTCATCTTCCCTTAAAGAAATCCATAAATCGAGAAACGATTTCGAAAGAGGTAAAGATTTTTCTGGAAATGAACAGTGCATAGTTCTTATACAAATGAAGAAGGAAATTCAATCGACTGAAGAGCTTTTGATGATTTGCAAATCAACATATAAATGAATCTGAATTTATATTTTGTAAATGCGTATCGATATTTGAACATTTCTGAGATTATGTATATCGATTTTTGTCCGATACAGTAAATTCTTTCCAAAATTGTCCCTTAGCTTGTCCTGTAAGATCGTCCTGTAAGCAAAAATGGACAATTTAGGAAGAGAAGCTCGTTTTTTCTAGTTATCGATAATAATCGGCAACTACAGAAACGAGCCGCGTGCTCCGAAAAATCGTACCTCCTCTTCTCAAATTGTCCATTTTCGCTTACAGTTTATCGTATTCTTCGGTTCTGAGCAACGCGTAGACCAGGCAGACGGCCGATCGGTATCTGATATTCGCGTAACCTTTAGCATCTCGCGCGCACTTCGTATGTAAATAGACGAAAGATTCAAGGAAAAGCGAGTCCGATAGATGTGCGACCTAGACGAGTGCTCGAGCGTTGAATCGCGCCACGTCGTGGCAACTGTTCTCGGAAACGGGGGTCGCAACGAAAGGAACCCTCGATGATCCTTGGCGAGCGTCCTCTAATACGCAAATCCTCTTCGCGGAACATCCCTCGCCGTGTGTAAGTAGCAAGTACGCGCGTGCACACATCGATACCGGATATACAGCCGGTTGGAAACAATGTGCTGCGTCTCTCCCGAGGACTGACGTTTCGATACGCAATCTTATTTAAGAGAGGCATAAATAATTGCGCACTCGAACCGTATTAAGATACGAAGTTATCGTGAAAACGACCAGAAAGCCGTGTCTGCTCGCGATAACCGACGAAAATAAGTCTTCCTCGGTTGACACCGAACTTTTTCCTCTTCTGTCAGCATCAATCGCTTGAAACCTTCCATTCGGGGATCGCTCGATCGACACGGGTTTATCCTACGATAGCCAAAATCGGACACGACCTAATCTCGTTAGTAGACCGCGGATCTTTGTGCATTTATCGCATGCGCAGATTTCTGAAATGCAAGAGAAACATACAGATTAACGAGGTCTAACAGCATTTTTATTTTATTTTAATTAAATAATTTATTTATTAATAATTTATTTTAATAAGTCGTCTTTTTTAGTTTGATTATTACTATGATTCGTTAACAAAGTCACATTTCTATGCACTGTGTTTCCGGGCGGAGTTGGGCATTATTTGGATGAAATTTTATTTGATAAAAGAATATTTCGATTAAAGTTTTTCAGTAAATTTTCCCGATAAAATTGTATCCGAATATTCGAATATATATTTCGAATATAGTAAATTATTCGGATAAATGTTCAAATATTTTAACACAATGAAATTTTATTCAAATAAATTTTATAATTCGAATTCTAACTAATTTTATAATCCTCTTCTAGGATTCGAAAGTATCTTTCATTCAGCCATTATTCGGAAAAGTGCGGATTTTGTAAAGAACTCATAAATTGTTTGTCACGAAGTAAAAACTTACTTTCGAAATGAACTATTTTCTACTAAAACTATTCTCTTTCCACTTATACAGATTAAGCATAAGCGTGCAATTTTGTGTCAAATTACTGCAATTTTTGGAATCGTGTTTGCTAGCAGTAAACTTTCCCTAAAATACTCTTACTAACAATAAAACAAATTGAATAAATTCGTTTAAAATTCAAGTTCAAAATTCTAATATTCAATAAATCCCAGTTAAAAATTATGTTACAGTCAACCATAAACTGAGGAGAACCGTTAACTAAATGCCTCGCGTATTCATGATATTGAAAGCCCTTCAAAAACGAATAAACCAGGGAGTAGAATTTCAAATATTTGCCATGCCTTCAGATTCATCGAATCTATCAAATTCAATTTCACATTACATGCCATCTGCTCGAAGAAAAAGAAATTCAAATTTGCATAACAATGTCCGGTCTCCTGTCGTAAGTGCATGAATAATCTTCGGTCGGCCGACTGCGATCGTGATGCCACCGAGTTAGCAGGTCGAAAGCCGGAGAACTGGCTAGAGTAGGCACAGACTTGTCTCCGGTATCGTGTCATCGGGATCGACTCTCGAAAACGGTTCGTCGGTAAAAGCTTCGTTCGAGGCTTCGAGAACCGACGATCTACGAAGCAACGCAGGATCGTATAGCGCGGACAAATTGCAGAATTTTGTACAAAAATCGATCTAGTCTCATAAATGACGAAATGTTGCCATGCATTTGCTCACTATAAAATAAGTAATTACAATTTTACGAATTTTTTAATGTTAGCCGCTGTCTTCTGATACAATATTGTTTATTTTAGTATTCTAAGATTCGCTTATGTTAATTTGCAAATTATTAGAAATTCTTGTAGAATTCAACGCTTGATCCGAATTCGGGAAGAAACATTAACTGTTCTATTAAAAAAAATTGAAGGCGACCTTCATATCTTGATAGAAAAGCAAAATAACATAAAACTGATGACAATATTATGCCCCCCTGAAAACCATGCAACTTCTACCTGAACAATTTTTTCGTACAACAAATATTTTATCAGTTATTTGAGATCGTCATGTTAGGAGACCCACCCTGTATATTCTGTTCAATTTCAGTAAAATGTTTACACACCTTATTTGAAATCGTTTCAGTTGTCCTAGGAAAAAGGTATATAGCAACGTGATACAACAACCTCTTCATACAAAACAATCAAAGCTGCATTATATTTTGAGTCGTTTTCTTTTGAATCAATCTTTTAAAAGATAATTAACTTCTAAATTGTAAACCAAAATGATCAATGATTCTGTTCAAATCCTGCATATCTAAGGTTATTCCTTTCAACTTATTAAATAATGCCTTTTTCATATATACCTTTCAACTTATTAAAATTGTTGAAGAAAGAGAAAGAAATATTTCTGTAGCTTCTGTATCTTGCAATAAATGCAGGCAATTTTTATTTCGCATAAAAATCCGCAGTCTAGTGATCATATTAAATATATTTTTGTAATACTTCATTATGCTGAAGCTTGTTATTATGGATTCAAAAACGTTTTCATTCTTCTCAGTATGGCTGTCACCATTCGCAATGAGAACTTCAACGGAACGTACAGCCAATACGTGCAGTAGATAAAAGATAGTTCGATAGAGTTCGACATGGTTCGATAGTTAAAACAAAATTCCTACGCAATGTTAACACTCGTTAACAAATGATAATGTACATTGAACAAATGAGCTGATTTCTAGCAATTAGAATGCGAGGTATTATATATTCAATGGAACCTAATGCTCTATCGATTTCTTCGGAAATTAATATTTACGTTTATGTAGTTCACTTATCGATTGATAATACCACGAAACAATTCGTTCAAAATCGGCCAAACAATTTCTCGATTTCTGCCAACAGCAGAGTCGTGCGGTGGATCGGTGTGAACGGCCTGTCGCAGGGACTGCACTCGTTTGCTGACTACTCGCTCGTATAATTTCTGGGCCGTGCGTAATTCAACGCACTCCCACTTACGTCACGTGATTATATCGTTTCCGCGGCTGTTTATATAGCGTCGTTTCGGTTTTAATTGTCCCAGCCAGTATTGTGTGTCCGGCCGCGGAAATTGCGGTGCGCCAGACCCCGGCGAATCGCTTCCGAAACTGTTTTGCCGATGATTACTTTCGCCTGAACAGCGAGCCGAAAGCGCAAGGCGGAGCTCCGCCATCGATAAACTATGGGAACTATGGGAAAATTTTTCGAACACGCTCGGATCATCGAGAAATCGACGGCATCGAGTTGCTCGAGTATTTAGATAGAGGAGGAATACTAGGTTATATTTGATGCTCGAAATTAACTGCTCGCAGTTATAGTAGATTCTCGGTTATTCGAAGCAGAACGCAAATATTCAGATAATAGAGCTGTTTTTTGGGGGGGAGGTTCGGTGTTAAATCAAATCTTTATCGATTTTCGCAATAGTGTTCCATGTGGATCGCTTTCGATTGAGCTGTTTTCGCGTGAAACGCGTTTAGGGAATCGGGATATCAAGAGTTCGGATAATCGAGGTTCTGTTGTACTAACAAGAAAGTCATATGAAAGCATGTATTCCTTTTGGAATGACAATTAATGACAATTTAAGTACGTATCTCTGTTGCTTTTTTCTTTCAATATTTTCAACTTACGCCCTGTAGTAATTAATATTAATATTAAGTATTAGTAAGTATTAATATTAATATTATATTAGTATCAATATTAATATTATATTAGTATCAATATTAATATTAATTACTAGTAATTAATACTAGTAATTATTACTAGCAGTCGCGTAATGTTAAAAGATAAGTAAACAAAATTTACGTAATAAATATTTTATCGTTGACATCGCATTTACGTAAAATGACAGAAATGTTGGTTAAAGTAAACAATGAAAAATTTCGAAAATCGATAGTGAACGAAGGGTATTCGTTCCTTTTCTCGGAACTAATTTAATATAGCTCTTAAAACCGCTTTAAACGTAATTAAAAATTCTCTCTACGCTTTTTTTTTACTGATCATTGGACTGCGGATTTTACGCATTTATGACAAAAGACGAGTAGATCAAATACAAAACGGGAAACACATTTGAAGAACTAAAAAATAATATCGCCTTCCTTTCAACTTATTAAAATTGTTAAAAAAAAGAAATAGATATTTTTGTAGCTTCCGTATCTTGCAATAGATGCAGGCAATTTGTATTTCGCATAAAAATCCGCTGTGATACTAAATATATTTTTGTAATACTTCATTATGCAAAAGCCTGTTATTTCGGGTTTAAAAACATTTCCACTCTTCCCAGTATGACTGTCATCAATTGCAATGAGAACTTCAACGAAACGTACAGCCCATACGTACGATAGATAACAAATAGTTCGATAGAGTTCGAATGACTCGCTTGTTAAAACAAAATTTCTACGCAATGTTTCAGAACAAATATATAGGTTTCCATGCAAATAGTGGTCTCCTATTATTCGGTCAACAATGAAACGCACGTAAAAGGATTTAATAAGAAATTGATAAATTACGTCACTCTGATAGCTTCATTGCATCAGAATGATAATTTTTCGATTCGATTCAAAGATTGATTAACCCCTTAACGCGCAGAAACGTATTAACACGGGCGTGCAAAACCGGCCAAAATGTGCAGACCCGTATATATACGGTCGGCGTCGCAACTTATGTTATGTTACCTATATTAATTGAAAAACAGTACGATGGGTACAAAATTCGATCTGCAATGCGATTCAATATTCACTATAATTATTTATCCACTATTTTTATTGAATTTTTAGTAATTTTTGCATTTTTTTTACATATTTATTGAAATTAAGGTCCAAATATGTATTTTCTTAGATAAAAAAAATTGATTTTTTTTGGTCGGATTTTTTTTTTTAAATTGTGCATTAAGGGGTTAATAGATTCTCGATCGTTAATATTAGTGTTTGACGGTAACAGTACCGAGTAGTTCAATCCACGAAAATTATTGTAATCCAATGAACTGTGTCCAGTGATTGGAGCGATCTCTGAATGTTCGATTTTTGCACGAAATCGCAAAATTTCCCTCTAATTCGCGCTCAGATTGCGCACAAAAATGAACAATTTGGGAAGAGGAGATACGATTATTCGAGCCTTGCGTCTCGTTTTTATAGTTGTTGACAATCGGTAACTATAAAAACGAGTCGCAAGGTTCGAACAATCGTATCTCCATCCTCTCTTCAAATTGTCCATTTTTGTGCACAATCTGAGCGCGAATTAGGGAGAAATGACTGTATCTTCATTTCTTGAAAGCGTCGGTATGATGCGAACCGAGCTTTATCTCCGAACTGACAAATTTGTTTCTAGCCTGTAAACCATGAGAACCTCGAGAGATTTAGTCAGCAAAATACAAGGAAACATTTGATCCGTCCTCTCGCGGTGATCTTCCGTAAATACTCAAGTTATTGTGGTGGATTTTCACCTAGCCGAGGTTTATTGGCGGATGACTCAGCCGGATCCATCTACGAACCCCATAAATCTCTCTATATCGCTAAATTTCAGATTGTTTTCACTGGAAACGATATGTTTGGCCCGATTTCTCGATACACTGCTCGGGAAATATTTCGATCGTTGTGGTGTAAGCGTTGAAATCCCAGTTCTTCGAATCTACCGGATTATCTTCGAGGTTGGGAATCTCCGCATACTCTTAGTTTTCGAGGAATTGCATTATCGTGGTTGTAGATTATATTACCGTGAATCGTTCCTATTTGATCATTATAATTATTAGACTGCGGATTTTATGAATTTATGACAAAAATGAGCAGATGAAACGCAAAGCTGTGTCACTACCGGACGAATATAATAATTTGATTATATTATCTATAAACTCATTAAGATTATTCGAAATGGAAATAAAAATGTTTATCCAGTTCCTGTTTCTTGTGACTAATGCACACAATTTTTATTTTGCATAAAGACCCGTAGTCTAATAATTATGCAGTGAAAACGCGCACAGTCTGTACAGAGAAAAAAGATTTCCTTATTTTATTTCCTGCACGCATTGTTTTACCGAGGTATATTTTATACATAGGTCTATAAATAGTAATTATATGCGATTCTATGTGAAAAGTTGTAATATGGTGACATGTAAAATTGTTTTACATAATTTTAAAGTTTCTTTCATTTCTATCTATCTATGCAGTAATCATTGACAAACAATGTTATAAATTATCTGTCTCGCGATAGAGATTTCTAGTGACAATCTGTTAAGTACGAATGTTATTTGGTTATTTCGGGTCGGAGTAAAATTCTGTTCCCGTCTCATGTATATTTAAGTATTCAAGTAAATATTGGCACGCGATAAATACGTATTTTCTTTTTCTTCCAAGAAATGATCACTGTCGATAGCTTCAAATCATTTTTCCTCAGCGAGGAAAATGGTACAGCAACGAGTTAATTCGTCGAACATTTAAATCAAAAGTCTCTATCCACCATGGAATATGAAAGTAAAACGCAACAGGAATGAAAAGCAGTACCAATTCTCAGAAGTGTTTTCGAACGAGCTATAAAAAAAGCATGTCGCCTGTTATCAACCGAAGCAGCATGATTTCCCGGAATAGTTTACTCGTTTCGATTCCGGGAAGATTATGGTAACATCTGTTTCGTAAAAAGGTGTGCTGTTTGACGATTCTTGCGAAATAACGCGCTGCTGTCCATTAACAAACATTTCGTAGCCGAGTGCGATTACTCTCATGTTTGTATTATTTTATAGTAACATTAAAGACAAAAATTGCATCGCGCGAAGCTTCTTCTAGAAGATATCTTTAGGCGATTAGAGACAGAGAAACTATTCGCACATGACACAAGGTTGTTTTACTTATAGTTTATTTTTAGATGTACAGTTATGTGTAATTATAGTTATCGGAGCATCTGTCATTAATGTATCTATGTATTTTCAGTTAACACATAAAATAGAAACCTGGACAAAAAATCAAATAAGATCAACATTAACGCAAATAAATGTCCACGTATAACAATTAATAAAAAAACCATCTCACTCTAAGTTAGAATGTACTAAAATGTCTCCAAAAAAAACTCGAACCAAAAATGTAATTAATTGTATTATCAATAAGGAACGTTGACAAAGGAATAACAAAATTTTCATTTAAACGGAAATTAATGAATAGCACGCGTTTCTAAGCGATAACTCGTTGATGAAAATTAATATTAACGCGATATTGCCGTAAAATAAACGTCGACAATGCGCGCCGTACAGATCGATGTCATGAATCTTGGCTATCTGACTGAAATACATTAAACAGAGCAATCCCATGTGTTCTCTGCGATAAGAAATTACTGATTAATTCCGTAAGCGACGCTCGACTGTACGGATATAATAAAATGGAGTTAACGAGGTGCAGACACATTCGACACAGCGATATCAAACTGTGTTAGGCGTTTATAGCCTCGATTGCCTGCGCAATATACAGCATTTAAAAGAAAACTTCGAATGACTTTCTTTCCTAGTTCAGACACCGTGATTGTCGGGACTCTTGCGATACGCTGGCAACGAACGTTCGAACGGGTAATTGAATAATCTTTTCTACGTTTAAATGACACTTTCATTTATGAAAAATAAATATTATCTGATCATATCCTGACTGAACAAAAAATCGCTCTCTGAAAGTGAGATAATTTTTAATTATACTTTTTGTAGCACCCAAGTCTCCCTGGTTCGATGATGGTCTATAAAAATCATTTTGTGCACTTTTTTTGTACATTTATATTATGCGACAAGGGATTAGAGAAACTTTAAACTTGAATAAAATAATTGTAAACAGAGTCATATTGCAAAAGCTTTTCTCATAGAATGCTGTTATATTGTTCTTAATTTACTAAAGTAACACTAAACCCACCATGGTGATCAGAATGACCGATTCTATATTTTTTATTTAAACATTTTTGGCGTTGTAGAGCCACTTTTGTAAGAGATGTTTGAATAAATTCCTTAATTCAAGTACACATTGTAACCAAAATGTGAAAATTTTTAAATAAATTCAGTCTTTTAATTCTTATAAAACAACGCATGTCAGAGGTCTCTAGCGCTCGATAGCTTTTGTAAAAAATGATCGAATAAATTTCATAATTCAAGCACGCATAATAATAAAAATGTGAAAATTTTTCAATAAATTCAATCTTTTAATTCTTATAAAACAAATGCATGTCAGAGGTCTCTTCTAGCGCTCGATAAGTTTAGCGTTAACAGAGCAAATATATTTTCATACGACTTCGAGGTTTTGCACGTTATGGTCGACTCACGCACGAAAATTCGTCGTCTAATAATTACTATATTTAGACGCTTTGTATAAAATACTCCTCGGAAGTAGCACGAAACGAATAGGAACAATCAGATTCGAGCAATTCCAGTGGATTCCGACACACCAGCTCCAGATTTAAACAAATCGATTCGAGACATTTTCAATTGACAGCAATCTCCCGAACAGTCGGAAACTGAATGGAGCGGCTGAATGAAGCGAATTTACTATTTCTGACGGCGGGTTCCGGGAATTCTTCGATTTCCTCGTTAAAGAAGCCGGTCGCGTACTCGCCGGGACAGTGGGAGCAAGTAGGATGACTGGATGAAAAATTCGCGGGCGCGTGCGCGCTCGTGCGAACGACTGTCGTCGTTGATCAATGGCTCCGCAGCGAACGGGGTATCACGGCCGATGAAGAGGGATCGTCGATCGCTCATTCCCGGCCGATTGATCGCTGTTACGATCGCCGGGGCCGTGAGCGGTCGAAGAAGATGCTGGATCCGGAGCACGAGCGAACGCAAGCGCGAGCGAGCGCGAGCAAGCGCAGGCAAACGCGAGCGGAGAATGACGCGCGCGCCGCGCTTAGTATCTTCATCTATTTCAGTGGATTGCCTTGTCGGAAGTATCACTCGACGCCCAGCTTCCTATTGTGATAAAAGCGGTACCGTGGATCCGTATCTCGTGATCCTCGTGCCGCGTCCAAGCCGCGAAACGGTGGTCGACGTTGACAGACGCGACCACGAAAAACGATAACGCGACGAGCATTACCACTTGGACATCGTCGGAGCGACCCTTCACTGTTGCGAAAGCATCGCCGATGATTGAAACCCGACAAGCAATCGATGGAGCAGTTCGCTTATTTTTCGGATTCTTTAGGGGACCGGTTCGAAAATACAGTAATGTCTCTTTAATTGACGCACAGATTTTCCAGACAAATGGACGATTTAGGAAGAGAAGATACGATTATTTGATTCTCGCGGTTCGTTTTTATAGTTTCGAGTTGTTAACAACTATAAAAAACGAGCTGCGAGACTCGAATAATCGTGTCTCCACTTCCAAAATTGCCCATTTTTGTGGACAATTTGGGAAGAGGAAACACGATTATTCGATTCTCGCAATTCGTTTTTATAGTTTCGAGTTGTTAACAAGTATAAAAAACGAGCTGCGAGGCTCGAATAATCGTGTCTCCTCTTCCAAAATTGTCCATTTTTGTGGACAATTTGGGAAGAGGAGACACGATTATTCGATTCTCGCAATTCGTTTTTATAGTTTCGAGTTGTTAACAACTATAAAAAAACGAGCTGCGAGGCTCGAATAATCGTGTCTCCTCTTCCCAAATTGTCCACAAAAATGGGCAATTTTGGAAGAGGAGACACGATTATTCGATTCTCGCAATTCGTTTTTATGGTTTCGAATTGTTGACAAGTATAAAAAACAAGCTGTAAGGCTCAAATAATCGTGTCTCCTCTTCCAAAATTGCCCATTTTTGTGGACAATTTGGGAAGAGGAGACACTATTATTCGATTCTCGCAATTCGTTTTTATGGTTTCGAATTGTTAACAAGTATAAAAAACGAGCTGCAAGGCTCAAATAATCGTGTCTCCTCTTCCAAAATTGCCCATTTTTGTGGACAATTTGGGAAGAGGAGACACGATTATTCGATTCTCGCAATTCGTTTTTATGGTTTCGAATTGTTGACAAGTATAAAAAACAAGCTGTAAGGCTCAAATAATCGTGTCTCCTCTTCCAAAATTGTCCATTTTTGTGGACAATCTGAGCGTCAATTAGGGAGACATTGCTGTACATTGTCCAAAATGTATTAAGTGGAGGAACAAGTCCGTTTCTCGTTAACATAACTAACAAATTGATTTTCGTTTTGATATTGAAAAAAGGGACATAACGTTTGTTCCATTCGAAAGATTGATCTTTGTGTGGGGCAAACTGTCCGGTGTACACTTGAGATGCATTTTTGTTGAAATGATTGTGGTTTAATCCTACGGATAATATTATCGTAAGCGTGCTGTTTTATTAAGTAATTCATACATTCTTAAACGTGGTTCAAACATTTTTTGATAGTTACAACTAGATTGCGGTTCTTTTTATGCAATTGTGACATAATTGGGCACGTCAGATGCAAAACGGTGAAACTATTTAAAGATTTTTAAATTACTGTTGTATTCTTTTTAGCTCGTTAAAATAATTGAGACAGAGAATATTTGTGGAGTAGCTCCATTATCTTATCTCAATACAATTTTTATTTTGCATAAAAATCAACAACAATATTTATTTTGAACAACAATTATAACTCTGTTTATGTTTGTAATATGAGATTTTTTTGAAAGATGCATCAAATGACCACTGAACGAACACTTAATTAAATCGATATGTTATTATGTAAATGTTCATGGTATCAAGGTATAATAAACGATACTTTTTCATATAATGCATTATATCCTATTTGGTGTAATTGCTCGGCGTTTTTCAATTTTTCCGCAGCTTTATCGTTTCGTAAATATGGACACCGAAACGTTGCAAGCTCGAGCTTTACGAATTAAGTTAGCTTTCACGAATTTAAACTTACAAGTACAGCTATAAATGCTGTAAGCCGCATTTGTAGTGTCTGCGAAGAAGATGACATTAGCGAAAGAATCTCATAAAAATGAAATGCTAATCGCGATAAAATTGCATACATAACATTATTTTGCTTTCAACGTACTAGAAGCGTTCATCAAGGAAAGTAAAATGTGCATTTGCATAAGCTGACGCGGTCTATTGCTTCAACGTGTCTACATTAACCTACCTAGTTGTCTATTAATATTCTATCATGTAAATTAGTATTCTACGCTATTGCTGTCTTTCCATGAATATTCATAAATCGCTTCCTTTTTTTTTCTTGTTTCAATTTCTTTCGTATTCCTCGTGTTGAGTACAAGGTAGAGCACATTCAATCTTTCCATAAGTTTATAATATGTAGAGATACGAAGAGACCGTCTCTGGAGATAAGTCAAAGGCTTAAAAAAACTGTTTCTCGTCATCTTTCTGTCCAGCATTTCGAAAGAACCACATTATTTGTAAAAGTCCTCAAATACTTCATTGATTTTACTGTTCTTGTTGTATGCTTTCGTAATTCATTATTTTTATTTTAAAGAAATTATGGTACTTGGCATTGTTTTTAACATTTTGGGCGGCATTCGTTAAAGCCATATTCCACTTCATGCGTGTTTATTTTGAAGAATCCTTAGTATAATATGCTTGGAATTTCTGAAAGACATTGGTTAAAGTTTGTCGAATTCTTGCATATTTACATATTTATTTATTTAAAGAAATTGGTACTTTTATAATATACTCTCGTCGTTCGAATATTTTTCGACAATTTTGTAATTTGTTCAGCGGAAAGCATTTTGTTCGATGATAAAAACCACGATGTTAAAAACCGATGTTATGACAAAGATCTCGGTATTACGCCCATCACTTTTATGCAAAATAAAATCTTTCTATGCCAATTATAAAAAACAGAAACTGGATAAAAATGTATTTCTTCATCTAACAAAGCGAACGCATCAAAAGTAACATAACGGTATCCTTAGGACTTTTTTTTCTAAACCCTTATTGCTTTGTATTTCACATACTTATTTCTGCCATAAATGCATACAATCCGCAGTCTACTTATCGCTCTATAAAACGACGCATATCCTATTAAAAAGATATTCACTTTTGTGTGTAACAGCTTTGAAGACGAATTTAAAAAAAAATGAACAGTTCAAGGTAGTTCTCTAACATTTGTCAACCGTTACACCGGTTCTCCATTTACTGGATGTTCTTTCATCGTGAGTTTTACTTTGATAAGGTTACCATAGAAGAATTAACAAAGGCTCCATTCGATTCGAATGGCCCTTCGATCCTCCGCGTCCTCGGACACGATTAGGACCGTCTGAGCACCGCTGACCCCTCCTAGATAGGCTCGCGTATACGCGTTCGATGTATTCAAAGGTGCAACCCTTTCATTAGCGTGTGGGCCACGCGCTCTATTATCCCCAACAAAACATCCGATTCCATTGTCGCGCGGCGAACAATGCCCGGGCCGCGGTCACGTGTTCCACTTTCGATCATTATTCGCGAAGTGTGCATAAAATTGGCAAATTGCGCGAGAGATCCTCTCGGCGGAGGGTCGAGGCGCGGGAGGGCGGTGGTTTTCCTCGAGCGACTCGCGATGACAGCTGTCACCTTCGTTAAGATCCTCCTTCCGGCGCGGCGCGGTTAAGAAGATCGAGAAACGACACCGACAACGACAACACGCCCTTGGCCTCTCCCGGACACTCCAACTTCTCGATCCCCACCGAACCGTGCGTCCCAGCCGAGAACAATGCCACGCGTATCGCGAATTAAATGTCTTTCGATTGAATAAAAACGGAGGCGATCGCGCAACGATGCAATTTGTCGAACATAAATTGAATGAACGACTCCGTTACGGCGACGGTGCGTCAGTGTTTGACAGCTGTCGATGCCGCGAATCTCTCGAACAGACAAAAGACCTTGGGAACGTCGTATTTTTTAATAAACGCCGATCGCGAGAATTTTCTTATTCCAATTGACATTTTTTAACACGTTCGCTACCAGCGTCACTAGCGTGTATAATTGTATTTATTGTATTTGTCGTATTAAATACATTGTGTCCTCTAATAAAATATAATCTAACATCTCTATTATATATATATATATATAATAGAGGACTTTTATATATTTTTATATATATATATATATAATCTAAATATTATTATATGTGTTACAATTTTAAACAATTCTATCCGCAAAATTAATTTCAAGTGCTGAACTGGAATTTTACTTGATTCTAAACCTACCAAGTTTAATAAATTATTAACGTGTCTTGCTTAATACAAATGACAAGACTGAATTTATTTTTATTTTTCGCCTTTTTTTATCACAATTTGTGCTTGATTGATCGTAGATCATTCATGGTACTAGAAAGTTTAAGGTCTGCTTAAGGGAGGGTTATTTTCTATCCACGTAAGAAAAAGAGCTATAAATATTATTTGTTTCTGTTCGAGGTGTATTTATTTATACGGTACTGTTAAATAATACACTTAGGTATAAAAATAAAATATAAAAAAAATGTATAAAAGAACAAAAATACGTGTTTAAAATTCCGTCGACATTTTTTCACCCTCCCTTAAGCATGCTAGGGTTAAAAAAACGTATCCAATAATTTTATATGAAAGTGACTTTATAATTTCAACAATTTTAAATGAAAGTATGTGGAACCGGCCATTTTGATCGTCTCGGTACGTTTGGCGTTAAATTATTTTTATTGACAAAATGCGTTATTAACTTTCTGCAGTAGTAACACGTAACGTGTTCAAATTAAATAATTATAATGCAAATTAGTGAAACCGGCTAATTCTGCATCCAAAGTACTGCAAAGTTTCTACGCATTTTGGTTTCAACAATGCAACACGAGTCGAACTCGTTGTTTCGCACGAATGAGCTAAACTTTGGCGAGTTTGTATATAATTGGGTTGTCGAGGTATCGCAGCCACGCTCAATTTTATACAATGCTTCTGATGTACGCCGAACTTTATTTATGATTGTTTTATCACGCATTTCCATTGCGTTCGAATTCGAAACTAGTGAAATGTACGTGATAATGTCCACGAGGATTGAAACGATTAACTGACAAACTGTCAGACGAATATCTGCATATACAAATGACTGCAGGTCAAATGTCCCTTTTTGTCGAAATGGTAACTTCATAAATCAAGATTTATCGGTGTTCCCACTTTTTCAAGACCATCGGTTTTCTTGACGTTTGCGACATCCGTTTTAAACGCGTCACATTCGAGATTAATACTAAGTAATACTAAGTAAGTAATAATCGTAATTGTGAAGTAACAAAGTAACGTATGTAAATCAACTAACACGAAAGGCCTAATACAGTTAGGTACGTGCATAATAATTTAATCTCTTTTCGAATGACTTGTAGTTACTGATTACAATCTCTCGCCCTCTTGCGCAAGTGTTTATTATCGAATAGATCAAATAGATTAATCCATGACTGGTATAATGATTATCACAAAAGATAACCGGTATACCGTCTTCAAACAAAAGTTACTTCTTTCGTCAAGGTCTATCATGTGGTATATGATTTGTTTATTGTTTGAACAATTAAAAACAGTTATAAACTAGAGATCTAGGCATCTATAAGATCTAGACAAAATTCGGCATTTCCGAATAATAGCAATGAAATAAAAAAATAGCCGAATATTAGGCGGCTAATTTCTACCCCCTGAAGTGAATTTACGCAAGAGAAGAAAATAGCGTCACACACATCTACGTATGCTCTACATATCCTCAAAGCTTTAGAATTTTTTCATTTCCGGGTTATAATCATCCCTTGCGAGAGTCAAAAAGATCCGATAACTGCAGTCTCCGAGGGTTAATCGCAAAACAAACGGTGCAGCGTATCTAATTGCGTAGCTAGCACCTAGCGATCGCAGTTGCGAAGGTCGAAGGGCTTGACCGGTTCAAAAGTATCGTCCCCATTCGCCGAATAAAGGGTGCGTGAAGAGGGTGGTGGCGTGACCGTCATCGAGCGAACGCGCAGAAATTTCCTAGCTTTGTCCTCGTTGTTGTGTAGTGCCGAAAAAATAAAAGAAAAGAAAAGAAGAAAGAGAGAGTGAAAGGGAGCGAGAGAGAGAGAGAGAGGGAAGGAGCGCGACAGCGTTGCGTAGGAAGCAAAGAAGCAGATTGCGAGAGGGCCACGTGCTCCTATTTTGCGAAGGGTAAATTATGCCGAGCCGATTCTTCTCTCCGTTTCTCTCTATTTTGGCCAGTTTGCAAACATTCTCGTGACGATTAGAGAAAGGAGAGATCGCGGCGGGGGGGAACAACGACGAAAATATTTGGCAACAATGCGCCAGCATTCTTCAGGGGATTACCTAGGTTGCACAACTTCACCGGACACCCGTGACCCTATTCAGGGCCGTTGTTCTACAAACGAATTTCGCTCTGGCTTTCCACTGTTATGCAAATTCGAGCGCGTTATGCAATTGACATTGATTGGCCGGAGCTTGTTTAGAGGGCACCACCCTTCCTGAACGCTTTCTTTCCTCCTGTTCTCGCGCGTCAACTAACTCCCTTCCCCGATCCATCGCACTCGACTAGCTGATATTGGCTTTGATCGTTGAACATTGATGTCCAGACTGCGGCTATTTGCACGGATACTTGTTTGCACGTCCTGCTTGGCGAAAACAGAAAAATTGAAGCGAAATTGTTTCCATCGTGTCGAGCGTCCCTCAAACTGAAAATGAAATTTGCTTCGCAATGTAATGTTATTGCCGATCCTTCGCCCTGAAAAGAGACGAATTACGGTTGGCGTAATAGATCTTTCGCGTCCACGACATGGATCTTTTTAATTCATTTGAACAATGTTTAAACTAGTTTAAACCTGTATACGCTAAAACTAAGAATCCGGTTACGAGAGAAATGGGAATTCGTTCTTCGCAATAGATATATTAAAACAAATTATTACATGGTTTTGTTTGTTAGGCATTTATTCGAATAAAATTTTGTTCGTTTAATATTTCAGGCAAACTCTTCGAATCAAATTTTATCCTCGTTGGAGGATAATATTTCGAATCAATTTTCCGAATGTAATTTTATTCGACTAATGCCCAACCCTGTGGTTAGAAGATGTCTGCAAGCTTTTGAAAAAGTATAATTTTTGTTAGCCGCATACAAAACAAGATTTGAGATAATTGTCGTTGCTTGAAAGCAAAACGCGTAGACAAAATTCTGAATAATAAAAGTTACAGAACACATCAAATGAATGTTTATATTACATAATTTTTATGATAATGCATACGATGTACCACGTATGCTGCAGCTTTATACCATTTAGCATAGCAATATAGTTTCCAAGTTTATCACTTTAATTATTGCTAAATACCCTAACATAACAAAAATATGAACATTATGCCGCCGAAGGGTTAAATATAATGTACACTCCTTAGAAAATGTTAAAAAGTAAAAAATTAAGATCTTTTTAAATATAGTTTAATCTTCGAATATTCTTGTTTTGAAATCATTTTATGAATTCATGTTCAGGTTTGTTTATTTGTTTCTTTTGGCTAAGATTTAATCTGCTGCGAGTATTAATGTCTTACAATTTGTCAAGGATCGCTAAGGATTAACAATTAATTACTGATCTAGTAAATTGGAAATTCCACGGCTCGTGCAATCAATTAACCCTCTCCGAAGTTCCCAAAGTTAAGATCGAATAGCTGCTCGACAATAGACTATCAATACTGTATCATGCTTCAATCACGGTTGTCTGTTAAGCGAGATATCTAGAAGGGCGTTCAGCAATACTCCGGAATCGTCGATTGTTGACCGACGACCCACAGTCGCTGGAACGCCAATAACGCGAAAGGAAGCACCGTAATTGTTTCTCAAGTAATTGCACGCGAAGGGGATCGCATGGACAAGCGAGACGAGCATCCCCCCGTCGTTTATGCGCGTGTACTCTCTACCAGAGACCGAGACACTATCGGGACTCCCAATGTCACAGTTCCAACGTGTATTTTAACCCTGCGAAGGTCGCTGTCCCTCCGCCGAGTTCCTTGCTGTGTAAAAATAGAAAATGATCGAATTCATAATCATCAAGTTCCTATTGCAGATCTGATTCTTGCAGAAGAAAAAACAAGAATCGAAGTGACAATTACAACAATAATAATAGCAATCGTAACAACAAAATTTATACATCCAATGCATCGTATATCCAACTTAAACGAATAAATTAACAAGGTTGATAAACTTGGAAGTTAAAAGAAGTCTTTTCGAATGTTCGGATTACGCTGACTGTTCAAATGAATTTAGTGGAAAAATAATTGTTCAGTTTAACTTTATCTAACAATATTAGCAAAAGCTTTGTAGTATGTATTTTCTTTTCAGTCATATTATATTTCTACGTTCGACTTCAACTAAACGCTATATTTATTTTATGAACCAATCTATGCACTTTGTTTATTTAATCGCAAAATGATGCGAAACATTAACAAGTTTGTTCTTCTTTTATATTTTTATAAGTGTATTTCCGTGAAAGTCTACATTTTTACTATATGAAGTTTTCTTACATTAATGTACGTGCATCGATATCTGGTTGCATATTCATCCATTGTGCTGCATCATAGTCTGAGAATAGATGCATACAGTGGACCACAAAAGTGTTCGCTCATCTTTTAAAACGCAATAATAAAATATAAATAATAACAAATGCAAATCATTTAGTTCAGTTCTCAAAAAGTTATTGCGTTTTAAAAGGTGAGCGGATACTTTTGTGGCCCACTGTACATATATTCTCATCAAATTTTCCATTGGCGTGAAGTAATTACAAGCACGCTGTGTAATCTTTACGCATTTACAGGAAGAATGGATAAACGAAACACGGATTAGCGAAGACGCGAGAAGAATTTCAATTAGTTCACTGTTTTAAAGATTAGTTTCTAGATTAATTAACTGTCATCATCGCAGATGTGCTACGTTACCCAGTCTGTAACACCAACAAAGTCATGAACAATAGTTCGCACGTCATGCGGACTATTCCGCAATTAGTGATAGTTGGCAATTTTTACACGCAGATTATTCCACTTGCGGATACAAACGGATTAACTCTTTGGGGCACACGGTGGGATAAAAAATGTCCCATCTTTTAGATGCACGGAAATACATGGTGAGACATTTTTAGACCCACCTCGAAATATTGCAATAGCTGCATGCGCATTCATGAACCCATGCGACACGGTGGGATTATTTGAGTCCCATCCTATAATAAGAAATTGAATTGAATTATTATTATCTTTATATTATGTGATTCCTTTGTTAATGAAGAACGCAATAAAATTTCTATGCAACATTGGTCTACTTGATTTTCTGAAATCCCGTGCCCCAAAGAGCTAGGTATAAATCAAGTAAATTTTCATCCTGCCTGAAGATCCGCGGTCCAATTAGAGAAACCAGCAGAAAACTGGTTGGCTTTATGGGAATTTTATTCAGCGTACATTTTATCGCGAAACTCTGTACGAGCTATTGCCGGCGAACTGTACGATGCGATATGCCGGTTTACAAATATTCGCAACAAGATCTCGCGTGTATCTGTCAGATCTGTCGCGATTCCCGCAGGTTTAAAATTGCGCTGCAGAGACAATAGGGGGCCAGACGTGTCCAGGTCCACGGGAAAAGTGCCACTAGCATTCGCGAGTTCCGATTGTGCGAACGGGTGCATGTATACCCGGTCTCCCGTGGCCGCGATAACGTCTCGGCTGCACAATGCTCAATGGAAGAAACCAAAAGCGCGATTGCCATTGTAACGCCGACACGGGGAACGTTGTTCTCGCCCGTTATCTATCGGTGTCGGCGATGGGAAAACGCGAACGCTGTGACCTTCGCTGACTGTGATCCATCGATCGATCCTGTCGCGGATGCAGGGAACTTTAAAAATACTTATCGATACGTTCCAGCGGAAATAGTGCTCGATGGATTCGAAAATGAAAAGAATCGATAAGTGTTGTTGAATTGAAAAGATACTTAACCCGAGAAAGATAACCTACGTTGCAGAGGCGCCTGCGAAGACTGTTGATTTTTGTTAATTTTTCATAGAGGTCTAGTGATTTAAGTTTAAAATTACTTAAAATATAAAAAAATATAATATAAATGCATTTTATTTTTACAATAATGCCAAACCTTTAAAATGACTAGATTAACTTAAATAAATATCCATTGTTAGTATAAAATTGACGCCTTAGAAAAGCATGCGCCTCTGAAGCGTATGGTTATCTTTTACGTACGTTGTCATATGGTTATCTTTCTAGGGTTAAAAGCACTTTCTTCAGAATTACAAATTCTACTCCAGAACATTCGCGTATCCAGTAAAATAAATGATGGTGATATATTACAAAACTACAGAGATACAGAAAATATGGTGTTGGTGAAATCCCAAGGTGGCAACTTCACGGTTCGGTTTCTACTTTTGAACTGACTATCGTCTGAGCCGACCTGGGTCTCTGTCGCCAACGGCTCACCCTCACAAAAGGGCCATAAAACAGTTCGATGGGTCATCGTTGAAATTACAACAATAAGTATTATTTTTATGTCGATCCATGGATAGAGTCAAGTTTCGAGCCAAGATCTACAAGATTTGGATATCTTTCCCTTGATAGGAATTTGAACAATTCAAATCCATATCTTTTTCATTGCACAGAAACGGATTCGCTTGTAAAATCTTAATCTATGATTCTAAATCATATGGAAATCGTCCGTGCATATGGTGCACCCGACCTCTTGCATTATTAAAAATTTCCAGGTCCTTTGTCAATAATTTCGGATCTTTGAAATGGCCACAAAACTGTTGTCGATTCTCCAATAACGGCGTATAAAATATCTGAAACACTGTATTTGAACATTATTCAGCAATTTCGTTACATGCAGGCCAACAATATGGAATTTAAGAAAATTTTGAAACCCATTAATATAGGCAACAAAATCAGAGATAGTTTCTTTCTGTAAATTGCAATTTAATCGGTTAACATGACATGTAATATCAATTACAAATGCTACTCGAGTTAAAAATTCAATGCTCTCGAACTTCTTTTCTATGTCCCTGGTACAGTAATTTCTCCCTAATTCGCGCTCAGATTGCGCACAAAAATGGACAATTCGGGAAGAGGAGATACGATTATTCGAGCCTTGCGTCTCGTTTTTAAAGTTGTTGACAATCGGTAACTAGCCGCAAGGCTCGAATAATTGTATCTCCTCCTCTCAAATTAGGAAGAATTAGGAAGAAGTTACTGTAATTAGATGAATACATAAGTAGCGATTAATGTATTGGCGTTATTCAAAGATCGTACGACTTCTATTACAATATATTCTTAAACAGAGAAGCTCTCTCTCTCTCTCTCTCTCTCTCTCTCTCTCTCTCTCATAAGAAAATGTCTCGCGGAAGTATTTTTATAATTTCACCGCGCGCGACTGTGTCATCTGAACGTCATCTGTGTCACTAAAATCATTAGCAATGATTAGACCGCGAATCTTTATGCAAAGTACAAAGTTTCTTAATGAATTGTGAAGAATAGAAGTTAGAAATATATTTCTTCTTTTAATAATTTCAGTAAATCAAGTAACACGTGAAAAAACATTCTTAAATTCTTCTCATTTCTTCGTTGTTTGCTATATTGAACCTAGTCAATTTTAGCACAAATGCATAAAATCTACAGACTAAAAATTATATAGACTATAAAATATTTCTGTCAGAAAATCTTCAGGCATACGTTGTAATAAACGTGGCACGAACTTAGAACAATTCCAATCATATCATTGTCATAACGCGACGTGCATTATAGTCACGTTTAAAGCTTGGTAGTACCAGCATTAATCGCCAATATTCATTACGTTGACGAGGAAATATTCGTGGATCCTGTTAATCATTGCTTTGATGAGGAAATATTCGCGGTTTCTGTTAATCGTCACTTTGATGAGGAAATATCTGTCGATTCTGTTGCGGTCGTTGGGAAGTGCGGTTATACATGTGTGTGGTTGGTCGTTTGATCAGTGAAAATACAATACGTTTGGCACTTGTTAGTTCAACGATGAAATATTTGTCGCGATCGTCAGAAATAGAAGAAGAAGAAGAAGAAGAAAGTGGGAAATACCTTTTTGTCTATTTTATAATGTGAAAAATCTTTGTAGACGACAGGCGACTGAGTTGAGTTGTAAATGAAAATAATTGGCGATCGTATGGTAATTGGCTACTTTGACGAAGAAATGTTCCAATGACGTCATCGCATTTTTATTCAACAATGAAAAACATTATTTGTATAAACTGTCGGGGAAACGAAGAGTTCAAAAGTCCCTCATTGTGCGTCGATATCCTTCTATTTCAGTATGGTAATTGGTAGAATAATGAAAGATCGATCGATGCTAACAAGACATCGAATCTTTCGCAAAAGATAATATTTCCTTTCTTCTATGACTAGCGTGGGTTCTTTTCATCAGATTTATGCAGCAATTATTATTGAAAAAAGGTGTGTGTCGATCGATGTCAACGAGTCGTCAGACTTTCAAGTGGGATACATAATTCGTTTCTGGTCGAAAGACACTCGATTTCACGACAGATGGCGAGAAAATGGTCGGATTGATACAATTAACGAGCGTGTAACGGTGGCTATTGCTTGGACAAGGAAATATCGATCGGTGACTGTCGATGGGGAACGGCTGCAGCCGATTCTACTCTCATAAAAGCCGATTATTTATTCAAGTCGACGAACACTCGACGTTCCACATTTAGAGTATCCCGTCTGCGGTGCTAGTGAATGACTTCCGTTGGTGCGTGAACGGCATTTCACTTTAATCTCCGTGACACCCGATGTCGGCACATCGGTTTTGCTTTCGAAAATCAAGGAGAACCCTTTGCCACTCCGTCACTGTGACTAAAACATTCAACGGGAATCTATGAAGAGGCTCCGTGTTCGCCCATCAAATGTACTTGTAAATTAACTCCACGGCTATTTCGAACCAAACTTCGAAGCTGTTCGATTGCCAGCTATCCAAACCCTTTCATCTCAAACCGATAACGTATCATTGCTTGAAAATGGAAGGGATAAGCTAATCGAAATTTTTAACAGTTCTGAAGTACATTGGCACAGTTTCCCTACATTTCACACTTTGCACGAGGTGTCAATTTTTTCTCAAGATTATAAATTAATTTTTATCGCAGTTTATTAAGTAAGCTAAAACTTATTGGCATCTGCGAAGTGTGCCAGTGTTACACGAATAATTTTGTCGTTTCTACTATTATATTATTAAATAAATTGTTCTGATTTTGTCTTTTTCTCTAGTTAATTACCACAATTATTGTAAAATTAGGATAATAATATTGAAACTATGTGGCAAACCACTGTGTTGTTTAACTATTGGAGGAAAAAGGGTTTAATCCTTAAACCTTCGCGCAATAATCTAATCGCTAAAATAATATTAAAAATGTTAAAAATATAAAGTGTCTTTAGAATATGTACGCGAAATTAATTTTATAAATAGGAGAAAAATGTCGGCGTCAGTAAGAGCATTCTACCAAAATAAATATCAAAAAATCGCACAACCAGTATTCTTCCTCTCTTTGCTTCTAATATAAAATAAAGTAATAACAACAACGCATTATGCATTTCTGAAACAAACTTGTGCTTTCTAATGCACTAATTTTAAATGAAATAATTTGCTTCGAATAACTTGCGGATAAAATTGATAATAAATTCGATCATTCATCCTCGTTCTCTCGTTCCCCGCGATCTCAGCACCGCCGAAAACCACAAAAACAAAATGAAAGAAAAATAACCTCCCACAGAATCGGTCTCTCGACGGAACGTTCCTCTAGCAACGAGCTCCCAAAAAATGAACGCATACTTGAAACCACCATTGTCTCGTACCGGGTTCAAGAGCCGCATTACGAATTCATCGTAACCCCCTGTCCAGGCTAAAAACGGCTCCGTTTTACAGAGAGCCGCGTTCCATATTTATACCGTTCAAATTGTGTATTGTTAGCCTAATGAAAATTTAACGAAGCCGAGCGGGAACAAGGTCTTGCTCGCGAGTGGCTCTAATTTCGTGTGTAAATATCGAGGGCTCGCGAGACCGAAGGGTCGGTGGAGAAGGCAGATACGGAAGAGACCGAGGAGAAGCCAGATGATTCCCGGTGGGCGTCTTCGAATGCATTCCAACGTCTGTTCCTGTGTCGGTTCGCCAAAAAACCGCGAGACTGGGATCCTGATCGGGTCTACGTGTTTGCGGCCGGGATTTCCGTGTTCCTCCGTGGCTCGCGAACCAAAGTAGCTTGCCCGCCAAATATTTGCCCGCGACATGGAATAAGGGCGAACATCCATCTACACGATTTTTCGGTGCTCGGGCCCCGGAACACACCCCTCGGAATCGATTATCGGAGACGATAACCTGCTGGCTCCCCGCGTATCTGGGACGTCGCGGATGAAATCGGACTTGGAACCTTTTTGTCGAAGGCTACGTTTTTCTTCTTGCCGAAGGCTACGTTTTTCTTTTCTTGTCGAAGACTAGCTTTTTGTAACCACTTGCGTTGGAATGGCGTGTGACGCACGTCGATGTTTTCTATCACATTGGTGGAAGAGACGTGCGCGTTGTCTTTCGTCGTTCGTTAATTGGAATTCTTTTTCATTTTATTGTATTTTTAGGATCTACACACTTCACCGTGTATAACAATCAATTGCCATCGCAATAAAATTGGAGGCAAAACAGGACAAATTAATTGCTTTGGAACTGAACATTTGAAAATACGATATTGCCGAAAATATTCCTTAGAACCCTCCAATCGATTCTAAGACGATAATAACTAGACGGAGGATAAAATTGACCGGGCGAAATAACAAGCGTTACAAGAATTAAAAAAATCTGCTGCCAGCCACCTTAATTTATTGAAATTATTAAAAGAGGTCATACAGTTTTATTTACTCTTTGTTTCTTGCAATTGTGTCACAAAACTTTCATTTTGCAGAAGAAGATAAGTTTGTATAGTTTACGATAACATCGAGTTTCTCTGATAAAGGAACGTTGAATTACAGTACAATAATCTTGTTTTAATCGACATCGTGTTATTTTATATTAGCTTTACATTGGATAAATTTAAATTAATTCGTAGCAGATTAGAGAATATAAACTAAATCACAGAATTCGTAAAATTAAAGAAACATTTTATGAAAATTATTCATTGCGCGATGGAGCGGTTTAAAATTAAAAAAAAGAAAGACGAATAATCAAAACCCGAAGCTGCGCACGTTGAAAAATGATTTTCTGAAGATTTTTAAAAGAAGCAAAAGAAAAATTGAAGATCGAATTATATACAATGCGCGGAGTCGACTAATTAGTTCGGCAAGTGGGCATAAAATGGGACGAAAATATGTCGGCTTCGACATTCCCGAAGAATGGACGTATATGTCTAGGGAGACGATTTGAGTGGGAGTTAAATGGGTCTTCCGTAGGCGCTCGAGGAATCTCGCTGACAAAGTGACACCCGGGGAAACACGATCCGGCGATCTATTATACAGTTGCGTTCGGTGAAACATCGGACAGTAAAGTTTTCAATCCCTTATAACTGGATCGCGGAGATCTCTTCGTTCAGCGGTCAGTAACACAGATACAAATTAACGGTAAAGGGGTTAAACCGTGCTTCTAGATAAGTCACAATTCAATTTAGATGCGGCCGGTCATCGGTTCCGTATCTCCGATGGGCTGCACAGATGCTTGAATTTATTTTTAAACGTCCCGACCCATGGACGACGTGACTGAACCGAAATCTTTTTCATGATTTCGACGTGAACTGGCTTTGTTTACAACACCGAGCGTAACAAATTGAGTATTCAGCACATTTATTATCGCGTGCACATTAATTAATACTGAAACAACTAGCCAAAATTTCGGAATCTAGATTCTTTATTTTACAATTATTTAGATTGTAAAGATTTGTGCGCAATGACTGGATATACGTGTTCATATAAGGGTATTTTCAAGTAACAATCGTGCAATGTCTCGGTAAATAGGTAAATAGTAAATACTAATCGTGCAAAACAGTCACTTTCAATACTCGGTGGTTCCAGTATTATAAATTGCACATTTTAAGAGAACTTGCAATTTGGTAGAGAAATCGCTGCATGGAATAAGCTGTAGTTGAAATTCGATAATTCGAAAATCTCTGCGGAGATTTGCACAACAATCTCTAGAAGTAGATATAAATCTTACTCTAACGTAAATTATTTGCCACAAGTGCAGATGCACTATTTTGGTCCTGTAACTGGAATTTAGAGTAGCTCTGCAAGCAGAACTTCGATCGTCGTTGACTTTGTAACGCAACGTGAGCCAGAAATTATAAGACAACATGCACCCTCATTGTTTTTCATTAGTCGAACGCGTAATTGTCGCTGTGACTTCATCTTTCGCATTTACATTTGCATTTTGTATAAACCGGGTTCCAACTCGCGTTAGAAAATAGAATTTTTCGTAACCTTCTTAATAAAGGTTCCACACACGTCGAATTTCCATGTAGGCTCTACACTAAGTAATACAGAAAGAAAAACGAGACAAGAAAAATTGTTTCCTACGTTTTTTCGTTAGTACGATCTGCACAGCTCTTTAGCAAACCGAATTCTCCGGTAAAATCGTGAGATAAAGTTTTCTACACCCGTTATTTCGGAGTTCGGGGTCTCATTCGAACGTCTCGACATCCCAGTTTCCACATCGTGAAACGAAACACGATCCGAAATACCGATCGAGAGAAATGTTTTCTCCGAGTGTTCGACCACGAAACATCAGTCCAATTTCGCGGACAGGCGCTAGGCGTCGTAATTCGAACTGGAAACGGTGACGGTGGCAACGACGGTCGGTTCGTTTGGACGACCGGCGTCACGAGTAGTATTTCATCGAAACGCAGAATGTAATATTGAAATTGTTCAATTGTCGCGGGAAGAGTCATTTGCATACATCGTCGAAGGAGAAATGTTATGTAGCTCTTACGCATGTACCGGAACGTGGGAAAACTGTTGGTAGAATTTCGAACAGCGGGAAATAGACGAAAACCACAATTATAATGCGACCACGCTAAAATAAATAAACTTATAAACCTAAAAGAATTTATTAATGTATTGCATCCATTTTACTGAAATAATTAAAAGTAGAATTACCAATCCAAATGCGACCAATGTATATTGTTTACTGATTTATCCAAATTACATTCGATTTTCGTTATGATGTATACTTCAATGAAGAAGTTTATCGAACAAATTTTCATAGAAACGTTTCCATAATTTCAATAACTGCGGAAGAAACGTTTGGTGGTTCTATGAAAACAATTTTTCTTTGAAAGTGAAAATGAGGCTATTCTCTTTGAACATGAAAATTTGACAATTTTCTTCGAAAATGTTAATATAAAAACTTGTTAAAAATATCTGAAGAAAAGAATGTTAGACAATTTTTTTTTAATCAATATTTGACCATTTTTCTTTCAAGACGATAATTTGACGACTCGTTTCGAAAATAAATGTTTGACGAATTCTTGGAAATAAGTATTTGACAATTTTCTTTAAGAATGAATATTTTGTCATTTTCTTTAAAAATTAGTATTTGATCATTTTCATTGAAAATAAGTATTAGAAAATTCCCTTTAAAAATGAAATTTTGACAATTTTCTATACGGCGATAATTTGACAGTTCTTTTTAAAAATGAGAATTTCACAATTCTGTTTAAAAATGAATATTTCACCATTTTCTTTGCAAATGAATATTTAAAAATTTTCTTTAGAAATGCATATTTGACAATTCTCTTTAAAAATGGAAATTTGACAAAAATGAAATTTTGACAATTTTCTACACAGACGATAATTTGACAGTTCTTTTTAAAAATGAGAATTTCACCATTTCCTTTGCAAATGAATATTTTAAAATTTTCTTTAGAAATGCATATTTGACAATTCCGATTAAAAATGAAAATTTTACAACTCTCTTTACAAATGAAAATTTGGCAATTCTTTTTAAAAATGAGAATTTCACCATTTTCTTTGCAAATGAATATTTAAAAATTTTCTTTAGAAATGCATATTTGACAATTCTCTTTAAAAATGGAAATTTGACAAAAATGAAATTTTGACAATTTTCTATACAGACGATAATTTGACAGTTCTTTTTAAAAACGAGAATTTCACCATTTCCTTTGCAAATGAATATTTTAAAATTTTCTTTAGAAATGCATATTTGACAATTCCGATTAAAAATGAAAATTTTACAACTCTCTTTACAAATGAAAATTTGGCAATTCTTTTTAAAAATGAGAATTTCGCCATTTTCTTTGCAAATGAATATTTAAAAATTTCCTTTAGAAATGCATATTTGACAATTCTCTTTAAAAATGGAAATTTGACAATGTTCTTTAAAAATGAAATTTTGACAATGTTCGTTGGCCTACGCATAAACGTCGAGCAGCGTTACGATGGTAGGAGACGAACACGAGCCCCTAACTAAATGGTTTGTCGCCAGAACCGATACATCGAAATGGAACACCAAGGGAGACGTTGGAAGGTGCAAAGGACTTGCAATTGATTGATACGGTGGGCACCGTACCGAATCCGTACTCGCGTGTATAGCGATCGCCGCGGGTCACCGGTAGAACCCTAGAAATGCAGTCGGAGGAAGAAGCGAAGGGCGCGGAGCTGCAGCGTCCTCCCTGCTGACAGAGAAATTACATCGTGTTACGTGCGCTGTAAACGATACCCCGGCCACGCCGTCAGAATGCGAAACGAGCACGACGCTGTCTGGCCAGCGACGATCTAACGGTGTCCGTGAAACGCGAAACATCCGTGAATTGGACGATCCCCATAGGTCCCGGGAGCACGTAGTCGGAGGTCGGGACCGGAAGTGACGACCGATCGTGTCTCCCGCGACCGGTGACGGCCCTTCGAGAGATCCGAGAGACGCTCTATTCCACACAAATGGAATTCTTTCGGACTGTAAGGCGGAAATCGTGTTCCATTTTGTATTCCGCGAACTAGAACCTTCGTATTAGAGATTGCTTCGCGATTACATTGATTCTTTCTACTCGTCGAATGGAGTCGCTGATTCTATGCTCATTGTTCTACGCGTTTCATAGCGAACTTCTGCAGAAATGTCACAAACACTGGATTTCTAATAATTTTTTGATATTTAAATTAAAAGTGCATATTGCAAAAGTGCATATATATATATATATATATATATATATATATATATATATATATATATATATATATATATATATATATGTACCATAAACACATTTCAAAAGATTATATACTTGTGAATCTTTTGAAATGTGTTTATGGCTCTCTAATGCAAGTACGCACTTTTAATTTTAATATCAAAAAATTATTAGAAATTCATCTTGTATATATACAAGTATATACATATATACAGTATATTGAAATGTGTTTATAACTCTCTAATACAAGTATGCATTTTTAATTTTAATATCAAAAAATTATTAGAAATCCATCTTGTATATATATACAGTATATTGAAATGTGTTTATGGCTCTCTAATGCAAGTATGCACTTTTAATTTTAATATCAAAAAATGATTAGAAATCCATCTTGTATATATACAAGTATATACATATATACAGTATATTGAAATGTGTTTATAACTCTCTAATGCAAGTATGCACTTTTAATTTTAATATGAAAAAATTATTAGAAATCAGTGTTTGTGATATTTCTGCAGAAGTTCGCTATGAAACGTGTAGAACAATGAGCATAGAATCAGCGACTGTTCATGCAAGTATGCACTTCTATATTGTATATATATAGTATATTGGGATATTCTACACTTTTATGAATAATTATTATATGTTCGGAAGCACTTTCTTGCGAGAAAAACTATCCTCAACTTTAAACAAGAATAAAACTGCGGGAAGATCATAATTAGCAGCATGTGCAGTACAGTTCAATAAATTCAATCGAATTTTGAGGATCTCGTTTATAAAAAATATTTTCCTTACAAAAACAACGATATATGTATATCGTTTATATTATTATTATCTTATATATTATATTATATATAATGTAAATTTGGAAAAACAAATTTTGTAATTGTATGTTGTATGTTTAAGTTCTGTGCCGTTTTATGAGAATGATGAGAGAATAATTTGAGTTTTATTATATGCATCCATGCATGCGTAGTTGCAGCTATACTATAATTATAATACTCGAACACGAGTGATTTGTTGTTTTTTCTAACTTGGAATTTGTGGGAAAGGTGCCGATGCTTGTTCAACTTAGGTGAACGAAACAAATGCTGCAGATGATAAATCCGACGATAATTACTAAAAAAAAACCGAGACAATTTCTACGGAATTTAATATTTTGCTAATTTTAAACTTCAATGTAGTTAACAATTTGATACATTTCAACGGGTCTTTTATTTTACTTGGAGCGTAATAGAACCTTTAACACAGCACACAGCGTTCCCACGGATTCTAATATGCGGAAATTACGCTCATGGAGATCTACATTCGCAAAAGCATTCCTGGTTAATGATCATGATTTATACCTTCGCAAACAAGCGCGGCAACTCCACTGCGTTTATAGCTGCACGTGTAAAAGAGTCCTCGTTCACCTCTAAACTACTCTAATCAAGCGGTTCAGAAGGATTAAAAATCGTTGAGAGGAAAACTGTGCGAACTAATCCTACTATTCGATCGCCGCAGTTATACACCAATAACAGCGATTTTATTAAAACAAAAGCCAATGACAATAAATTTTTAAGCGTCAAGAGATACTATTAGAGAAACTACGATGAAGCACTTATCGAGATTTTGATTTGAACACTTGCACAATTAAAGAACTTTATTGAAGGTACTTAATAAAGCAATAAACCACTAATCTTGACCCGTTTAGTACTTTCGATTTCAACAGCCACTACACTGTCCAAAAGGACAAAACTTTGATAAACCAACAAGCATAAAAGTACTGTTTATTGCCTTCGCCCTTGAAACCAGTAAGCACAGTAAAAGATCAAAGACTTTTGGATTCGGATAGGTACAGTACCGTCTAGAAGTGTTTTTGGATACTTGTAAAATTGAATCAAAATTTTCATCATTATAATTATCACAGAAAAACTCTGACTTGCATCATGACTAGATAAACTAATTCATGAAATGCGCATTTTTAAATTTAATTTTTCTAATAATCGTGACAATCTCAAATCTTCAATAATTCTATCTTGATTACTGCTATTTAATCAAAAACTATTTTGTTATCGTAGCCTCGCGTCGTAATTGAAGTGCTTGTTCCATACTATGCGATATTCCAAGTACTCAATATTATAATCATAATCAGTATTAATAATATTTACATAATCAAATGTTATAAACACTGGATATTATTGTAATTAATCTAATTAAAAGAAAGTATTTATCAGCTAAATTTTCAATTGCAAATCACTTTATCGAAAGAGTGTATAAGAGTAATTATATTAAATAAATAGATAGCAAAAAATAAGCGAAATGATTCTCGAGTATTTAAAATATTGCGTAACGCTTTTATTTGTAGTTCAAGTTAAAATACAATTTCTCCATTGTCTAATATGAGCTGTTTAACGTTCCCACGTGCCAAAAACGGCGCCAACACAGTTTCCCCGGTGCATTTAGAATGAAATAATTATGTATTCCATATTTCATGGAGAAGTCGTAAGTGTCGAAACACTTTTGCACGGTATTGTACGTGCACACCGACTAGAGAAGTGGCGAGCAGAGCCGCGCCGAAGCATAAACCGGCGCGGAGCAATATACACACATCGAAAGTGTAAGACACGCGTCTGGGTTATAAACCGGGTTTATGCAACACCGGCCAAGCATCGTCGGATAAAAGCGCGCGAACGTTCCGCGTTTCCCGGAGACCGAGAAGACAGCTCGGTCCGCGCAATATTTAACTCAAGCGCGCACAGCCGTCGCGTGCACACACGAGACCGAGACTGGTTTCAAGGCGAGATGCAGAGGAAAAGACGAAGACGAAGAAGAAGTTGCACGCGTGTAGCGACGGGCCACGCTACACCGTGGTACCTTTTCTCAAAAAGTTGGCCAAAATGCAATTTTCAATGATCGCTTAATTTGCTAATATTAAAAACTGGAGGAACAATTGTATTAACCCCTTAACGCGCAGAAACGTATTAACACGGGCGTGCAAAACCGGCCAAAATGTGCAGACCCGTATATATACGGTCGGCGTCGCAACTTATGTTATGTTACCTATATTAATTGAAAAACAGTACGATGGGTACAAAATTCGATCTGCAATGCGATTCAATATTCACTATAATTATTTATCCACTATTTTTATTGAATTTTTAGTAATTTTTGCATTTTTTTTACATATTTATTGAAATTAAGGTCCAAATATGTATTTTCTTAGATAAAAAAAATTGATTTTTTTTGGTCGGTTCTTTTTTTTTAAATTGTGCATTAAGGGGTTAAACTTGACATACTTCATTTGTGACTCGACACTCATTAAACGGAATAAACATATTGCAGTAGTTAGTGCGTTTCCTGGTAAACTTTAAATGTAACTTTTCATATACGGAATTGTATTGAGTGCAGCTAAATGTCGCTTTTAAAGTACATAATTGTATTAAGTGTAACTGTAACTGACGCTCTTAAAGTACATAATTGTATGAAATATAACTATAAATGTCGATCTTAAAGTACTCTTAAAGCGTGTAATTATATTAGGTAAAGCTACAAATATAACTCTATAGTATAAGTATTGAAACCGCTTCGACTGTGAATTCAGTTCTATCCACAAAATGGCATTCTTTATTCCAAACAATATTCATAATAGATTATATACCGTTTATTATTACTAGACTGCGGTTTTTTTTATGTAAGATAAAATCTTTGCAAAGTCGATTGCAAGAAACACTATCTCTTCGCCGTACCAAAATTATTAAAAGGAACAATTTATTTTCTTTTTGTCTCCTATTTTTTACCATCGTCTTGTAAAATTTTGATTTTGCACGAAGAACCGCGATCTGATTACGAATAATTGCAGTCAACTCTTCAAGAAAAGGAATAGCAGAGAAGGGTTACAGTTCGCGTCCACGTGGCTCTGGAACCGCGAATAAACGCGCAGGCCTGATCGACCGCCGAGAAGGTCTCCCTTTGGGCCGCATGATAAGCATGATTCCTCCCTAGCGAGGAGCAAGCTGAAGGGATCGTCGCCGGCTCCCATGAGAACGAAGCCGAGCTGAGAGACGAGGCAGACCGCGTGCCGATAGGAGAGCCGATTGGTTAATTAATTACGGCCACGGGGACGCTCGGTTTTATTGGCGGCCCGTTATCTCTTTCCAGCGTTCGGTCGTTTTAGTTCAGCTGGGATGCAGGCGAGAGACGGAGCTCTCTCAAGGGTATCGGGTTCCTTCCAAGGCTAATTTTCAATTCACATTAATACTTGTTTCCGTGGGCGTGTCTGGTCTCGGTTAGTTCAAGATTCATGAATTCCGTGACATCTTTCTTTCATTCTTCCTTTCTTTCTTTCTTTCTTTCTTTCTTTCTTTCTTTCTTTCTTTCTTTCTTCGTGTACGTTGACACCGAATATTATTGGCTGTACGGGTACAGGATAGCTAAGTCGAGTTGGTTGTTCTTGCTAGTATTATCAGGAAGATGTATCGACAGGCTTCCTGCAGTTACAGGCAGCGTGTACGGAGGGAATGATGAAGTTGCAGGCTTCGAGGGTGAACGTCCCTTATAAGACTTGAAGCCAGAAACTATGGGGATAACTCCTTTGAATGGGACGTTTCCGACATGTTTCCGACATGTTTTTCTGTACGATGAAATCGTAAATGTTCATTATTGTTAACTCGACACTCCATAGTTTCCAAGAGATGACTGCGGATTTTTATGGGAAACAAAAATTGTCTGCATCCGATTACAAGAAATAGAAACCATGTAGGAACTTCTTTTTCCATTGAATCGTCTGAATAGACTAACAATAAAACATTGACATTTTAAAATGCTTTCAATTTTTATTATAAATTGTAGCACCCAGGTTTACCATATATGCATGAAATTCGCAGTCTATTAATCACTTTATCGTACATCAGGAGGAAACGAAAGCTATCGAATGACGTATGAGACGCAACTGTTAGGCAATGTGACGTGCGGCATTATTCCTTACAACCACGAATATATTGGGTTGACAACTAAGTTCCCGCCGTTTTCTTTTTAATTCTAAATGTCATTAAATGTTTTTCGCATAATGTTTCAAATCATTCGAAGGAGAATGTTTTATTCTGCCGGAATCTTTCTTCTGTTTTTCTTGTTCCAGTTAATTTCTGTTGATTATCAGATCATTAAAATGGAATGTCAAGTTGAGAAAAATTGAGCATTTACGACACCTCCTTCTTTTAGCTTTTAATCGAGACTCTAAAGCCGCAAAAGCTGCTCGCGACATTTGTGCTGTGTATGGAGAGGGTGTTATAGCTAAAAGAACCACTCGTATTTGATATGCCAAGTTCAAAACTGGAAATTTTGACCTCGAAGACGCGCCTCTGGCCGTCCAGTTGAGTTCTATGAAGAGCGATTATACCAACTTTTGCACGAAAATTCGCGTTAAACGACAAAGGAACTGGCAGAGAAAATGAAATGATCCCACACTATTGTACAGAAGCATCTTCCCACAATAGAAAAGATTCAGAAGTGTGGAGTTCCGCATGCTTTAAGTAACAACAGCAAAAATCAACGAGCTTGGTTGGATGAATTTTTCGAGTCGAAACCAGGTGATTTCTGCCAACCAGATATTTAAAAGCTTGTTGAACGTTGGGAAGAAGTTGTAAACAATAGACTTTCAAAAAATTGATTAAAGCAAAATAATTGATTAAAAGCAGACAGAAGGAGGTGTCGAAAATGCTCATTTGTTTCAATTCGACACTCTATTTTAATTATCTGAAAATTAACATAAATTAACTCGAACAAAAAAGCAAAGCATAGATTGCGGTAAAACAAAACATCCTCTTTCGAATGATTTAAAAACATTTAATGACGTGCGGAATGTTAAAATTTAAGAAAAAACAGCGAGAATTTAGTTACCAACCCAATAGCAACGATGAACTTGTACGTCGTCGTTAATACGCAACGACAATACAACGCAAGAATCCGAAAAATAATGTGTCCACGCAGCTTAGAACATAAAATAAAAAGAGAGTACCGCCGATTGGAACGAGTCGAAAAGACCATACGGTTCTCCGGTAGAGAACGAGTACACAACTGTTTGTAACGACAATAACCAACTGCTCCGAAAATCCTGCTAAACCCGAGGACGGCTAGCTCTCGGAGTCAGCGTATAAGCTTCCCTAGGATCTTCGCGTGCGGAGGAAGTTCGCTTTAGTTCCCTTGGAAGGAGCGCGGGGTGTTATCTAAACGGTCGCAGCCCGTGTCTCGTGAAACTCGTAATAATAGAGCGGGAAATCGAGGGGGTAGCGCGCGAGCGAGTCGATCCAAGAGAAAGAGGAACGCGACGATGGAGCGGAGGGGAGAGGAGAGGAGAGAAGAGGCGAGGCGAGGTGAGAGAGAAAAGCGGAGAGAAGCAGAGGTTTTCAGCTGTCTAGAGTCGGTCCGGTAGAAGTAACACGGCACGTGGCACCGCCACGCAAGCTATTCTTGGCTTGGATTTCTGCGGAGGCTTCTTTTTGGCCGCGGGGGAACAAAAGATCCAGTTCGGATGGCTCGCGCGCGGTGGCCCCGCGGATCCATCGCGGATCCAAAGGACACCGGGAGGACCGGTTGATTTATTTTTCCGCGGGCGGGCCCGCGCGGGAATGTTGAATGGTCCTGGAATCCCGGCGATGCTCGGCTCAACAGCGTCGACGCCTCGAAATAGATCCGACGAAAAGGGGTAGGGTTACGGGCGATGATTTATGGTTGCATCGACGCTGGACGCGCCGTGGAAGGACACTTTGTATTATTCATAGTCGACCGAGCAGCCCGGCCCGGCCCGGCCCGATTCAAGGCCTCGAATTAATGATACGCGCCGCGATTACGATTATGCAGGAGAAGACGTCGCGTCGCGACGCGGGCCAGAGGTGTGTCGAGAATAACCGACGGATGGTGTGGGAGTTCGCCGGGAAATAACAAATGTTTCTCACTACTGCGCGAGATCGATTGTCAGAAAATGGCCTGCGAAGTCTGAACAAATTGCTGAACGATGGGGTACGTTTACTCGGTTTTGTAGCATGTTGCAACATGGACGATGTCGTCTACCCTTTCTCGTGGTATTTGGTCAATTTTTAATCAAACTAGCTTGTAGTTCGGTAACTGGCCATTACAGCCTCGATGAAATACAGTTATTGGTAGACTGCGGATTTTTATGGGAAATGAAAATGGGAATAGAAACCAAGTAGCAACTTCACTTTTCCGTCAATCATCTTGATCGATTAAAAATAATATGTTGGAGCTTCAAAATGCTTTTAATTTATACGTATATATATATAAATTAATAATATAATTAATTAAATTAATAATTAATATATATAAATTAATAATTTTTTCTATTATATAATAATTTTTAATTACATAATTTTTATTAATATATATTTATTTATTTTTATATAATTATATAATTGTTATAAATTGCAACCATCCAATTTTATCATATGCATGTAATTCGCAGTCCAGTTGTTGGTTATTAAAAAGGGTTGATAGTCCAATTATGATACACTTTTCTAACAGTGAAATTATGATATACTATATGAATAATACAAATAGGACAGATTTGGTGAATGATATAATTGTGATACATTTTTGAAAGAACTGCGCCGCGTCGACTTTTATAATTCAAGTTTTTGTGAAGTCATGCGTACGTGACTGCGGCCGTCAAAGTGTTGAGAAAAATGAAACCTGTTACTTTTCGTAATGCACGTCGTGGTGTCGTAGAAAAAAAAGTATCGAACACAATCTCCGATACTTATTACACCAAAAAGAAAACGAAATTAGCCATGTAAAGGGTTCCTCGAGGTACGAGAAGCTGAATGAAGAGGGGGGGCTCGTAACCCTGGATCGTGACTTAAATCGAGTTCTGGTCATTACCCGGCGAGTCAGAGCCGAAATGCATCGCGTGACTCGGGGATCCAGGGATAAGCGTGCCCACGGCATCGAATCATTCTGTCGCTGTCGATTCATAATTCCACGAGGATTTATAGCCGGGGATGTCTCTGCTTCCGACTGCGTGCTTCGTTTTTCGTCGGCACTCGTAGTCGTCGCTACGCCGTCGAGCCGAGCCGAACCGAGCCGAGGGGAGCCGAGTCAAGGCGAGGCGAGGCGAGTCCTCGACGAGTTTCGAGTGAATATAAGAGAGCCGATTTAATTGCTTGCAGAGGAGGTCACGTTTCGAGAGCCGCGAATGAAAGTATTCCGCGAGTGTCCGAAGCGTCAAGAGCCCGCGAAGATTGTTCATTCACGCGATGGAAATATTGTCCTCCGCGACGGCACTCCAGATGCAAATCGTTCTCAGACTGCACAATGCACAATGAAAATGCTTTCAAGATTTCCTTCGCGTCGATAAATTATCCGCTCGGAATGCCTGTTCCTTATCAAAAATTTGAAGGTGCTTAATACTCTAGGTTTTGCTTGATTGTGACTGGATACTGATTTAGCCTTTTGCACTCCTGCGACTACTCCGAGACACCGCCAAAAATTGCAATAGCTCGTTTCAAAATACTTTTGGTAATATCAAATTTATATTTAATTTTAATTATATAAGTTGCGATAGATTATATAAAATGGAAATACTATAGCTTTTAGTGCAAAAGGTTAACACTAGGTTTAGGATTATTGTATTTTTTGGCGCGCTATTATCGATATTCTAGAGATGCAGTTGTGGGGAATTTGTTCAATAACCTTGAACCACCGAATATTACGATACGGATCACTAAAAATCTAAATACATACAGTGCAAACTCACTTATCCTAAGGTGATGTACACGAATAATTTAATATACGAATATACGAAAAGTAATCGTTTAATCAATGTTGATATCATTGAAAACTGTGCTATAATACAATGTTTTCAAACTTATCACACGGAAGGATATGAAAATTAATATAAAAATACAAAAGATAAGAGAAATCCATTTGCAGAATTCAATAAATTTTATTTCAATAAAGTGGTATTTAGAAAATGTATAGGGGATAGACACGAATAATCCACGTTTAATCTTAATTAATCGATTAGAAGCGCAACATTAAATATTATTTTATACATAATATTTCTTCCCCCCATTATGATATATTATCGGCAATATCAATAGATTTAAAAGAAAACTATGATTTAAGTTTCAACAAAATGATATTTCTTATTTACAATATTTCCTTTTTTGTCAAGATTTATATTACACGATAAAAGTATTCATTAATGCTAAGATGTGTTAATTCATAGAAGGATTAATGAAATAATCGAGGTTCTACTGTAAATGTTATTGTTAAAAAGCAACATAGAAATGTTGGATTCGGTGCAACATGAATCTAGAATTTTGTTCAGTCGGTGAATGTATTTCCGAGAGTAAAAATACACGTCGCTCGTGGTCAGAGAGATCACCAGGATATCTGGAAAATCTTCAAGCTCAACTGTGCGCGTCGCAAGTTATTCAGAAAATAAACCTTTTTTCTTTGATGTATCGCAAGAAGTCGTGCGCGGTCGATTGCTTATCCAGCGATTGTTTCGGTCGCCTGCTCGGCGACGACGGTGTCGCGAACGAACACGATAAACGGACAACATTTGGAAAAACGAGGAGAGTTTGAGAGAGGCTGGAGAGAAAAAAAGGAACGGCGTCGGGGAGGCGGTGAAATATGGCGGACAAATTGGTCGGTTGCTTTAGACGGCCACAGTTGGATACAGATATTCATAGCCACTTGACCCGAATGCGAGGGAAAAGCAGGGAGGACGGAGCGGCAGCCTAATAAAACGTAAACTACGGGGTGTAAGCTGCATTTCATTACTCCACCCGGTAGCGCGCGCCGTGCATTTCCTCTTTTTCGATTGATACGTCTTCCTCGCAGTTGCCCTCGAAACTCTTTTCACTCGGTTTTTCCATTTCTGCGCCGAATCGTGACGCAAATCGTCGTAATTTTAGCACCGGAAATAGCGCACCTTGTAGACCCTTTAATAAACTCTTATAGCGTCCTGTTCGTAATTGAGAATGTTGTAGAATGAAAGGTTACTCAAAGGCACTTTATTTAGAGTTACAAATTCTACTCCAGAACATTCGCGTATCCAGTGAAATAAGTGATGGTGGTATATTGCAAGACTACAGAGATACAGAAATCTGGTGTTGGTGAAAATCCCGAGGTAGCAACCTCACGGTTCGGTGTCTACTCTTGAACTGAACGTCTGGGCCCACCTGGGCCTCTGTAGGCAACGGCTCACCCTCGCAAGGGGCCATAAAACTGTTAGGTGGGTCATCGTTGAAATTCCAACAGAGAAAGTTAGCAAACGGGTACCGTTCAAATAGATCGAATCGCACGAATTAATTCGTTGTTATTTATCATAAGACGCGCATATACGACACCCTAAGTGTTGATTCGTTGCTCCACGTTTTTCAGTGAACACTTCCAACGACCTGGCATTCGGTTCGATACCGATTGACTCGTCGTAAACCTCCAGATGCGATACGACAAACAATGGGCCTGCTACGTACTCGGTCCTCTTAGGCTCGGGGACCTTATGGGCTACATCGAGGGTACGCTTTGGCCCGCGACACAACAGTTATGAAATTCAATATTTAATTCGTTGATTGTTACGTCAACAGAAAATCGAAGAAAGTTATTCGACGCGTATGCTACCAGCATTGTAATGACGAGCAGGATTTTGCGTATCACGTAAAAAGATTGAAATTAATTTATGGTACACGCCGTTATTCAAAATTGTGATGCATAGCACGATATTCGGAAAATTTATAACTTTCGTGTGAGAATACCTTTTTCATATTTTTATGATACATTTAATAGAATGATACTTTAGAATACATTTATAGGATACTATTATATGATGTATTTAATAAAATGTTACTTTACAATGAAATCAAGAGACCGCTACTTTACAATGCGTTTATGGAATGCTACTATTTTAAAATACATTTAATAGAGTGCTATTTTACACAATGCATTTAATAGAATACTATTTTACAATGCATTTAATAGAATGCTATTTTACAATGTATTTAATAAAATGCTATTTTACAATGAATTTAATAAAATGCATTAAATCTAAAGATTGTTGCCGAAGAAAGTGCTGAGAGTGAACGTTTAATAACATCAAAGCTGCTAATGAAAAATCTGAACTAAAACTAAAATTGAGAAAAGCTTAAGTTTTTAATAAATTTTCACAAAATATCGAAACTACCATCATTTCTTTACGGAAATATGTTATTTACAAATTGCAGATCTTTATGCGAAACAAAGATTGTCTATTCAAATTGCAAGACGTAAGAACCAGACACACGTTTGGTACCTTTTTTAATCATTTTAACAAGTTAACACTAAACCTACCATTGACGGTCAAATGACCACCTCTCATATTTTTTATTTTCAAAATGTTCAAATTATGGACATTTTTTTCTTAAGAAACGATTGAATCAATTTCTTTATTCAAGTATGCATTACAATAAAAATGGCGGAAGGCTTAAATAAATACAGTATTTATATCATTATAAAACAGCATACGTTAGTTACTTTCAGGACTCGGTAGGTTTAGTGTTAAATGTGATATATCGATATTTTTCAGGCACTCAAATTTTTCCCTTACTTCAAATTGCATCTGTCCACTTTCGTCATAAATGCATAAAATCCGCAGTCTAGTTATTTATATAAGCAGTCTGTTATAACAAAGATTACTTTAGCAAATCTTTATGCAAAATACAAATTTCGCAAGTCGATTGCCAGAAACAAATAAAATATATATTTATAAAAATATATGATAAAATAATATATAAAATATAAAATAAAATGACACAAAAATATATTTTCCTCTTTTAACAATTTTAATCCTCAGCACTCGGAAGATTGTTCTAATATGTCAAAATTATGATTCTGTTATACAAAATTGAATTGAAATAAAGATCATCATACCGCTGTGAAATTTATAGAAATTAATAAATAAACAATTTTGTGTTTTTATCTATATATTTTACATGATTACCTCAGAAGATAATAATACAGTGTCACCTTGTCGGCGACATCAGGGTGCAAAGAGTTAACAGCTCAAAAACGGTGTAACAATGTTCCTAAATTTCTTCCAACGTCTTCACAGTTTTGTATGTCACTCGTTCTTTCTTCTGACAAATCCACGAATAAAATCCGCAGTCTATAAATGCTTAACGTTCATCGCGCGACATCTCAGATTAACAAAAGCCCTAAACATTGCGTTTCACCTGGATAGGAACTAGAACTACAGCAAATTCTCCCTAATTGACGCTCATATTGTGCACAAAAATGGACAATTTGGGACGATTCATTCGAGCCTTGCGGCTCGTTTTTATAGTTGCTGACAATCGATAACTATAAAAACGAACCTCAGGGCTCGAATAATCGAATCTCCTCTTCCCAAATTGTCCATTTTTGTGTACAATCTGAGCGTCAATTAGGGAGAATTTACTGTACACCCAGTTCGACCTCGAGAAAAAGTTTCTCCTTCAGTGGCACCAGTGAACGAACTTGCTACACGACACAAATCATGGAAAACGCTACAAATAACAGACAATATTAACGAGCAGAGTTTTGCTCTGAGTCCGGAATAGTTTTGGAACTGCAGTTTCCTGGGCGAAAATTCAGGGAGGAGGTTAGCAATCATCCTTGAAGGCGCAAAACACCGGCCGCACGGACGATCGGCTCCGAGAGGGATCGCACTCGGAAAAACTTGAAGGATGATCGTAGGTGTGTACGTGTGTAGGTGTGGTGGCGAACTTCTTATCGATCCTAGCTGGTTATAAATCGACCGAGCGATTCAGAAGTGCAACTGACTCCAGGAAAACGGCTGACACTGTTTGCTCGAGGCGCGAAGGAACGTTAGCTGGCGGAAGTTCCACGAAAGTTCCCGATAAATCCAGATTTGCAAACCTGATCTTCTGTTGGACGTAATACGTATAATTTACATTATCATTAACGCTTCGATTGGCACACCAGTGTTCACGAAATAAACACGAAATTCGAACAATTTGTCCACTGGTAATAGAAAGACAAAATCTTATAATAATAATAATTTCATACATCGCGTGAGATCCTCGTAGAAGAATATCATAGAACGCTTCTTTAATTCTTCAAATAAATAAATAATTTTGTCAAATTATGGGCGTTATGTCTACACTAGGATAAGTGGTAGGTATTACTACGGACGCCCCAAATACTACGATATTTTGTAAAATTTTATAGCGTGCTATCTTCTAAAAATGAATCTCATAATTTGTTATATGTTTAATATTGATCATTTATGACAGGCAAGTAACAGCAATCGCGGTTTTAATTCATTTATTGACTTTTGATATTCGGAAGCTTATAAAAACGTTGATTTTTATAAAATACTCGTAATGACAGCTGTGAACGCTGATTCGAAAGGCATTTATATTTTGGTAATTAATAATAAACTATTCATTTTAGCGTTATCTTTAGATAAAGTAATCGTTACTTTGATCAAAAATCGGCGTACACTGTCTTGTATCATCTATCTTCAGATATTATTTACTAACACAGTATTTTGCGCGTAGTTTTTTATTATGTGTGTACATTACTGCGGCGCTTTACCGAACTGCGTACCTTAACCTATACGGTGCAGTTCTCGATGAGCTGGTGCGACCAGTGAAAATATCTTGATTCTAGAAATTGTAGCTGTGCGTGTACATTTAAAAGAAAATGGGTTATGTCAACCTTGACACGCGGTAATCGGAACGTCCGCAGTATTTGGCTAGCAGTAATAGATACATAATCGCAGTAATATGTGCACACGTATAGTTCCTTTACATTACGCTTTTTAATGAAACTTGTGCTTTCAGAGATCCGATATTTTGAGAGAGAAGTAAATATTCAAGTTAAAAAATAACAGGTGTAGCTCAAGTTGTCAATTAATTGGCGTAAAAGGTCTTATTTTCTCTGTCAAAGTTCGCCTTCATGGAGAAACCGCAGTAATACCTACACTTACCCTACCAACTTGCAGACAGACATTCTCAATATGGAAATATTTTGTATACATTTGCCACATTGCAGCACGTGTTCAAGAAGCTCATCTGTATTAGACGTCAATTTCCCAATCGCTGTGTGCAACGATCTTTCGAATTTCGCCACTTATCGCTTTCCGCTATTAAATTTGAGGGAACCGTCCTCCATTTTTGAAATATAATTTCACATTTACAAATGCGAGTCGTTCATGAACAAATTGCGAACCTTCAACGAAATTGTCGTATCGTGTCGACGTCCCATAAATCAATATCCAAACAAGATTCGGGTCTCACAAAGGCGTCGAAGAACGCAGAATTACTGCGTCCGATTTGAGTGAATGGCCCGAGCATAATTTGCTCGAACATGCAAAAGGATATCAGCTTGACGTGGCCCAATTAAAATAATTTAGCCCGTTAGAAGGTTAATCGAACGCAGGTACACGGCCCCGTGTCGTTAATTAATTGGCGCTGGTTGAAAGGCGACTCGGGACTAAGTAAACGTGATATTATCTTGTCCGGAGGAATGACGGCGGTGCGTAGCCGATAATATTCACAATATTTAATTAACATCGTGGGCGAGCTGCGCAGATAAGGAGTAAAGCAAACGGTAGCGAGCAAACTGGTCCGGCGATACATTTCGTGCCGGTTCAACCGTGACTATTAATTAGAATATTTCTTTTTCTTTCCCGTGGCCCTGCATCGTGCGAGCAGCCGCAGCCCGTGCGACGCAACGCGACCGAGAAAAAGTCGAAAGGTTCCCGAACGAGATTAAACGAGCGTCCTTGGCCGCGAGGCTCTCTTTCGCAGCTTGTAATTTCATAAAGCGATCCACACGCCGCGATGCGGCGCGTCGCGCGCTCGGCGCTCACACGTTCGACGGTGCCGCGTTTTCGTTAAAGACGGACCAGCTCGCTCGCTCTCGCTAATGAAATCCGTTCTCAGAAGCTCGCCTCGTAAAGGCCTCGGCAGTAACGAGCGCCGAAGGGAAATTAAAAGCTGTCCATAGCGACGCCCGCGCCTCTTAATCGATTTCCCAGGCCTGCCAGGCGTTAAATACCAGACACTCCGATCCGCGATCTTTCGCGCGGTTCTCGGAAACCTTGATCGTTAGAGTAGCTAATGTGCTCTAGTTGTTGGTCGCGATCGTCCTACGTTCCTCGAGTAACGGGTTCAGTGTCAAATCGATCACATTTGGGTGAACACTAATTTCTTTTCGCTGACTTTCCGCGTTCGTTATATTCATCTTTTTACAAATCGTACGAACTCTATCGCAAATCGAAATTGACCGTCTTTTTTATTCGATATTATATATAATAATAATATATATTATATATTATTGTTACACATATATTGTACATTGAACGCTTTTTAACACTTTTACTACCATGTCGATATTACTCATATGGCGGAACGATTTGCAAAGATTCGAAAATTCATTTTTATGCTAATATATTGTATTCTTCCGAATTTTATTAGGATCCGTAAAACGTAAGAATATTGGCAAATTAATTGATGTCATATAATTTAACTTTCTAATTATTATTTAATTAAATGGAATACTTCAATTTTATACAATTCTGGAGGTTGTTAGTACGACGGTCGATGTGTTTAAATGAAATTTGATAATCGGGCCAAGCGATCTAAATTTTGTTAATATGTTAGAGGGATTGATTCACTAGATAATGGCTTGAAAATGAAACGTCAATGATTTGAAGAAAAGAAGAAGTAAATCGATAAACTATGAAAAGAAACACTATACATTCTATCATTGTTATTCAAATCGATTATTTACCGCACGAATTCCTGTACGAATAAAATCTTATTCTAATACATTTTTATCTGGACAAATCTTTAACCGATTGCATATTTATTCGATAATGGCGAATAAAATTGTACTCGTACCTCTTATTCGTGATCCGAATACAATTTTGCTCAACACTGCTTTGCAGTTTTACGATCGCGAAAGCGGCAGCTACAGAAAGTTTACAAACCGTTTCCAAGCGGAGCAATGTAAACAAGGAAGAAAGTACGAAATAAAAATTGTAAAATTGTAGAACTCGATCGTATTACGCAAGAGAGAAATTCTTCGACTCCCGACGTGGAAAAACAGTCTCCAAGGAAATCCAGTGCAATTATCGCGACGCGATCATAGCGCGGATTACACAATGCCGAGCGTAGCCTAATGGGATCCGGTGATCGACGCGGAATCGAGGGATCATTGATTTCTAGACGGGGACGGGGACGAACGAAACGATTCGTTGCGGCTCGTAGGCGGGGACACGAGCGTTAGGTACACAGGCCAGCGTCGTAATTCGCTGGTAATTGTCGGGCGCAAATTGGTTTGTCAGGATGAATCAGTGTAGCGCAGCGAGTCATGTCGTTCGATCAAAGGATAAGAAAACCTGCTCTCGGACGAACCCCGGCAACCCGTTGCCGTTTTCACGCCGGGCTGGATCCTCCTTGAATACTCCGCACTGTCATCGTGATCCATCCGTGCGAATTAATCGGATGCTCGCGTTTAGATCGGAGGAATCGCGTCCGAGCAATTTCCGTCTCGCGTCGGCGAGCATTCGGTCAATTATGCTAACGAACACTTCGTACTTTGTAAGTGCAACCGGTCGTATGAACGATTACACGTACACGGTGTATCGTTCGACTTTATTACCTGGCCTATTTCCTCGAATTAAAATTTCGTGAACCTGTTACCTAGGAAAAACATGTAGCTTCTTGATTATTCTATCGTGTAGAGAACTCGTCGAGAACGAGCTCGTGTAGAACGACTGTCGCTGTAGGTGTAGGGAATCGGCACATCTAGCCAAAACCAGTATACAGGGTGTTCCACAATTATTTTAACAGCCGAAAATGAGGTGTAGCTGAGGTTATTTGAAGTAACTTTTTCCTTTGCGAAAATGCAATCTGCGGCTTTGTTTACGAGTTATTAACGGAAAACACTGTCCAATAAGAGGTGACGGCGCGAAGCTTGAGAGCCCGCAGCACGAGGCTTTGACAGATGGTCGGGACGGACTCGAGCCGCGTTCGAAGTATTGAACAAATCACGTCAATGCACTATCCTGTACACATTTCCGTGCATGAAGTGAATTTACAATTAAATGGTTGAGTTTCTTATTGATAATATTCTTCATATTTCTCTAACAAACATATCCCTTACGTCCTTTAACACGATTATTATTTATTAAATTAGCTTTGCTTAAAAATTTCATATGACGACCTTGACATAACCTTGACATGACCTTGACATAATCTTGACATGACCTTGACATGACCTTGACATAATCTTGACATGACCTTGACATGACCTTGACATAACGTAGTAAAAAAAATCCGGGAAGTTCTCGCTTCGTGATTTGTTCAATACTTCGAACGCGGCTCGAGTCCGTCCCGACCATCTGTCAAAGCCTTGTGCTGCGGGCTCTCGAACTTCGCGCCGTCACCTCTCATTGGTCAATGTTTTCCGTTAATAACTCGTAAACAATGCCGCAGATTGCATTATCGCAAAGGAAAAAGTTACTTCAAATGGCCTCAGCTATCCCTCATTTTCGATTGTTAAAATAATTGTGGAACACCCTGTATATATGTTGTAAAAGTTAGAAACTTTATTATATAAAAAAGAATGTATTCTTACTTATGAAAGAATATATGAATAATTGTATACTATTATTACTAAATAATAGCAGTAATGTTAGTAATAATATAACTAATAATATGCTAGTAATAATATTCCTAATAAATATTAGTAATAATACTTTATTACTAATAAAGTATAATTAGTAATAAAGTAATAAAAGTAATAAAATTAATAAAATATTATTACTAATATTTATTAGCAATATTATTACTAGTATATTATTAGTTATATTATTACTAATATTACTACTATTATTAGTAATAATATTAGTATTAGTAATAATATTAGTATTGGTAATAATATTAGTATTGGTAATAATATTAGTATTAGTAATAATATTAGTATTACTAAAATCATATTGCTATTACTGTTACTATTACTAATAGCATCACGGTCCCCTTACACTCGGATGTCGCCGACACGGCGACACTACACATGTATTCACGTCGAAGTGACATTTCTTTATAATTCTTATTTTTGTCTCATACCGTAAGGAAATCATGTGAAATACATAAATAATAATACAAAATCTTGTAGTCATATCAAATTTAACAGCAGTATAATCATTTTTATTTCAATTCGACTTTGTACAGCGAAATCATAATTTTTACAAAATTTGAGTGAATTATATTACTAAGTAACTTATTAAGCACGAAAAAAAGCTAATCAGCGACTAAGTACATATTGTGTACGTATCCATGGTACATTAAATCGTGAGGAAAAATCTGACTAAATTGTTTCTCGTCCGTTTTGAATTGCAAATCTCTCCAGATGTCGACGGTAAACTCATCTTGAAACTAATGGGGTAGAAGATAAAAGTCATCGTAAGAAGAAAGTGTATCTAAATATTCGTACTCGGAACGAAACGAGGCAACTAAGTGCGTACCGTTTATATGTATTGCTCCTCTCGAACTGAGAAGCAAGAAGCCTTATAACGTAAGAAGAACAAATAAATAACTATAGACAGACGGGAACTAATATACAATTAGCGATGTCCGTATTACAGTATACCGGGTGGGTCGGAATTTGTGGTACAATCGAGCAGGAGGTGACTCTACATAAAAAATAAGAAACAAATTTGGAATAACATTATTTTATTCGGGGCTACGTTTTCGAGAAAATTGACTTTAAAGTTTGTTCATATTTGTAAAGGATTTAGTTGTCGTCTATTCTCACGCAGTTGCCTTCGTCCGAAAGAGCGTTTACAAACACAGACAATGATGGAAACATTCCCCGTTCTCACTACTATCCGTTGCTCAGAAGAAGTCCGCTGAGAAAAGTGTAGGACCGATTCCCACCAACCCACCCATGTTAACGCACTCGCGGAAGTAAGGTAACCGCGTTTCCCTTATTGATAGATTATTGGCCTTTCTATTAGCCCTAAGGGCACGCAACACGGAATTTCCACGAAACGAGGGACTCGAGTCCGGCCGATTAAAAACAAACGACGCCTCCTGACTCCCGTCACGTCTCGTTCCCCCATGGTCGCCGTAGTCGCTATAGGAGCACATAAGACGCGTGTGCCTGTGTTTGTGTGTGTATTATTTACGAATCCACGGGCGAGCGAGGCGCGCGACGGGAGTCAGGAGGCGTAGAACAATCGAGACAAAATGAAACAGACGCAACAATTACAAGATGCAAGTGCGTTGACCTAGCCCTAAAACATTAACTTTAGATTCTTCTGATGAACACACGATTGTTTGTAATTACTAATTACTAATTAGCATCTTGATTAACTTTTCATTGCATTATTCAGCAAATGTGCTGTACTATACATATATTTTTTATATTTCTATTGTATCGTATGACATTTTACGCCTACGTTAACGAAAAATTAAAACACGACGAATACACTAAATGATTCAAGGGGCAAGGGGAATCGGTCGCCCGCTCCACCTAGCCTCTTCCAATTTCTTTTTTGATTCCAGACTTTTGTTTATTATTGGCTAAGTTACGCGCTGAACAAGAGACGTGATTAGGTGGAGGGGGCGACTGATCTCCCTTGCTTCTCTCGTCGATTAGCTTGCGAGTGTTCTCGTTTACCAATAGAGGCGAATTTCGGGAGATCGTAGAAGGCCGTGCAGGCCAGACAGAGCGAGTGGAATACCCCCTTGCTCCTTTGCTGAAACGGTGGACTTCTTCTGAGCAACGAACAATACTACATAGTTCGCAACAATTAATGTTTGTAAAAGTCTATTTTCTTGGAGACGGAGCCCCGAATAAAGAAATGTTATATCAAATTGTTTTTAATAGTCTGCATATTAAAATCGCTTATAGACGCTCATGTTTCGTCGTCTTCTGATAACAGTTGTAATTATCCCTTTATAGCTTCATGTAATTTCAAAATCACATTCGAATTTATCAATGCATTTTTATCTCATTTCATTTTTAGTCACAATGTGATAACAGTAATTAATTAATTATTCTTCTTCACAATCAAATATATAACTTGAAACTAGTGATTATAGAGTTCTAGATATAAATTAGCAATGAATTTACAATTTTCGAAAAATATAAATTTAATCTTAGGTGTGACGTACGATTTGAAAATGAGGATCCATTGTTTCTTTGATTGTAAAGACAAATTGAGGACTGTTACCACAATGTAGCTAAAAATGAAATGCGATTAAAAAAAATATATAATAATATATAATATCTGTGATAACTATACTAGCTTGAATTATAATTATAATTTTTATATTCAAATTATTTATAGTATTTTGTACACTATCAGATGAACAAATTGAATGTTCCAAGAAATTTAGGAAAGTAATATTTTTGCCCTACATCCGATCTATCAAAACAAGATGCTTGGGGTACCTCGATTGCGTAAAAATCGCAAACATTTCGTTCAGCCACTAAAGGTTGAAATCAACACACGATTACTGTAACGACGAAAACGTTATTATCATGTGTGTTTGCCGGTGGTTTCATCCACAGACTATATAGTATTTCACCGCGAATACTTGTGTATTTCTAACCCCAATAAATTGTTTGAAAATCGAATCTGCGGTTCTACGAGAGTCCGACTCGATGTAATGTCGCGAAAATTCTCATACCGTCGGAGAACGGTTCCGTGGAATTGTAATTTCTGTAACGAGGGGTGGGCAGCGGGGCGAATCTCGAGTGCAGCATCGCGGTAAAGTGCATCGAGGAGGAGCTTTCTTGCCGGTCGTCCTGCTGAAGGTTGCGGAAAATTAAAAGGGAGCTAGAGATTTATGCCACAGCCGGGACGGAGCGGGAGGAGGAGCGGGGGATTAATCTGAATAGATGAATCTGAATTCGAGAGAATATTCCGGAGCACGGGCAGCGTGCATACACGAGGGCTGAGACGGATAATATTTTCCGTAGACGTTACTCTCGGATAAACCCAAAGTATGCGGCTCGAAGGCTCGCCGACGCCACGATAGTGCACGGTTAATCATAATTTCTGGCCGAGATTTAATAAGAGATGCCGCCCGACACCGGGAATGGCTGCCGCTAGCCGATGGGGGTTGGACGTTGTTCTCGGATCGTTCCGAGGGAAACGTAACTTAATTACTGATAGCCGCGATAAACGAAGCCGCTCCTCCAAACGGGCTAGAAAGAACCAGCAGGATGCGAACTAGTCCCCGGCGAACCATCGATAAGGATTAGTTCGCGAGCTGTCTTTGTCTTTAATTAAAACCGCGAACGTTCGTGATCGCCAAGGGTCTCTCTGCGTTTGTCGCCTCTGCATCAAATGCATATTACTTCTCTTTCATTTCGAACTTTGCCGACGACGCAATTTTATCATCTACAATCGAAATGCAAGAAATACCAAAAAGGGAGAAGAGAAAATATAAACTTAACCGCTTATTGAATTTAATGTCGCAGAACCATACAAAAGTAAACACGCACAATCAATGACAATAAAATCCAGTACACTAACCAAACGCTTAAATATGTTAATAACATGATACAAATAAAGCAGTACATAAGCACATAAACACACGTAGATAATATCCCAAAATGTACATAAAAATATCTACAGGGTATCGCTGATCGAAACCGACGAACTTTGCTAACATGTTGGGGGAGATCAAGAATGATTAGAAAATCAAAAAATCTTAAATATACCACAGGTCGATTTGTATGACAGCAATTGTTTCTTCAATATTGTTGCGTTTCGTGGTTCCTAATCAAATTAGGAAGATATAATGGATTCACATAAAAATTAATTTTCAGGAGGAAATAATTCCGTCATCCATGTATGTGTAACGTGTCAGACGATACGTCACGAGCTCGGAATCATGAAGTTACCAGAAAGATGGCAAAAGGTCATCGAACAGAATCGAAGATATTTGACTGATTAAAATTCATTTTTATATACAAAAAATTGAGATTTGTTTTACACTGAAATACCAAAATTACTTTCATGCCGAACCAATAATAAATTAAAAATAATATAAGAATATCCTTAAATCCTTCTATAGAGTCTATACATTTTTTCACTGTTCAATTGTTCTGTTTGTACAATTGTTCTGAAATTTTGAGGGCACTTATGGAACGGAACGATCGCGAGACAACGTATGCAGGTAGAAAAGTGACGCTTTCCGATTGAAATTCTTCGCGAGCCACGACGAGAACAGCAGCAAAAGCCCACCGCGTCGACCCCAAGGATTTCCCTCTCCCGATTAGTCTCCCAAATCGGTCTCGATACGATCGTTCAGGAGCCAAAACTTCCCGCCACCCCCAAGATATTGATTTCAGCCCGCGATTCGCCAGGATGCAGCGCTCCAGAGACCCCGACAGTCTCTGGTGGTTAAATCCCTAGTCGGGTGGCGGTACTTCGAAGAAGGCGGCAAGGGGCGGAAGGGCGAGAGAGGGAGGGGTGAAAACGTGAGAAATCACATCTGAGGGGACCTACCGAGCTTATCGGCTATCTTGTCGGTTATTGAAAATCGGTTGTTCTCCTGGTCCCTGTAAGTGTCGTCGAATAGGAGCTGAGAAAGGGGGTTGCGAACGGGGTGGGTGAATAACAGACAGGCAGGAATGATCGTGAGGTCACGTTGAATCGATCAAGCTCGCGTGTTCATCGATTCTCGCTGATGCGTTCGGCAATCGCTGGCAGAGAGGATCGTTTAGCCATCGGAAAGTGTTCAATGGAGGTTGCTGGAGTAGGACGAGAGAAAATGTCGAGGAGCAGATGGCGAATGTATAACGTAACCGGGACACTTATGGTAAATAAATTAGATGCGACGAATGTGTAGGATGTTGTTGGAACGTTGAGAAATGTTTGCATACCGCAGGTTTATCCTGAACTTTAAACTATTCGCACTGTTAACCTTTCATTATGGTGGATTCTGACATGGAAATTCTTCTTCATACGGTAAAATGTTTATATTCTCTGTGGAACGATTAAAGAAAGCTTTAATTTCTACATGAATGTAAGTATTTTATTATCTCGAATATATATCGTTCTTACAAATCAGTCACAAGAAATGAAAAATTCTTATAGGTATTTTATGTTTAACCCTTTCGCTACGGCGGTTCAGTCCGCCGTAGCGCCACTCCTGAACGGAACCACCCGCCGAAATTGTGCACATTGCGCGTGGATAATGTATTTGGGAAGAAAAGGGATTTTTCTTTAAAACAATATAGTTATAATTTCTGCATAAGGTATAAAGTTATTTAATAGGTAAAAAAAGTTTCATTAACAATGGAAAAAGTGAAGAAATAATATATAATATACAGTAATAAAATAAAACATAATATTCATAATACAAAACATAATACATAATAATTAGTCCTAAAGTTAGTACTTTCGATTTTCTATCCCTTTATGACATGTAACACAATAATAATGGGAAATGCAGGTAGAACAAATATAACTTGAATGGTGTGTCGTTTATTTCGGACTGTCGTTTGTTTGTTTCGTCAAAAGATTCACGCAATAGTAACAAGAGGCGATTTTACCAGCATGTCGGATATATCCGGCGTTCGTCCCCAGAGGGCGATCATGTGGATGTCGGATATATCCGGCGTTCGGCTCCGCGAGTGTTCATATGGATGACGGATATATCCGTCGTTCGGAGCGAAAGGGTTAATAAAACAAAAACTGATATTTAATCCTCGAACGACCCTCTGGGGTTGTCGCCGACTCGACAAAATTTTTAATTTGTCTGCAAACGTGTAAATAAATAAGGTTATATAATATATAACCAATAATATTTATATAATATAATATACGGATATACATGTCACAAAGCAAACCCAGAATGTCACTTATGCCGAAAAATAGAAATCGTTCTAAGGTTAGCAAAGTGTTATCAAACGTGGTTTACTGGTGAGGTAATCGTTAAAAATTATATAATCAATTTAGAGAATATTTTTATCTTTTATAACGATTGAGACACGCTGATAATAATATCATGTTTTAAGAAGAAATTAAATAAAGAAACAATTTTATGATAGCTAGATATCTACGTGCCAGCAAAAGTTTTCTTCGAAATTGTTGTTCGAAATTTCGCCACCTTTTTGTATTATTTATGATAAGCACAAGCAAGTTATTATTTGATTGGAAGACATTGAATTATTCTTCAAAATCTGACAATTTGTATGCTTGATTTATCTACATCGACGGTACTTAATTTACAGAGAAGAAATAACACGCTCAATTTTATGTTAAATAATTAATATTACATTCTAATGCTCGATATTAACTTAACATTGTGGAACATTGAAACCAAAACGTATCGACACGAGTATCAATTAAAAATCACTTTCCTTCGAGAACCAGCAGGTGTTCTAATGCTCGTGGTTTGCGGGTCAACGAATTACTCCGTGCATCGTGTAGGAGTGAACGCAAGTACTATCGACATCTTAATTGCGAGAAGTATCTTCCGTTTCTCGGCCGGGCTATAATTATCCGCCGGCTAGAGATACTACGAATGCAATAAACAATCTGGAGAAAAAGCGGCGTTCCACGTTCCGCGGCGCGGCTCGCCGCGGCTTGTGAGCAAGGGGAACGTAGCATCGGGCGGCACGCCTCCTAAATTTCCTTATCGGGTCCCGAGCGAGACCCGCCGCGGGCTAGATACCGGCACGCGTCGTAAATCATCCCTGGAATTCCGCGCGGAACTTTTTCGCGGGTAATCTCGACAAATGCGCCGGTAGAGCGACGGCCGGTCTGTCGAGCTTGAAATTTTGTCACGTGAAACCAGTCGGGCCCGCCGTAAATCGCGAAAGGCGTGAACGTGGAACACGGGACAGGTCGAACAACCGTTACCATCGTTCATTCGATATCTAAGGGGCACCAGAATGCGGCTCCGGCTCGCACCGTGTCCAATACCGTCTGGGAGCTAAATGCACGTCTCTCGTCCTCTCCCCTGACAGTGACAGTTTTCGACCGGAGCGGGTCCGGCTTTCGAGCCGCGATCGAAACTCGATCTCGTCAGGTGGATACGAGTGGACAATGCCTCTCTCGTGAAATTAGTGACTCGATCGACTGGTTAACCCCCCTTGCTGTATAACCATTTTCTTCGCGGTTGCAACGATTCGAAGGTTTTTCGTTTGTAATTATCTCTCAGGAGATAAAGAACATATTTGCGACTCAACAAGTAGCAAACAGAATAAAGTGCGTGCATGAAGAGATGGAACCATAAAAAAAGGGATATTGTAGCTTTAATTTGTGCGTTTTTTAAGTAATTAACCATGCACTTGTAAATTTTTCTTGACTGTTAGTGTACGTAACTGTATTCTATATTTATTCTAAATTTGATTAGTTTAACTAATAAATTAGCTTAACTAACTTATTAAGCTTTATTCTATAAATATTAAAATTATTCTGGCTGTAAATACAGTTCTGTTCATAGGATAGCATTTTGTTCCAAACAATATTTATAATTAATTGTGCGCCTTTTATAAGTGATCCTTTAAAAAAGAAATTGTTTCAAATAATTTTTAACCAAACTTTATGTTTTAATTATATGATTATAGCCAGATATATCGGAAAACGATTAATATTCGAAAGACTAAGTTAAAAACAATGCTCATATCAGTAGCATCTAATTATCAATCTTAAATTTAGCACTTTTGATAACATATTTCAATTCAGCAACCTTAAAAACACAAGGCTGCCGATTTTGATTAAACTCGTGTTTCAATTAAAAAGGAAATAATACAAAAATGTAATATGTCTTATTCGGTAAACATAAAGTTAATTATGTCTGAGAAAATTAAGTAAATTATATTATATTAATTAAGTTAATTACGCCATGCTCTCTGGTCGAGCAAGGAAGATGAGATCGGGCTCGACGATTTAGAGGTAGCGAAAGTCAAGCGAAAGACCTGAAGACTCATTGTGTCGGTCGCAAAAAGGACCGTGTTCCGCGTCGTTCCGTGCGACAAAGGAGACGCGTAGGCGTCACAATTGCTCGTGAAGCCAGAGACTATTCTCTCTCCCTAGACCAGGGTTCGGAATTATGGACACGCAACACGAGGATCACGAGGGCTACGCCTCCTGACCAGCGTAGTCAAGGAGTGGGATAGATGACGCATGCACCGGGAATCCCGCGCTGCAGCGTGGCGCTTCGGCGGGTGAACATTATAATTCTGAACTACGATCGCGACGGGACGTAAGGCCTCTGTCTGATCGTAGTTCAGAATTATAATTAGACTGCGGATCTATCTTTATGCAAAATCGAAATTATCTGCATCAATTACAGGAAGCAGGAACCAAGCACTAGCTTCTTTCTTCCGTTAATAATTTTAATAAGTCCGAGCCAATGAATCAATATTCTTAATTTCTTTAACACTCTTTTAAATTGCCCTTACTCATTTTTACCATAAATGCATAAAATCCGCAGTCTAATTATAGCGTTTGAGCGGTAGACGCGCGATGCCGCTGCGCGGATTTTCCGCGCATGCATCGTCTGCCCCCACTCCTTGCGTAACTTATTGTCGCGTATACGCTGTTCCTGACTGCCGTCGTGCGTCTCGCTCCCCCCTGGTCACCAAAATGCTCGAACCATATCAGACGCGCGCGCTTGTAGCTTTATGTGTGCGTAGCATTTAGGCGACCGCGGTGGAGCGAGACGCGCGACGGGAGGCGGGAAACGCAGCCCTCGCGATCCTCATATTGCCCGCCGATAATTCCTAGCCCTGCCATAGACATTGGTTCCGCCGGGTGTCTTATCGTGGTCCGTGGTTACTTGCCGCCTTCTCACCGTTTCTCTTTCTTTTGTAATTTCCGACGAGGATCGTAAAGTTTCGGGCCCGGGCGTGTTTTTGCCCGGCTTTCAATTAGAATCGCGGTCCCGGCCCGAACTACTGATTTACGACTGGCCACCGATATAGATCAGCCGCGACAATGAGCCGTATCGCGCCGATATCTGTGTACAAACAACGAAAACAATGCCGCTAGGTGATAGTGCCGCCCGTGTTCTTTCATGGGGAAAGATAATCGAACGAGGCCTAATGGCTCGGCGGACGGCCGTGACTAATCCTGCCAAGGGGGAGTCTATTACCAGTCCGATGTGAAAAATCAAGCTTCGCTGTTAGAGAGAATGCTTGAGGGACAAGCGACCTGGCAGGCTGGAAGAGAATTTTCGGTCCCCCGCCCCCGTCCCAGCTTCAGAAGATCTTTGCGCGACGTGGATGCATACCATTGCGCATGACTTGACTTTTGCTGTGTCGTGACAAAGCGTCTTCTAGCTTTCACAACGACAAATGTCACGGTCTCAATGTCATGACAACGCGATTTCTGGTTTACATAGCGTAAAAATTTTGCCCCGGTAAAAATTACGAATTATTGTCGTGTGAAACTGCACCGTGATCGCTGCATTATCATACAGGTTTTGTACTTTCTTTACAGGCTTTTGCCCTTCAAATTATTCTTTCGTAATCTCTAATCATCTTCTTGCGAACGTAATTAACCCTTTCGCAGGACTTATTCTCTTTTTGCAAATGAAATTCAGCCTTCTACGAATTAAATTCTCTCCGTTCTAATTATTTGTAACAAATTTCGCATGTTCAAGAATCGAATGACATTTTATAAAAACTAACGAACATTAATTTACGCAATTATTTATTATGAAATTGTATTATTTTACATATATATATATATATATATATATATATATATATATATATATAATATATATATATAATATAAATAATATAATATATTTATATAAATAAATAATATATAATATAAATTTAAGTTACATTGTAGAATTGAATACTAAAGGGTTAACTTAATTTGCAAAAACATAAAATTGATATGAAAAACGGCTAATGAAACCTGCAAAAAAAATGACAAAAAACAAATTTTTTAGTGCAAAATTTGTCGTCTATAGATCATCCTCTGTGACATTCGGTTTCAATTCACGTTAGAATTAATTTCTCGTTCTCGTATAATAAAATTCGCTGTCTCCTATTATACAATGAAAACGCCATAGCGGACAACGTTTTGCATTTTGTATTAGCAGGCGTGCTTTTCGTTGCAGGTAACTACCGTGCCGGACGAGGGTGACCACAGTTTCAAGATGCCAAGGGCTTCGGTGGTGCACATGACGTCGACGGCGACGAGGCCGCAGCACATGTCGCAGGTATTTTTGTTCTCAGTTCGATTTGCAATATTACGTCGTGTCAAATGAAGTGGCGGCGTAAATTGATCGTTAAAATGAGTAGATCTAATTTTTTCATTATCTTCAAGTTTCAAATTAATCTTCAATGAGAAAAGACATCAACTTATCGTAAAAAATTTTAGAACAGACTATAGCCACATATTGTAATGCAAATTACAGTAAATAATATTCATTATTTTGCCTATATTTCGCATATGTTTCCGCATATGTCGTGCATATGTTTTTGCATATATCGTGCATAAATTTTGCATAAATACCAGCTGCGCAATTATTCCAATCGAGAAAGTTCTGATCATTGTAACTGCGAAGAGAAAACAACCGCGACAAAAGGTTAAGGTTAAAGGACTAGTGTTCCCGCAGAAGAATCTGATACACCACCAGTAGCACGTGACATTGTCTCAGGTAGTTAGTTATTCGACGATTGTCGACTTGACAAACCCAAAGAGCGTTTGCTTTAAAGCAGTGCGCAGAAATGCAATTCCGTTCGATGGTAATTATTAGCCGTGTATTTTCCCGACTGCAGCGGGGCGATTTGCATTCCCGATGTACCCGTGTACCTGCCGATTCCCGAATAATCCAAATCCAGCAAGCTGAGCGAGTCTTTCCTTCTTGGCACAGGTCCATATTGATATGCAAATACCGAAGATAGCTGCGAGCTTAATTGAGTGGTCCGGCTTAAAATGCATATCGAGCGTCCGGGCGGCCTCTCGACTTAAGCTCTCTCTTTTCATCCCTGCCCGTGGCCACCCACTATTTCCGCCTGTATTTTTCATAGAGACGCGCACTTAACCAGCCGAGACTGACCAACCATTTTCATAATACGCCGCGAACACTTTCAAAGCTCCCTTTTCCACGAGCGTTTCTTTTCTCCGCCATTTTCCGTCCGTCCGTCCGTCCTTCCTTCCTTCCTTCCTTCCTTCCTTCCCGGCGTCGTTCTCCTTTCGCTTAAGGCCGGCTAACAGTTTTAAGCTAATGGCTCTCTCAGTTAACTTCGACCTAACTCAGGCACATCCTTTCTCGGCGTGGCTTGGCGCAAACGAGCTTTTAACGTTGCGATCCCGCCAGAAGAAACGCGCGGGATACCAGCACGCTCGCGAGACCGGACCCGTCCGAGAAATTCATACTCCCGGCCCCGGCACCGGCCCCGGCGCGGCGGGATCGTTTGCTTGAATTTTCAGTGTTTCGCCGGCGGGCGCTGTTTGCACGGGCCATTTTGCTCTATTCCTCTCTTTGCCGGCCGTGATATTTAAGACGCTTTACGGGACGGTATCCGTGCTCGATGAATCCATGCTGTGATAATTGGAAGAGATAGAACGCGGCGTGTCAGCCTTGTTGCTCGTTTGCATGATTTTTGCTCGAAAATCGCGTGCATCGTACGGTACGGAGATTCTATGGAAGCGAACCCCTCGACGAAAGTTATTCCTTTCTTTCAAGCCGTAACAGAATCCTGCTCCTTTGTTGCTTAAGCGTTCAAATAAATGTAGATGACAAATAGATGCGCGCTTTTGTTTTGTAAATTTGAGGTGGGGAAGATCACCTTTCTGAAATGAAATCCTCTCGTTTGTAAATCAAATTCAATGTTTCGCGAGACAAATTCGTCCTATAACAGTTCCGAGAGTTAAATAATGTAAATATAATATAAATATAATGATCTGAGAGAATACGTGAATTTGATCTGCAAAAGGATGTTGTATTTGTTCCATTGGATATATGTTGTAATAAAAATCGTTAAATATCTGACTAAATGTACGTATGTTATTTTTCTAAAGCAACATAAAATAGCTGCTTTCAATACTCCACAAACTTGGTCTTAAAGTATCAAGTGAACAATGTTAAAAATGTTGAAATTCAGATCGTCATAATAAATTTGATATTCTAATTACACAGAGCGTGTATCGGAGGCTCAACTCTTTCACTTTAACTTTTTTGGAAACTACATGTTATATAAAAGGATGTTTTGTACCAAAGTTTATTGCTTTAACTAATTAAATAAGAATTAATTTTGTGCTATTTTCTTTAACCATGACGTACAACATTCAATCACGCCATTTGAAAGTCTATTAAGAATAAAAAATTATGAAGGTTCAAGGATTGAGAAATTAATGATTATTTAGATATTTTTTCGTTGATTTTTAATAACTAATAATTTATTCTATTTTATTATTAATTAATAGATAATTTTTATCGTCTACATTTTCAAATAGCGTGATTAAAAATTAATTGTTGTGTGCCGTGCAAGCTTCTCTTTATACCAAACAACTTTTATTCGGAACATTTTTGTTGCACGTAGTTTACGATAAAAACTAAGATAAAAACTAACAATTAAATGACCCACGCTGTATATACATATATAGATGTTATACTGAACATCCACTTTGAATTTTGCATTTCCGACAACATATTCAAATTCAGCAGCATCGAAAACATATGAGGACCGATCTCCACAAAAATTGTACGAAGCGACGAATTTTGGCAAACTTTCTGGGAAAAGCTAGCAGCGTGCGCCGTTTTATTGTTCCTTGTGGCTTTAACGGCGTTGTTTGCACGCTGGAACAAACCGAGCACACACGGCGCGATACAAATCCATTTAACCCGATCCCGAAGGTGGGAATTACATTTCAGTGTGTATTATCGAACGCGGTTCATGCGTCAAAGCGGGGAATCGGGTTCGCCGGTTCTCGGCAGTGAAATTACCGGGATCTGTTCGCGCTGCTCCTAACTTTGACATTGTCCATTATACACCGATTAGACGGCCAGGATAATCGTATTCGCCGTTCGGCAACACTGTGTCCGTGTTGCGCCGCCGTCTACGAACTGAATAGCCTTGTTACAACAGCCCCGAACACGCGACTTGGTTCGTTTATCGTTCTCGCTGCCAACTACCGAGTTGTTTACCCCCTTGTTACTTCCAAATAATGCGGGTTTCCCGCGCAAACGGTAACGGTGGAACTCGTCGCAATAGGGTTTCGTTTAGCTTCGTGGCGTGCGCAAACGTTTGACGGACACGCGCGACGTGCCGCGACTGTAAACACTCCGCAGACATCGTGCATGTCGCGCTGAGTGCCGCCATCGAAAGGGTTAACGCGTTTGACCCGGGTCGACGGGTCACCGCGTGGACGCAACCCTGTCAACGCCTGTTCACCGGCGACGCGCATTGCCACCGGCGACCTTGGGTCATGGATTGCCCATCCGGCTGCACAAAATTCGAAATCAACGACTTCAACGCTAAACGTATCGACCGCGTACAACGGCTGACGTTTGCTACTTTGTAAGAATCGCAAGACTGAATTTCTTTATTCTGTTTACCATTTGTAATAGTATGCTTGTTTGCGGACACTATGAAGGCATTTATTAACCCCTTAATGCACAATTTAAAAAAAAAAACCGACCAAAAAAAATCAATTTTTTTTATCTAAGAAAATACATATTTGGACCTTAATTTCAATAAATATGTGAAAGAAATGCAAAAATTACTAAAAATTCAATAAAAATAGTGGATAAATAATTATAGTGAATATTGAATCGCATTGCAGATCGTACTGTTTTTCAATTACCAGTTACTATTTTGAAGGGGAAGGAGGAGACGAAAAAAAAAACTGAAAAATATTTAATTTTACCTAAATTTGTAATAATATAATAATAATTTATTAGCTGAAAAATATATAATAAACTAAAACTATTCAAAATTTTCTTTTGTATGGTAAATTTCAAAACAAGGTGCAGCACATAGCCTAACATTCCTTATTTCAACATTAGAAAACATACCTTTTATACACTAAAAATCCAATTTACTCTCTATAAAAATACACCATAAAACAAAAACGTTTTTATATGTTGACACTAATAATATTTGTAGAAAATAAAAAACAATTGTCTTTGAAGAAATTCACTTTGATAACGTCTACTTTACTTCACGACTTGCTCACGAATAATACACTAAATGTTCATAAGTGCCATCCTAAAAGTGCATATTTTATTCCTAAATAAGCAAAAAATAGAAAGAGATCGGAGATAACTGGAGAGTAATAAATAAATTAGTCATAACAAAACTCACAAAAGTGCCAACGCTAATTAGATACGCAATAATGGATATAGATAGATAGAAACAATTACCAGGTCAGAGATGCTTATAAGCGTCACCCTAAAAGGCCATATTTTATAATCCCAAATAAACAAACTTTACAGCATACAATACAGAATTACACGATGAATATCAATAAATTGAATGTTTTCCTTGGTTTTTATTAAGTTATTTTTACTGCCCGGATATATTCGAATCTGAACATTTTAGCGACATAAGTTGCGACGCCGACGTCTGCACATTTTGGCGTTAAGGGGTTAAGCAAATCATCGAGAGATACAACAATATAATAGTAAATGAACAAGCATCGGAAATCTTGCTAGTTTGAGTCCCATAAACGCATATTGTAATTCGCGGGGATGGGAGAGCAGATAAAAATAACAAAAGAGACAGCGAACTCATCGAATGTTTCAAACACTCCAGTACACTACAAGGAAGAGAGTCCCAAGATCCTTGAATAAAATTCTTAAAGGAATTTGGAACCTGGACAAATTTCCGGAACTCGAATTTCCATGACATTGAAAAAGTTAATTGAGAAATAAATCGAGCACTATTTTTCGACAGGAAGCTTCAAGTTGTACTCGCATGATTAAGAATTCGACATGGAAATTTCACCCATTCCTTCATGCTTAAAAAGATGTTCAACTATTCTACACCATTTGCAACATCAGAATCAAACTCAAAATCGAACGTATCATTATTTCCTGTGAAAAAGTACCATCGTGAAAGGAACTTGTTGTATGAAACCAGCGGAAACCACAAAGAAGCGATTAAAAGTGACAAATCATGTTCTAGTGTTATAGATATCTTGAAACATGTCAACTTACTAAATCAAATCAGAACGGCGATTCATCACGATACGTGCACGTACAATGGCTTACAATTTACAACATCACAGCGCTGTCAGAGAACGTAAACCGCCGCTGACTCATGCCACTGCTTCATCTTTGGCGCACTGCCGATCCTGGGCTTTGTATTCAAGTTATAGCGCGAGATAAACTTACAAACGATTGTTTCCCTAGACGCATGATTAACGCGTTGGCGTCTTCGCCCCGGGATTTGTCCTTGCGCGCAAGGACCTACAAAGTATTGTATGTAAACCGCTGTGAGCTGGTTCTTAACTCATCGTTCTCCACTCAGGATCGTCCGTTCTACAATTTGTATGACACATTTGCATACGATTATCCGATAATACGAAACATTTTTTTGACGAATAATACCCCTCTTGCATCTTCTGCGCCAGTAGAACGGTTACTTGTTACTTAGGGCAAATTGCAATCTTAAAATGGAGTCTTTTTATTGCTCATTATTTCCTTTGTCATATTTGAAACAAAAAGGTTTGTCATAACGAAATAATTAATTATTTGAAATTGTTATCATCCCAATTCGATCGGGTACTATTTTTATGATTACACATAACTGCATTGAAGATAACCCAGTTGAATTATTTCAAACAGCTATTTCTTGGTTTCATTTAAGATGTATCGATATTATTTTCATTCTCGATTAACAAGATTGAAATTAACGAATCGAAATAAATGATCTCAAATAGCTGTATCTCGCTTTCATCTCAAATGACAATTGCCCAGGCCTGCTAGCAACCACGGAAATAATCGTCGGAGTAAAGAACCGAGTTCCTGTCAGCGTCTCTCTCTCTCTCTCTCTCTCTCTCTCTCTCTCTCTCTCTCTCTCTCTCTCTCTCTCTCTCTCTCTCTCTCTCTGACCAGGAACTGTATACTCGAACTCCGTGTGTCGCAGCTTCTCGATAACGAATTGATATGTAATCGGATCGGGAAGCGACGGGACGACCACGCGTCATTGTTCGCCAATCAGCTGGCGGGAGACGGCTGCCTAGGTAGCGCGTTACAGTTTTCGCGCGATCAGAGCGAACAGGTAAAAACGCGGCCGATTGGAAAGCGGCACGCGACCCACGCATTATTGTTTGCAAACGGTTGTTCGACCGTGGCGCGGCGACCGTGTCGCGCAACGATGGAAAGGCTGGCAACGCGAGACGCGTTTAATCGCGCATAATACGCTCGTCCACCGGCCGCCCTCGGGTGGGGAGAGCCCGAGATATTGAAAGTCTATGCAAATTCACGTGGGATCGGCGCCGAGAGTGTCTTTTCAAATTCCTTTAACCTAACGTAGGAAACTGTAACAGACGCGACACGTACTCTCCGTACCCCTTTCCCGGCGCGGAGAGCCTGTATGCAAGCCTGCCTCGATAAGGGCGCGCGCGGACCGTGTGTGCGATGGCCGGAGTTTAATATGAAATATCGACAGAATTTTCCAGCAGGTGCAAGCGACACGGCTTTACGGATTCCGCGGGGAAGCTGCGCCGTGTACACGCGACGCGTCCCCCGTCGCATTTGCAATTTTTCTGAGGTCTTTTCGGCCGGGCTCGCCGCGCAAGATTTATTGCTGCGTCGTGTTCCGTGTCCGAGAAATTGATTAACAATACTCGCCCGGGATTCGGCTTCGTTCACCTTGAATACACATACCTTCGTTGGTTCGAAAACTGTGGATACGAAACTTGCGCGATATACGGAACAGGATGCGGCGCGAGGTCTCTCAGTTTCTTTAACCCTTCGAGAACGAAGGTTGATATTAAAGTTTATAGATCTTATTCCATAAATCATTTTTTTTTAAGTATTGGAAACCTTAATTTTAGCAAGGTTGGGCATTACTCGAATATTTATCTAAGCTGATTATCTGAATGAATTATTTTTAGTCGAATATTCGAATTGCGATTATTCATTATTCGTCATAAATTATTCCATCTATTTATTCGAATAATTCTTTATTCGTCATAAATTATTCTATCTATTTATTCGAATAATTCTTTATTCGTCATAAATTATGCTATCTATTTATTCGCATAATTCTTTATTCGAATAAATTATTCGTATAATTCTTTATTCGAATAAATTATTCGCATAATTCTTTATTCGAACAGAGATTGTAAAATTGTTTGAATAATAATGAATAATTCTTGTCTGTGTGTTTGTTTTCACGTAATTTTATAAGAACATATTTATACGAATACGTACAGTATACGGGATCAATTAAATTTGAATTATTTATGGAATTATAAAATTATCGATGTCTTCCTCTCGATACACGTACAACAACGCAAGTTTTGTATGTACAAATAATGAACTGATATTATTGGGAATAACGGCAATAGTCCGAGTGGAGAAAGTTATTGTTATGGCAATTTGCGCGCCCGAAGAAAGAGCTCGTGTTAGACCCACAGCTGGAAACATATTCTACGATGGCTCTGTCCAGCGTATCACAATCGCATTAAGAGACCGTGGCCAATAATGTACCGAACGAAAATTGAATTTCCACCAAGCCATAATTCAATGACCGACCAATTTTGCTCTCTTTCGCGTCGAATTAATACACTTATCCCGCGCGATAATTTATTTCATGCGACACGACCCCGGCCACGGCCGGTTCGCGCCAATTGCACAATAATTTCAGACACACCCTGCATTATCCGCTTATTACGGCTCGTAAATAATTCTTCCCGCGGCGCGAGCTGAGCGTTTCGGGAACGTTCCTCACGGACTGACCGGGAAAACTAAACCTCGACATGGATATTACAATTGTTGATGTCATCTTTATTTCTTGGGAAACGAACACGGATCTCGGTCTTTGAGAAGGTGCACAGTAGCAACAGATGCGCGCAAAAATCGAATGTACTCTTATAAATGTCTAATAAAATGTCTCAGAATTTTACAAGTTTTTAAAAATTAATCGCTATCTTCTGATTCGGTATTTTCTGTTTTGGTCTTCTCGGATTCACAAATGATTAAATATTCTCGATTCACATTGAACTTCCTTCTTTATTTGTAAGGTTATGTCCCCAAAAAATTTCCCAAAAATCGTTCCTCGATATCTCAAATTCTCTAACAAGAGATAAATGGCATCCAATGACATCCAGCAGTTTGTCACAAAAAAATTATACAGCCATACAATACCTTGATGCGAAACAATGAAAATTACAGGATATTTTCTATCAATATTTTAATTGTAAACACTATTTATATACATTAAACAAATGAGCTAATTTTCTAGTAATTAGGTTATTAGGCTCTAGTAATATTAGATTCTAGTAATTAGACTCTAGCGATTTGTTCGGTATACATATAGATTGCTAATAGCACCAAATATATATATATATATATATATATATATATATATATATATATATATATATATATGTGTAGTTAAAAATTGAACAACAATTTTTCAATTTTCGTCTACAATAGGCTGCACTGTGCGTCCAATGGAGATAACAGAGCAACATGGATTTCTCGAGCAAGAAGTTCAAATGGACGCTTGATTTACGCGTACGGCAAATTTCCTTGCGTCATCCGAGTCGTAAATTATGAACATAGCGGATCAGAGTCGGTACATTGTGCGGTAATGGGCAGAAAATATTTTGTTCGCCGCAATAGGGTACCGAGTAACTGTAAGTCCTCTGAATCGGGGCCTATGCAGCTCAATAGAGATAACTCGGGGACCGTGAAATATGATAGGATTTGACCTACGAAACCCAATGTAAATAACTGTAGACACTGACATTCGATATACTTGCGATTCCGAGCCACTGAAATGCGACACGGATGACCAACAACCTATTAGGCCCAATGTAGGGGCCTAGAGGTCCCTAAGAGACCGGCTCGCTAGACGGCATGCGACACCTGATACTCGTGTTTTGGAACCTGAGACCGACGACTTGGGACTTACGGAATTTAGTAGCAAGGGTCAAGTACCCATCAATGGACCAGAGGGTCAATTAATTATCTGTGATCCTCAAAAATGCCTTTGTATATTAAATTCCTAGCTTGCGCTCATAACTTGTTTTAACCTTTTCTCGCAAACGTAGAAGACTACTAAATGATTCACACGATTTCGAAGTTTCCATCAAGCACAATTAAAGAAATTACGGAAAACTAATTAGTTATCTGTGGTTTTTAAGCCTTTAACTGCCAAATGTTTTTTTGAATTTTTGACAGGAAAAGTTATGTATGTTGCACGAAAACTTGTGTAACAATATAATTATATTCAAATTATGTTTTGTCGTTAAAATATTTTATACTTTTTAAAAAGTCCCAAATGGGGATTGTGGCAGGTTGCATGAATAAAAAAGAAATTTTTTTATTGTATGAAAAACAAAAGACTGAGTAAGTAACTGACCGAGTTACTATAACCTCTAAATTACTCATTTTTATGTATGGTATTTAATAATAATATAAAAACCAAACCAAAAATATTATGCTTCAAATATGATAATTTGTGTTCAACTTACAGATGATTTCCAAATTTCTTCACTTGTTGAAGAGAAACGAAATACAAAATACACACTGTCTGCTGTAAACAATATTGGCTGATATGTATAAAATGACATTAAATTGTCAAATGCACCTCATATATTCTTCGCGCCAAGTGGTGTGCACGTTAAATTCCAAAATGGGGATCGTGGCAGTTAAAGGGTTAAGAAACTTTTGTATATGGATTCTCTAGCTTGGACTCATAGATTGTCTTTAACCTTATCTCGCGAACGTAAGAAATTATAAAATGATTCACACAATTATGAAGTTTCGTAGAAGCACGATTTGTGAAACTGTAGATTAATGCTTCTAAAGAAATTGCAGCGGGCCAATTAATTGTCTCCGGTTCTTGAAAATGCAGTAAAATAAATCCAAAATGCATCGATAAGAAATTCTTATTAAGAATACATCATCGTGATAGCTGCGCACTCCACTTCAATTATTTCATAGCAGTAATTTCTTTCAAAAAGACAATCTACAATTTGCAACATTGTGTTTAAACGAAAATTCAGAATTATGTGAATCGTTTCTTCTATTCTACATGTCTATTCCTTCTGCCTATATACATTAATTTATATTTCGTGTCTTACTATCACAATTTAGAATCTGCAGTGATACTTTTCGCATCAGTTCCCTGCTTTTCAATCCATGCGCTATTATTTCTTTTAAGATACTCCGTTTCTGCTTCGGCCATTTCACATATTCCCGTTCAGTCTCTTTCACTTTACCCCCGATTTGAGAACAGTCTCCTATCGACAACAAAACCATGCGAATACTTGGAAAATATTTCGTAGAATTGAATGTTCGAACGCACCGAGCCGCGCATTCGACCGTCTCGGCGAAAGATAAAAGCTCTTGCGCACGGTACGTTACTACTTTTGATTTCTGTCGATCTTCTGGCTGGGTTAGACTGTATGAAGCGCGTCTCGCGGGCTAGGAAAATGGAGTATCTTGGCTGGCTGGTATCGGAAGCACTCGTCGCTGATTGAAAAGGCTCGACGACGCTCGACGCCGCGCCGGAAGAGGACTGGATGCAACAGAATACACAACCGTCCCCTGCGTTCCACCGTCGGAGATTCCATGGTCCCGTAATTTCGGGTTGGCGCACCATAAAATCGGTGGCCTCCGCGGACCGGAGGAGAACTGGAGCACTCGACCATTGTCACGCGGCGGAATGTGTGCGCTCGATGCACGTGGCGCATCGGAACGATCGTTGCGGAGACGCGCACGCGAAATGTTTAGTATTCCTAGGGAAGGGTCGAGGGAGCACCGCTTTCAATTTGCAGCCGACAATTTGTCCGCCGGTTGCGGACCGCAATATGCGAGCACGGCTGATATACATGCATACATGCATGCACGGCTTACGGCGTTCCTATATATACGCCGATGAACGAATTCGAGGTTTCCCGCGGCGACCGGGCAACCTTTAATATTTGATTCGCGGCGGGATTAATTCGAAACGGTGCCTGCGGATCGGTATGTTGCGCACCCGCGATCTTCGTTGCAGCTTTTATGTCCGCGGATTCAAATGGACCCTTCTGGTGTACTTTTTACATTGGTTTCGCGATTTTATATCCCTGTTACACGAATGCCATTCACATTATTTTATTTTGTTAATTAAATTGGTCGAAGAATCTTTTAGATTGCAGAATGCAATACGAACTAAAAATTTAGAGAGTACGCGATGTAAATTGTGTCGGAAGATTTGAGAATCGCAGAAAAAATTAATGCTTTATTTCAAGTCTGCGTGAATATAATTATATTCATGTTATAAATCATCTAAAGATCAACATTTTTCATGAATACCAAAAATTAACGTAGTGGATGCCATCTGTATCGTGTACGGAATAAATATTTCATTCTCTCTCTCTCTTATTATTTATATATATAATAAATTATATATAAGAATATAATATAAATAATATATTGTATTGTTATAGTTTATTATATTTTTTATATTATTATATATTTATTATATTTATTATTATAATATAAATACAGCTCTCTCATCGGTGCATTTCTTATTAACTTTAGAAGAAATTGTACCTTTTTTGATAACACGATCTTTAAATGTAAAAAAATTTGATGATCTTTTTATATGATAATTTAGTAACCCTACAATTTGGATAAAAGGTTTCAATTTTTGTTTAGGTGTTAGCCACCCTGGCTCTGTCGATGGGGACACTGTCGTCGGGCCTAGCGAAGGGTTACACCTCGCCGGCCTTAGATTCTATCCTGGACAACCAGCCCCCTCATTTGTATCAGTCAGCGAACGATACCTGGTAAGTTTTTAAACATTAACTAGCAAATGTTAGAATTTCATTTCTGCTAACATATATATTTCCCGTCGCTATTAAAGCCCTAATATTACTAAAGAAACGAAAATAGCTCGAAAAGAGAACATTAGAGATGCAGTAGTATTAACATAGCGTTTCAATCAACATTATTTAGAAGATTATCTTCTATTAAATTTTCAACAGTATCCAAAATGTATTGTAAGTATACAAATGCTTACCGTTTATGCAAATATCGATTATCCGATTTTCTGATAACTTGATTCTTTATTCCCTATTTAATCGGCGCATTTTAATATATAAAATAATAATAATTGTTTATATTGTAATATAATTATGATTATCTAAATATTAATAACGTAACTAAGCAACCGATCCATTATCCGAATGTCCGTTTCTCCGGTCGCTTCGGATAACCGATTTCTCTACTGTGCGGTGAAAATTTTACGAAGTTAACCCGCCGCGAGTTATGTCAAATAAAATTTGTGTGCATCCGTTGCAAGAATCAGGAACTGCGTAAATATTTATTTCCGTTTCGAATAATATTTGTGAGTTATAAATAACATGATCGAACAATAAAATTGTTGCAACACAGTGACAGCGTTTTATGCATCATCTACTCATTTTTGTCGTAAACGCCTTTATGATTATCATGGCGGCGGATTCGTTTGTATCGACAATTCTATCCGAGAGTCAGAGGTCAAAGGGTTAAACAAGAAACGTCTAGAAAAGCGAAACGAGAATGAAATAGTCTAGCATCGCTGCATCCGGATTAATCAGCATTTGGCAACTTTGGAATCGCCACGAAACAAACCAGTAGCGCAATGGTCGTATCTCTGTCAGGAAAAGTGAAACTTCGTAAGTAATTGTGCGCTATACGCGTCGTGTCCGGTAACGATTAGCGTCGCCGTATAGATAAGCAAATTAAATAAATACCACAAGATATTTCTGTCCGTCGCCGGGCCGACCCGGACCGACTATAAACCGCGCGAGCGAATATCTTAGATAATTCACTTAACAAATGCGTTAACGTCACACTCCGTTCCTTTTCAAATGTCGTCGCACACACTTTCTCCGCGATAGCGGTTCGGTTTATCAGCCGTCCACTATAAAGGAAGCAGCATAAAGTAGCGGGAGTTGAACCGCGCGATCATTAGTTACACCCTGCGTGTAATATTCGCCACTTAGATCGTTACGTAACGGCGAGATTTGCGAGTTACGGTTCGTCGTTAATCGATCGAATTAACATTCGACCTAAAATAGACGATTTAAAGTCTCCTAGGAAGATCGGCTTGCTAGAAATGGTCTGAATAATAATTTGTAAGTGGAGAAAATATTTTATATAAACATTCATTTTTAGTTGACATCAACGATAAACCAGTTCTGGTTCAGTACGATAGTTTAACCCCTTAACGCGCAGAAACGTATTAACACGGGCGTGCAAAACCGGCCAAAATGTGCAGACCCGTATATATACGGTCGGCGTCGCAACTTATGTCGCTAAAATGTTCAGATTCGAATATATCCGGGCAGTAAAAATAACTTAATAGAAACCAAGGAAAACATTCAATTTATTGATATTCATCGTGTAATTCTGTATTGTAAGCTGTAAAGTTTGTTTATTTGGGATTATAAAATATGGCCTTTTAGGGTGACGCTTATAAGCATCTCTGACCTGGTAATTGTTTCTATCTATCTATATCCATTATTGCGTATCTAATTAGCGTTGGCACTTTTGTGAGTTTTGTTATGACTAATTTATTTATTACTCTCCAGTTATCTCCGATCTCTTTCTATTTTTTGCTTATTCAGGAATAAAATATGCACTTTTAGGATGGAAGTAAAGTAGACGTTATCAAAGTGAATTTCTTCAAAGACAATTGTTTTTTATTTTTTACAAATATTATTAGTGTCAACATATAAAAACGTTTTTGTTTTATGGTGTATTTTTATAGAGAGTAAATTGGATTTTTAGTGTATAAAAGGTATGTTTTCTAATGTTGAAATAAGGAATGTTGGGCTATGTGCTGCACCTTGTTTTGAAATTTACCATACAAAAGAAAATTTTGAATAGTTTTAGTTTATTATATATTTTTTAGCTAATAAATATTATTATTATATTATTACAAATTTAGGTAAAATTAAATATTTTTCAGTTTTTTTTTTCGTCTCCTTCCCCTTCAAAATAGTAACTGGTAATTGAAAAACAGTACGATGGGTACAAAATTCGATCTGCAATGCGATTCAATATTCACTATAATTATTTATCCACTATTTTTATTGAATTTTTAGTAATTTTTGCATTTCTTTCACATATTTATTGAAATTAAGGTCCAAATATGTATTTTCTTAGATTAAAAAAATTGATTTTTTTTGGTCGGCTTTTTTTTTTTTAAATTGTGCATTAAGGGGTTAATATGATAAATGGACTGCGAATCTTTATGCAAAGTAAAAATGATCTAATATTAATTGCAAGGAGCGAGAGCTACATTGATTTATTTTTTTAATAATGTTAATGAGATGCAAACAGTAGAATAGTGTTTCTAAATTCCCTAAATGTCTGTAGATCAATCTTGAGATTGATCTACATATTGTTATCGTAATTGCATTAAATCGGCAGTCTAGCAAAATAAGTATACTAATCTTACTGCGATTCTATTCTTCTGCTAGTCGATCCAACTTTATCAAATGTATTTCATATTATATCGAATTATCAATTAATAATTCAGTATTAATACATATCCACGGTCATTTTTTAAATTACTTTGAAAGAAAATGGCAATGTAGCCTAATTATCTGGTACATTCGATTGTCTGTGATTATCCGAGACATAACCAAAATTCTACAGCAATTCTATCATTGTTTTTTCGTTGTTATGCAATATATCGCTCCTATTTTTCTTATTTTAAAACTGCGTTCGTCTTATATTCCATATCCGTTAGACAAAAAATTATATTGAAAAATAGCTTTGCGCATAATTTCTAACTTTCATAATTTGTTTTATATATAGCAGTTAATGTTCCAGTCGTGTAACAGCAAAATCTTTATCCAAATACATAAAAAGCGGAACAATATGGAACTCGTTTAAATTTTTCTTCTTTAATACTAAGAACACTTAATTAGAAACACTTTTTGCAACAATATATTCTTAAAAATAAATATATTCTTCACTTTAAATAATCTATCATCAAATTTTAGGCACATGTAACAATCCTGTGTTTGATAAATTAGTCATCCGGTTTAAAGCAGTAATAAATAAATAAATAAATAAAAAAATAAACAAATGAATTACTAAATTTTCAAGGGACCTGCATCAACTTTTTACAAGTGCTAAGAAAGCTTTCGGCGATCGAAATTCGTGAACCATTTGGTTCTTCAGCCCTAATTCCGCCTGCGGTCCAACAATTAATTGCCCCGAAATTATTAATTTGTAGTCCCATCCATTCCCTCGATAACCCAATCAACAAGCAAATCTGCAGCAAGGGAGACGATTAAGCCCCGAATCCCCTGCGGACAAGAGCAGCAGCCCATATTCGCGAGAGAGTACAACGAACGTTGTAATCTATCCTTGAACCGGTTACGAAGATCGATTGTACGCAGGCCGATCGATTGTGCTCGCGCGCTGGCTTAATCGTGGCCAGCGACAGGGAACGTCGCGACTAAGGTGGCTCTCGGTACACATTAGGGGAACGATTAGGTGGCAGCGTTACGTTAGACGGCACCCCCGTAACCGTCGGTAATCGTATTGCGATTTGTCATAGGTCGGCTTTCTCCGTGACGCAACAAGAAGCCTCCTGGGTCGCATCTTTATCGATGCTCGGTGCATGGTTCGGCGCTATGATCGGCGATTGGATAATGAGAAGAGGACGTCGGCTGGCGCTGCGTTCCACATCGATGCCTTTGGCGGCGGTTTGGATCTTCACGGGCATCGCGCCTTGCGTCGAACTGGTCTACGTCACCAGCTTCATCGGAGGACTTTGTTGTTCGGTCATCACCATGGTCGCTCAGGTATGCGGGTCGCTTGTTCTTCGCAATGTAGAAATCGTTCTACGCTTCTACCATCCCCCTGGCAAAAAGTATTCGAACACCTTGTAAAATGCAATCACTTTTTTTTTAAACTGGACTAAGTAGCTTGAATTTTTTGGAGAGCGACTCTATTATACAGAGTGGGCCAGATTTCATAGTACAGTAAATTCTCCCTAATTGATACTCAATTTGGAAACAAAAATGGACAATTTGGGAAAAAGAGGTACGATTAATCGACGGCTCGTTTTTATAGTTGTTGACAATCGGTAACTATAAAAACGAATCGCAAGGCTCGAATAATCGTATATGCTCTACCCAAATTGTCCATTTTTGTTTCCAAGCTGATCATCAATTAGGGAGAACTTACTGTACATCCGAGCAGAAGGTGATTCTACATGAAAAGAATAAGAAACAAAATTGTTTTACCCGGGGCTCCGTTTTCGCGCGCGAGAAAATCGACTTTAAAGTTTGTTTATCTTTGTATAGGATTTATATATAGTTGTCGCCTACTTCTTCTACCGCAATTGCCTCTGTCCGAGATAGTGTTTACAAACGTTAACTGTTGCGAACTATGAAGAAAACGGTATATGTATTTGTAAACACTATCTCGGGTGGAAATAATTGCGGTAGAAGAATAGACGACAATTAAACCCTTTAGAAAGATGAACATACTTTAAGGTCGATTTTTTCAAAAACGGAGCCTCGCATAAAAGAATGTTATATCATATTTGTTTCTTATTTTTTTTATGTAGAATCACCCCCTGCTCGGAATACCGGTCCGCTCTGTATATTGCTCAAAAAAACATAGCGTAGAAAAATTAGGAAAAATGATTGGAATAGAACATCATTTAATGATATTTATGTTGTTAATTGTTAATGTTAAACTTAAATTATATTGAATTTCGGCTATGAAAGAATTTCATTTTTTTTTATCTATAATTTTAAATGAAAATCATTAGATTGAGAATTTTTATGTAGAATAAAAAAATTTCCATTAATTGCACAATATAGGATCTACGCAGACACTGACTTTAATTCTCGATCATTTCAGTGAGTTGAAAATAATACAAGAATGTTTCCTAATTCTTTAGATGTCTCTGCTTTTATGCATTTGATATTGTACCCTTAACTATCTAACCAAAAATAAATAACCGACTATATTCACTTTATAAACATATAAAATCCGTAGCCTAGTAATCGTAACTAAATAAAGATAATTTTAAAATCAATTACTCTCATTTAGAATTGCTTTTGAAAAAGTCCAATTAAACTTGCCCCTAAAACAGTATTATATGAATAAGAGCCGTTGAATATTTCCAACAATTCGGGAAAGGTATTCTAAATCTGACCTCGTGAAATCAAATAAATAAGATTGAACTAGATTCGGATCGTTCGGAGAAACGTCCGCGTCTCCCCGTCGCAACCACGAAAGCGTTCAAGCCCGAATGTCTTGTTCCAACTAGGTGTACATATCGGAGATCTCCATGCCGGGTATCAGGGGCTGCCTATCGGCGATGCTGAAGGTTCTCGGTCACGTCGGCGTGTTATTGTCGTACATAGCTGGCACGTACCTAAACTGGCGTCAAAGCGCGCTTTTGGTGGCAGTAGCGCCGTCGATGCTCTTTCTGGGGACGTTCTTTATACCGGAGACACCGTCGTACCTCGTCCTCAACGGGAAAGACGACGAGGCTGCGAACAGCCTGCAGTGGCTGCGCGGCGATCACGTCGACATAAGACACGAGCTCCAGGTAACGTTTACACTCGAGGCGTCCGCCGCACAGTGCGATATTTCGACAACCTCGGTGGATTTAATTCCGGAATTGAATACTCTTAGAAAATTTCCGTTACCCTCAATTTGAAAGCAGTATATCTCGGTCACCCAGAATAAGTATTATTCTTAATATTAACCCTTTGCACTCCGCTGTCCCCTCTCGTGGGACATTAAAGTTTATTAGTGATTACGGGCAATTGAGTTATTTCAGCGCAACTTTTTCAGACATGCATGTTTCCCTGAAGTTTTCTCTTGAAATGGCACAAGAAATCAAATCAAAATATAGTACAATTACTAAGCTATAGACAAGAAATGTCAGCGGGTTTTGGCGAGAACGTGAAAGGCGTGCTCACGACGGTCCGAGCACTTTAAAGGCGCCACTTGAAAAGAGCGATAAGGCAAGTTTGTAGAAGAAAGATCGGTATGCGAACATAGCACGCACTGTATAGTGAGATTTATAATCATAAAATCTGGAGGAAAAGATTTTCAAAGCTGAACTCAGTCTGGTTTGAAGCGTCGAGCGGTATAGATAGATCTAAGGAGTGAGAAAATCGGAAAAGTGATTCTTCTCTTGGTAAATAAATTGTTTGGTAAAAGTTTTTTTGGTAAATATTATCTTGTGTGTTAGTAATAACAATTAGAAATTTTCAACCTATGTATTTATTCATATTTTTTATTAGAACAATGACAAAACGTTCAAACACGAATGAGTCTCATGACACAAGTAGTAGCGAAGATGAGCTCCAGATAGACGTTTATACAGATATGTTAGAAAGACTCTAACTGTAGAAGGTTTTCTTCTACAGTTAGTCTATCGTTTTGATAGCAGTGATAGTGATATCGTCCAAGCAACAAGGCGACGAGAGAAAGAGTTCGCATAGATAGCGATTACAACAACAAAACAAAATTATAAAACAAACAATAACAAAATTATAAAAAATAAAATATTGATTTTTTTGCAAATTTCTCGATTTCAGTCAAATTCATATAAGCCCAATATCATTATAATATGTTAGTTAGTTCCAAAACCATACTAAATAATACGAGGGTCTGTAAATGCCCGTTTCTGCCGAAAAGTGGCGCTGAGTAGCTGGTAGCCAACGTCCAGAATGGTTCGGAGTGCTAAGTGTTAAATTGCGTTCAGTTAAGATAAATATGACTGAAGTGATCTCTCAGAAATTGATTGGTTGACTGAACTTACATTGTTATTGTATTTATTCCATTCTTATTATACTATTTATTATACTACTTATTATACTATTCCACTCTTATTATTGTATTAATCCACTCTTTCACGACCGTTTTTAATATTTTGTATTTAAAAATTGTCTACATGGAATAGATGATGTTTCGCAAAATATAATCGCATAAAATCGAAGAGCTTCTGATTATATACCAATATTCTGAAGACGAAAACTATACAGAACGTCCCAAAAATGTCTCACAATACGGAAATGGGGGATTCCTCGGGTCATTTAAAGTAACTTTTTCCTTAGCGAAACTGCAAACCGCGGCTTTGTTTACGAGTTATTAAAGAAGAACGCTGACCAATAAGAGGCGAGTTCGGCTGGCGCGAGGCTGCCCAGCCAACGAGTGCATGCGAAGCTCAGTTCTGCTCATTGGTCAGTCGTCTCGCGCCAGCTGATCTCGCCTCTCATTGGTCACGGTTTTACGTTAATAATTCGTGAACAAAGCCGCGATTTGCATTTTCGCTAAGGAAAAAGTTACTTCAAATGACCTCAGGAACCCTCCATTTCCAGATTACGAGACATTTTTGGGACACCCTGTATGGGCAAACATGGGCTTCGTTCTTTACCGAGCATCCAAACTGAAATCTTGGTTACTAGAAAATTGGAAGATAGTTTGCTGTAAATTTGAAAATTTCGTCATTTTTTATTAAAATAGTTCTACTATCTTTTCTTAAACGTAGTTCCATCCGACGGCAACAATGTGCGTTCAGTTCGTCCGACAAAAAGAAAATAAAAATTAAAAATAATTATAAATCAACGTTCCAAGTAATTATAATCAAAAATACATAATACGTGCATAGAATTAAGCCCGCCCAGATGATCGAAATATCGCACACTGTGTATGAATTTCGTATGAATCTCACGAAGATAGTAAGATCGTCAATAACGGAGCTGTGTAAAACTTTGTTTGCCCACGCAGGTGATCAAGACGAACATATTGGCATCCAGAGCGAAGCAGTACGAGCTCACGTTCAGAAACAGCATGTTCACGCCCAGACTGTATAAGCCGATCGCGATCACGTGCGGACTGATGTTCTTCCAGCGGTTTTCCGGCGCGAACGCGTTCAATTATTACGCGGTGATCATCTTCCGGCAGACGCTGGGCGGGATGAACCCCCACGGAGCGACCATCGCCATTGGTTTCGTGCAACTGCTGGCCTCTTTGTTGTCAGGTAACTGAATGCTGATTAGACCGCTTGCGGCGGGACCAGGTTCGATATTTGCCCACGCATCCGAGTCAACTTCAACGTCAAGCTTTGCTTCATGAGTTCGTAATGTTGCTCGTTAACATGGATTTTAGTCCTTTCAATTTTCATCCAAATCGCAACAGTCGCAATATAGTAATGTCTCCCTAATTGACGCTCAGATTGTCCACAAAAATGGACAATTTGGAAAGGGGAGATACGATTATTCGAGCCTTGCAGCTCGTTTTTATAATTGTTGAAAATCGGTAACTATAAAAACGAGTCGTAAGGTTCGAATTCGCAAGGGTCCTCTTCCCAAATTGTCCATTTTTATGGACAATCTGAGCATCAATTAAGGAGACATTACTGTATGTCCAATGTGTACAATTTAAATATAATGAATTCCATTTCTATTATGTATATTTGCATGTTTTTATATTTTTTCATTTCATATTAAATTTATCCTATTTTGTGTGAAACCATTGTATTCGGTAATAACTGCACAGTATTTTTGGTAATAATAATCGGTAATGTACCGTGTGTCCCTAAAATAGGTGATCAAACTTTGGTATCGTGTGTTGAAAAGAGGTCATTATAAACATAGGTCCAGAAACTCATCGTTTTCGAGATAAATACTTTTCGTTTGCGAGATTAGATTTTAAGGAATTGTAACTTGCTTAAAAAAATTACTGAAAATGACTTCCCTGGCAGCCTATGTTCCATAGACTGCCGAATACGCGTTCAAAGTCCTCGTGTACAGTAAATTAATGGATGCTCAGATTGTGGACAAAAATGGACAATTTTGGAAGAGGAGATACGTTTATTCGAGCCTTGCGGCTCGTTTTTATAGTTGTTGACAATCGGTAACTATGAAAAACGAGCCGCAAGGTTCGAATAATCGTATCCCCTCTTCCCAAATTGACTGTATAATTCACTGTACTTCGAATTTTGTCACATGCCTTGGCAGTCAAAATTTTCAGCGTTGCCAAATTAACGATAATATTAATTGCTGACATTATTGATTACCTTACTATAATTTGCTATTATCTATAAAACGAAGAGGTTCCGGATCTATGTTTATACGACTTTTTCTCATCGTTAGAAGATGCGGAATACGATACCAAAGTTTGATCATCTATTTCGGGGACACCCTATGTATCAATATCAATCAATATAACGAATTGATGCTATAACAAACGAGGTTATAGAATAAATTAGTTCGTTGCAGGACACCCCATGTAAACTTATCGGGAATTTATTCAATAAATTTGATTCATTGGACGTATATTATGATAAAAATCGCTAAAAATCTAAAGAAAGATATGCTTGTTATTTTTATGAAGCAACATAAAAACAGCTGCTCTTTAGTGCTTCGTAAACCTAGCGTTAAGGGCTTGATTTCGATGAACCTGGTCCCTGGTTCGTAACTTCGTGACGGTGGAATAATAATTGTTTCGTTGAATAGGATTTCTGATCGACATCGTGGGCAGGCTACCGTTACTGATAGCCAGCACCGTGTTCATGTCGTTGGCGTTGGCTGGTTTCGGCAGTTACGCGTACTACATGTCCCAGACGCAGAATCTAGGGTATCCAGACACCGCGGTGGTCGGTCAACACGACTGGATACCGTTGCTCTGCGTGCTCGTCTTCACGACTGCTCTGGCTCTGGGCATATCGCCAATTTCGTGGTTATTGATTGGCGAGCTCTTTCCCCTGGAGTATCGCGGCCTCGGCTCGAGTATCAGCACGAGTTTCAGCTACTTCTGCGCGTTCGTCGGGATTAAACTCTTCATGGATTTTCAGCAGGTGAGATGCTTTAATCGCTGCCAGATCGTCGGACACGATTCTGTGGAGCTCGACTACTGGATGATTGGCCAATCTTGCATCTCGATACTCGATGCGTCGAGTTAACTCGAATGACGTAGCAAATGCCGCGCTCGTCTAATTTATATTGTTCATTGTTCATCGTTTCGTAAGCGATGCGGAGGTTTCGATGGGTTAAGGGAACCTTCGGAAATTTGTCTTCCGACCGAAACTTCGATGATCGGACGGTTCGGACTTCGTAATCGAGAAGATATAATAAATTTTATAAACTTGGATGTTGATTTTATGAAATGATATATACCAGGGATTGAAAAAGTTCCGGAAATAACTGTTTCAAACTGTTACATGTAGGTTCTGACCGAAACAGTTATGGAGAACTGAAAAAGTTTCGTAATAGTTATGAGGTATGGTATATCGGTTCTGACTTATATCGGTTTTAATTCTTGAGAACCGGTGTTATATCGATTTTATAACTGTTATTTTTCGGTTCTGGATTTCGGTTATGCACTTCGACTGTGCAATTCGGTTACACAGTAAATTCTCCTTAATTGACGCTCAGATTGTGCACAAAAATGGACAATTAACAACTATAAGAACGAGCTGCTAGGCTCGAATAATCATATCTCCTGTTCCCAAATTGTCCATTTTTGTGCACAATCTGAACGTCAATTTAGTTGAATTTACTGTATTTCGAATTTAAGGCTTCACGTTTACACAATATACATATATACATGTAATATACATTTTGCTTCTACAACTCGCAAACATTTATTCATAATTTTTAAATTACTTATAAATGTATGTATGTCACATGTGTAGTAACTTACAATTAGATTGCGGATTTTTCATTTATGGGAAAATGTGTAGGTGAAACGTAGAATAGTGATAAAATTGAAAAAATCTAAAAATGTGGAGATATGATAATTGCAACTTATTAAAATGATTTAAGAAAGAAACAGAATTGCACTTGGCTCCTACGTCCTGCAATTGATGCTTATTTTTGAAAGAAACCAAAGACAGATAGTCTGACGCTATTTTGCTTTCGGTCAATTTATGGCAGCGTCATGGGTTCGCGTAGCCTCTTAAGGTTATATAGTTTCTGTCGACGGACAAACCCCAGATGGTGTCGGGCATCTCGAAGTTATGCGGATACTTTATGGGGTGCATTAGTTGACACATGTTTAGAGTCGCAGCTTGTCAATAACGCAAAGAATTTCAGAATCTCTACTTTCAATCCCCCCAAAAGTACAATGTATTCGTTACGTGAAATAGAATTACAACCGAAATCCATAACTAAAACTCAGAACCGAAAAATAACAGTTATAGAACCGATGCAATAGCCGAAACCGATATACCTTACGACAGTTATGAGAACATTTCGGTTCTTCATAACTGTTTCAAGAACCGGAACCCTAACACTTTTTACGCAGGATAAGAAAAAGGATTCGATATATGCAAAAAAAATATAAGAGAGTATCCATTTAGAAAAACGTCGATGATCTTTACACGAGTTTTACGCATTCACCTACGAGAAAACTATTTATTTCACATTATGACCCCTTCAAGACCATACTTTCTCCTCTAACATGTTCTTCTAACTCGAACCAAAACGAAGATATAGCTTGTTACAGTTCCGTGAATCACCCTGTAAATTCTACGAGTAAAATTGTATTCGTTAATCGAATAAAATATACGCAACTCTGATATACATAAATTCTAAATTTCTCCAAAATTGTATATCGGTTCTACATTAGAGTAAATTCAATTTGTTTTTAAAATTATGAATTCGTTGTGAATTTATTATATATATATAATATATATATATATATATATATATATATATATATATATATTCACAATATATAATAAATTAATATATAAATTGATAATAAATTAATAATAAATTCACAACGAATTCATAATTTTAAAAACAAATTGAATTTACTCTAATGTACGAAGTAAGAATTGAAAATCATGATTTGTAGAACCGATATACAATTTTGGAGAAAAATTATATAGAATAGAATATATATATCTTTTAACAGACATATCAAAAACTCAGATTATAGAGAGTTAACAAGTATAGTAATGCATATTCAGTATGTTTAAAGAATCGTTACTGTGTGGTAAAGATATTGCAGATGTACAAATTTGCGAATATTTCAGTTGATTTTAAAAATTAAACATGCAGCAAAATATAATTACATCACTTCTAACATTACTAATTAGCTTTGCAAAACGCGTCACACCGACGATGGTACTTAACGTTAGCACTATGTATATCGCATGGAGTAATTATATTTTCTTCTGCATGTTGAATTTTCGTAAGAAATTAAAAACATGATACCACACATAATTTCGTTTCACCGTATCACTTGTGCGAACGGAACGGCAAATATCAGTAAGAAATTACATGATACCTTCGAGATACGCTTCCTCGTAAATTGAAAATTCCGCAGATTATATTTCCGTCGTGTACTATATCACGGGAGTATTCATATCAAACTATTTCAGCGTAATCTTTTCCGTTCGCGCAAAAGGTAAACAAAGGACAATGCCGCTCTCAAATTAGTGGAATTTTAGCACGGTAGCATGGGGGGTACGATATTGACTTTCAAACAACAAGCAGATTACAAACGAAATCCTAACAGCCTGAAATTTACGAAACTACGAGTCGGTAGCGAGCGAGCGAACGCGATAATCTCCATCAGAAACCTCCTAGCTTCCTGGACACTATCTAAATAACCAGCTGGGACGTTCCCCTCGTAATTCCCAATTAAGCACCAGGTCGTTTACCTAGTCATCTCATAAAACCACGTTCGTATGGCAGATACCGCGAGCACAAGTCAGCCGACTGTGACATCTATTTAGGTATCTGTGTCCCGGTTGACCGATCGACTATCATAGATTCCATTCTAGCATCGTTCGATTTTACAGTCCCGCTAACAATAATCCAGCTAAACGTCCTAACACGTTACAGACGCTGGGACTGCACGGCGCCTTCTGGTTCTACGCGGCGGTGGCGGTGTGCGGGCTGTGCTTCGTCGTCTGCTGCGTCCCGGAAACGAAAGGCAAACAACTGGACGAGATGAACCCGGACTACGCGCAGGCTCGGTAGTATAAGGCCTCGTTGACAGGTGGCCTGTCAAATTTGGAGAAGGCGAACAAGCCCTTACCGGGCGGAGCCTATCCCAACCAACACGATCCGCGGGATCTGTACAATGGGAGGGCCGCCAGGGACTCGCAGCCAGCGAGCTCCTATCAAACGACCGGCCGAAGCGGTCGCAAGCTGTCCGATTACTGCAGCATCTTCGCCGAGAAGACGAACAGGATCGGCAGGAACGTGGGCAACTTCATCCACTCTCGCGGCTTCTTCACGGGCCGCTGGTCCACCGACGAGGGTAGCAATCCGGAGGCGGCGGTGGCGGCGGCGGCGCACAGAAGCAACGGCAACGCGATCCGAACCGACTATCGGCTGCCGGATCAGCTGGAAGACAGAGGAAACGGGCGCGATGCGAGCCGCAACCGCTACGCTCTGCCGGAGAGGAATCACCGCGACAGATCCGTCTACCCGAAGAGCGTGTACCCCCAAGCGAGAAGCGCCGACGCGAATTACGTGGATCGTAGCGCGGAGACGCAACCGAGGCGACCGAGGCGGCGCGAGTTAATGGACGCCTACCAGGATCTGGACACCTGGCCGGCCGGACCAAGCGACTTAAGCGGCTCGAAGCCGATCGCCAGGAACGGCATTAGTCACGGCAGGGCCGAAAGGTTCTACAGCTCCACCCTGCCCAGGCGGAGCAGGACTATCAATTTCAGGGATCAGCCGGGCTCCCTGGAATCCCGGCGCGGCTATCCGAAGAGCCTCCAAGATCTCTCCGACCTGGAGCTGGACGACGGTATCCGGGATCATCGGGGCACGCCCTCTTTCCTGTCGGCCGACAGAACGTGGCGGGACGACAGAACGGAAGAGGAGAGGATAGAGGGTAATCGGCGACGAAAGCTTCATCGCGAGGAGCAACTGGAAGACGACTATCTGAGACTGTACAGGAGCCTCTCGAGGCTGGACAAATATTCCCCGGGTGGGAGGTACGAGCCGGGACAGGTGCACTACGAGAGAGAGTGCCGGACATTCGGCAAGGACACCGTCGCGTTCATTTATTATAAAACTTGTTACTTGTGATGCACGAGGACGGGTGACAGGATCGATGGCCGGGATCGGATCGTCGCGATGCCGCCACGGCTAACGAGGACGTTGATCCTGATCGGTGACTCGGTCCTCCGTAACCTCGGTGTTCCGATGCGTGCGATCGATATTCGGTTCTGTCGAATCGGTGTGTCGTGTCTCGTGACCAGTATAGCGTAGTTACGGGTTTCCTCGAGATGTCTCTCCTTTAGAATTCACTCGATTCTGCTGTCGTTTCTTTGCTGCGTCGAGAGAGGAAACGGGGAAAGAGGGGACGAAGTCTTGATTTCTGCCGAGAGAAGATCTCATTAGCGGTGACTTTAGGTTGCTAAGTTCCTTGAAGATCGATCCGGGGACCGGTTCGATCGGCGAGTCCGCACTCGACGACGGCAACCCGTTATCGATATATATATATATATATATATATATATCGTTGATCGAAGATCGGGTAATTGATCGGTTGGTATAGTTTCAGGATTATTATTCCAAGCGACATTCTAAAGGCTCGTAATCAAAAGTGTACAATTTCTGATATCCATTTAGCGTCTAGGTAGAGGGTAACTTGGTAAGCGTGCAGCGACAAGATCGACGTTCGTTTTCTGTCTGACCAGTTTCTCTGCTCATAACGTGCTCGTCGCGCGAGCCGTCGACGGGCCACGATCTCTCCTTTTAGAAAGGTACATATACTCGACTGAACCACGCGATTTTGTATTAGCGATCGTCTTCGTATTTGCCTTGAGAACGTCGAGCCAGCGTATTTTGACCAAGACGCGTTATTACATTGAATTTAGCGTACAGCCATGTTATTTTCCGGGAGTCGGCCGTCGGAACGAACACCTGCGGACTGTATACACACGCAGGGTGTCCCGAAAGTGATGACACCGATGAGAACCGTGAACGGCGAACCGTCGGAAACGCGGAATATCATTTTCTCTTTCTGGGAAATCGAAATCGAAAACTTGTTCGACGCGCCGATTATTAGACAGAATAGGGTGACATCGGCAAAGAGGATATATCGTTCTAAAATTATTCTAATCGTTCTGATCATTATATTCTATTGAACTACAAGATTACGTTTGTTTTCCTTTTTTTTTCAAAGAAAATACGAAACCTTGTTCGTTTTCTAAATTCTTTTCTATCTTATCGGATGCTGCTACGAGATTATTGTCCCAAGCTAGTTACGTTCGTTTTCTTGCAATGGCAATTTTCCGATCTTCGTATTTTAAACTAGCATACTTAACTTCCCACGCGGAACGACAAAATAACGTGAATAACGAATATCATGAATCGGTGAAGCGGTAGATTCTTCGTTATCCCAGTCATTTATTTCTCACGTTCGACCATGCCACTCTATCTCTCGAAGCGCCATAAAACAAGTTTCCGAACCAGACTTTCCCAGAAACAAGACTTGAAATGATCATCTATTCGCGTCACCAGTTAGGGGTACACCGTGTACATCCGCGCTCGAAAGGGCCCTTCTCGTCGGGACTAAAACGAACGCTCTTCCGTGCAACGTGCCTTCTCAGAGAGCACGAAACAACTTCTAGGCGTGCCGGTGTCGCCGGCACGTCATTGTACATACACGAAAACGAGGGGAGGACAGCGTGTAGCTAGTCGTAAAACACTTAGAAATAGGCTCGATAGACTGATCCGTCGTTGATCGTCGACGTTTCTCTCGGAGTGTCCGCGATGCGACCTGACGATGCAGCTTTGCGGCGCAATTTTGCGGTGCAGCTTTGCGATGCAGCAGGTTCGCGGAACAACGCGTGCTCGGATCTCGACACGGGACAATACGCGAATAGAGAGAAAGAGAAGAAGAGAGAGAGAGAGAGAGAGAGAGAGAGAGAGAGAGAGAGAGAGGGAAGACTCGTAGAGAGGGCTGCAGTGTTCGAGGAAAACGTTGCTTCTTCCATGAGAACCTCGTACTCTCGTTCTTTCAAGCGTAACGGCTGATCCGTCGAACCGCCTCTCTAACAGTTCAGTTTCTCTGACCGTCGAGGACGGGAACATCGGCTGGCGAACAGTCGATTATCTCGCAGCCGCGGGCCGGAGCTCGTATTTAGCGCGATCGCGGTGAATCGATGGAATGATAATGGCACTTTCTAGCGTAGGAACGAGTAGCAGCTACCAGCGGAGAATACGTCTATTTTCTATTGAAACGCGGACCGTGTAGAACGACCGGTTAATGGGACGGGTGCGTTAGTTTTCCATCGATCCCGCGGCGCAGTTCTGTGCAATGTAGGATCGTCGGGACAATTATGCGGTACTCTATGGCTGACACAAAAGCGTAGAACGGAAGAATTCGAATGGAATATTTTGCGACGCGGGCTGAGGTTTATACACTCGGACCTCGTTCTAAGGATTTAGCGCGGGGGGACGGGGGGGCCATTGACTTAATGATGACAATATTAACTGTAGACGTTACGGATATACTATACGATTATATATATATTATATATATACATACATACGCGTACTATCTTTCATACTAAGTAACTATTACGTAAATCGATTGCTAATGTACGTTGTGTGCGTGTGGTGAGCTGCGAAAGTATTAGACTGATGGTTGCAGAAACGTGGAGCTATATTAAATAATGGATAAGTAAGATGAACGTACTAAGAATGGGTGAAAGTTATTATGACCAATAGACTGCGGATTTTTATGCGAAATATAAAATCTCTGTAATTTTTTTACATTAATTGCAAGACACAGGGCTATGTGCATACTCATTTTTGTTCTGAATAATTTTATGATTCGGTGTATTTGTAGAAGAAAATGCAATAATTAAATAATTAATTAACGGATATATAATATACATTTAATATATATATATATCGATTAAATAATTAAATAAATATTTGTGAATTCTTTAAATTCACTTTGTATTCGAACGAACAATTTTTGCTATAAGTGCATAAAATCTACGGTCTAGTTGATCCTATGTAATTATAATTATAATTATAATTGGTAATAGAATGTGCAATTTCGACCGACATATCTTTAGGAATGAAAACGGAAAATAGGTAACGAGTGATTTAAAGTTCTTCCACTAATTTGCGTTCCGTTGTATGATCCGTTGTTCTTCTAAGATTATTGTAAACCGGATAAAAAATTTGTACGCGTGCAATGAACCGTCGAGTACGCCGCCGTTCGAATATTTTCGTTGCTCACTGTACGAATGTGTGTATGAGCGCGCGACCACACCGCGCGCGTGAAATAAACTGTGCGACAATAGAATTTATTAACCATTTGCCAAACTCGTAGAGACCGAAATTCGGAAACAACGGCTTACCGTGGAGATCGAAATTCTGTAAAGTCGACGGCAGCCTCGGATCGAAGCATTATCTCTCTGCGTGGACTTAAAAATGTACAGGTTGTTTCAAGAGATATGCTTTACCGAGAGGTAAAAGGTACAGCGATAGTGTTCTTGGAAAGAAGAAAATTGTGATCTCGTTTTCTCCCTGATTTTAACATTCTTTCTCCGACGGAACGAGTAGTTGCATTCAGACGAGTAACTGACGACATTTTATCTTCAATCGGCTTTGATTCATTCTATAAATAACATACTAAAGAGATCGATTATTTAAGAACTCGAATATTTTTATTTTTGTATCGACTTTGATAAGCCGAAAATGAACAAATTATTTCTGAATAATGTAAAGTCATCTTCGAATTAACGTCAAAGAGAAACGAAAATTCAACTAAACTTAACGCGCTTTGCAGAACAATAATTTCTAAGCAGAAAGATTCAAAGAATAGAAAATATATTACTTTAATTCCGCTAAAATCGTTCAAGAGAGCAATAAATTCCAACGTGGCTTCCATTACTTGTAACAAATGCAGAAACTATTCAGTTTGCATAAAGAGACATCCTGTACAACTTCGTCACTTCGCGAATTTCGGAGAGGCTGTCGGCGACGATCGCGCGATTTTTTACAAGTTTCGTCGAAACATGCGTTCGTCTAGAGTAAAACCGATTCGTGCAATGATACCATCCAATCTCGAGTTTGAGAGAGGACCTCGGGTCTCTTATGGGAGTACAGAGACCGTGCGAAAACAAGCAACAACAACAACAACAAAAACAATGGCATTTGTATTTTGTATTTTTATATAGTTTGTAGAAGCGTCGAGTTTGCAGAGACGGCGATCTGCACCTGTGATCGAGCGCCCAGTCTTCACGGACGAAAATATTTTTCACCGATTATGCTTGTTTCTCTCGTAGCGACGCGATGGAGTGGCAAACGAAGAAACAGCTCCACTCTGTTTTCTCATCGCGGCACGTTCGCCCATATTACGGACTCTAATGAAATCACCGCCCAAGATCAGGGACGTTGATCTGAGCATATCAGTAAAACACATTAGATCTCCCGCGCCGCGATCTACCCCAGATCTGCGATCGATAATATTTTGTTCCGTGCAGTCTACCGGCAAGACTTCTTCTGATACCTGTAATCGTTTACACCCGTGAGTCATATCCCTGCCATATCCGATATTCTAACGAAGAGTGCCGGCTCTTCGACGTTTACAGCAGCGTGTACTTAAACCCCGAGGGGCAAGAATTAGTGGGCAGTGATCAATGAATCCGACTCTCTTCATCTTTCCGATAGCCTCTAAATACCGACAGCGAACGAAAAACAAAAGCGAACAAAAAGATACACTCCGACTGCGAGAAATTCCCCGTAAAACATATCTCCCGATAGTCGTTAAGCTTCCTCGCTGTCTTACGAAACGCAAAAAAGAGCGGCACCTTCGAATCTCATATCTACCTAAATGAATCTTATAATGCTCAAGGGCTTGGACGCAGTATTGAACGCGAGAAGGGGGAAGAGATAGGGAGAATTAGAGGGGAAAGAATGTGGGAGAAGGAAGATTAAATTTTACGATTATATTAAATTAGCGCAGGTGCAATGCTCGTGAAACGAGTGCACGTAGAATAAGAAAGCGATACGAAAAGGGAAAACTAAAAGAAAAAATGTACTCCTCGGTTCTCTATATATACATGTATATACGTATGTATATACAATTGTACAGAAAAGAAAAACATTCTTCGACCATCGTAACACAACTATCTCTCGTTTCTCTTTAGCCGTGCCGAAACGAAAGCGTACGTACATAGTATTCTTCCCGAGAAATTTCTAGCGCCTCTTCTATTCTACTTAGCGGAACAAACTTACCCCCACTAAACCCCCTAACTAATATCGGACGGCATCCTTCTTTCTCAACTAAGTAGCTTAAGACAAGCAGTGAAGTAACAAGAAAAAAATCTGCACTGTGCACTCTCGTGAATTGAAGATTTTATTGTAATCATAGACGTAGCAGGTTAGACGAGTCGAAAGTCAGACACGATGATTCTAATTGCTGCACGCGTAGTTGCGCGACTGATCGAGGAGTCGTTTGATGCAGGCCGTGGTGAGTTTCTTGTTTTGCTCGGTATCGAGGATATTTTCAGTTCGTTGTACACTAAACCAAGCGGTCCATATATTTGGACGAGTGAAAATAGTCGAGGAAAGTCCTTATTGATTGTAACAAAGTAAGGTCTGTAAATTATTATTACTTTATGTTCTTTAACAAGCAAGTTTGTTGGAGATTATTTAAATTAATTTCAAAGCTACAACATTTGTCGCGATTATCTTCCATAAAGATTCGTTCGTATTTTCGGTAGAGATTGTTAACATTAAACTCGCCGTGTCAAAATGAACCTTTTCATATCTTTTTTCTTTTAAAATTGTTCTAATTATAAAAACAATTTCACAGGAAATAATTGAATAAATTCAAGCATACATTGCGATCAAAGTGTACGAAAAGTCTACAATAAATTCAATCTTGTTGTTATTCCTACAAAGTAACGTACACATTACTCACTTTTAGATCTCGGTTGGTTCAGTATCGAATAGAGACAATAGTTGGAAGATTAATTAAGGAAGTCGTAGAACTAAAGTCGAATATTTATTATCGATAGAATTTATTGTATTGAAGGTAATGGAAAAACGTGTGCAACGAACGAATTTTTTTTCAGATATTTAACAATCGATAGTTTGTTATCAATTATAAATTGAATGTTCCAAATGTTTACCGAAAGTTCACCGAGTGTCAGAATTTTCTTTCCGAGATAGTTGAAAAAAGTATTCCGTGGCCCGCATCATCACTCTGTGTTTGTATTATCCTGTATACCATGTATGAACGAACGTCTGTATATATGTACCGAGATAAGGGTGATGGAAAGTCGCTTTTAAGTGTGTGTATTCGGATTTATCTTCCCGAGGGAAATAGACGTCGCCGAAATATCCGACACCGAATCCGTACGGAACGGTATAGAAACTCGATATTAAAAATGAGAAGAATTATTTAAAGAAAAAATTTGGTACAACAAACTGGTTTGATAATTGTACTGAGAAAATGCTAACGTATCCGGGCATTTCAATCGCCACGGCCTGTCGAGTAGGCTATATACGTATATATAAATATATATATACATATACATATAAATATATAAATATGTCTTCTATTTGTCGACAATAAATTAACGCGAGCTATTTACAAGTTATCGACAATAATGGGACACTCGAAGGAAGCGCTGGCCGTCACCGAAGAGGGATGTTCAAATTGTAGTTACGCTAAATGAGAAGAGAATAATTCCGAGATCGTATTTTCCAAAAGCTGCGTACGTTAAGGTTACAATAGTACTACTATATTAAAATATATATATATATATACATATATACATATATATGACCTAGCCTGAACGGGTGCGCCTAGCTTCGCTTGCTAGATTTAATATTTTTGTAATGACGCTTAGATGTAGTTTGTTTATACCTTTACAAAGTAAAACCGGTCGAAATTTTTGTGCGCCGTCGATAAACCCGATCGATGACGCGCGAAAATTCAAACGAGAACGCGGTGGTTGACTCGCCGCTGGCAGGAATTAGATGAACCAATTGGATCGACGGGGAATCAAATTGTTCGAATTGGCGATGTATACGAAAGCGAGTGTTGTATAAACTGTTGATATCATTGTAAATGTCTTTTCAAAATTTCGTTGATAAAGTAAATTATGTAAGATACCGAATGTATTCATTTAAACGATTATTAGAGAAACGCTTCGACCATAATTCGTACGAAACGAACATGGTCTGCCAGCGGTAATTGGCAGTCGAGCGTTCTTCCGAATGACCATCGTTCGAAATGTACCGTTATCTCCGATCGTACGTGAATTCTCTGCGATAGTAAAGGCATAACACCGAAGAATGACTTTTACGAGAATATACGTGATTCTCGAATTGAAATTACGCTTCTCCTTGTCACCTGTATACGGACGTTAAAGATTCCCTTCGATCGCATTCAATCTAGCTACGCCGATCTACCATACGTACTATCGATCATCGAAAGAGAACTCGAGTTGCTTAGCTGTTTATCACTATGGAAAGTAGACGAGGCCGATGAGATGTTTTGTCAAAACCGTCGAATGAAAGTCGATCGAGCAGATATACGAATAGCACAAACAAAACAATCCTGCCTAAACGGTGGCGCGAGATTCGTATTTTGAAGCGGGGCGTGTACTTCCGGTCCAACGGACGCGCCGTGTATTTGTGTTACGCGTTTAAAAGTATGTACTTAAGTCGTAAACTTGATTAGCGTCTGCGTTTGTACCTCTCTAGAAGTAATGAACGAACATACCGAACACACGATCGCTAAACGACCTTCGGCGGAACCAAACTATTGCGTGTTTGTATAGTGATCTATATACACCTACGTAAATGCCAAAAGAAAGCAGATATAATCGTCAAACAACACACGGTTTTCTTATTCGCCATCACCTGACACCTCTTCGCGTATAGTATTCCAATCGACACGAGCGACTTGGGCGGATTTAAATATTCAATAAATTTCAATGATTTAAAAACGAAAAAAAGAAGAGAGAGAAGTATATCGATCCTAAAATAATATGAATATCGTCGTCGTACGAACGACGGAAGAATTTTCCCCGTTTCCGTCGAGTTTCCTTCCTGGACGTACAATGGCGGCCATCTGTGCTCGAGAGGGCGTACTACGCGGCACACAGAACGCAGCATTCTGAATATTCAATTTGAAAATTTAAAAATCACTCACCGAGCTGCGGCACGGACACGTACGTCTCGCAATCCACCAGAAATTGACCGGTTTGCACGGCTCCCAGGGCGACCACTCTTTTCGTCAGGAATTCTATCGTCTGCGGGCCGGTTCTGTTCTCGATCATCGGGTACTGTTGCAACCTAGGGATGCACAAAATGCCGGTCGGAAACCGAAGTTCGTTCTCGTTGAATTTAAGAGGATACGGTCACGGAAAACAATCGGATTGTACACTAAGCGTCGAAACGAAAGTATAAAAACGTTCTAGAATGTTCTTTCCATTGTAACATGTGGCAATCTCGCAACATAACCTCTAACTATCGAGAAATACGTGGGCCGCGTGTAGTACATAAAAATGATCGTTAACTCGTCGGCAAATATTAAATATCGATGAATATAAAAAGTATTATCGTTTGTAACATTACTTACACGGTGACACCCATTTTTAATGAGAGGTTTTCCGACACACCGGAACGCACAGAAGCAACACGGCACAACACTTGTCAAACGCGAAAACGCGCGTAACTTGAATTGATTCCCGGCGTTGTTGCAGAACTCTGCCGATTTTCAATAGGTGGCAGCAGTGACTCGAAAAGTGGCGACATCTGCACTCGTATAGCGAGCGAGGAAAAGTTTCCAGTGACAGCTGGAAAACGTAATCCACGTTGGGAAATTCCACTCGATCCGATTTTCCTTGACAGATGGCGACAGGGTTCGTTCGAAATCTCGGAATATTGTGATATACTCGAAAGTTTGTTTATATTTTTAATCGTGCGACAGTGTTTAACACGTTGACTGCCACGCGTATTTACAACAAAATCTCCTACAGGCCACCCGTGCCGCTATAGGAAGCGTGCGCTGTTAATTCATGTCTGTTTCTGTTCCTGCATGAACAGTTGGAATCTTTGCCGAGTACCGAATGGTATAACTTAAAATCTCTGCCCTCATTTTTTTCAATAATGAAAAGAGATCAGATTGCCCGGAAGGAGAAGCATAAATAGAATTACATCGTCGGATTCTGATTCGGATACTGATAAATACAATCTTAGTGATAATGAATGTTATGAAGATACTATTGATGAGATTTTACGAGAGAATTGGTCATGGAAGAAGAAAGAAATGTTGATGATACTGAGGAAGCTACAGTTCAAATAAAAGATACGAAATGGACCGATCAGAGGCACGAGCATATCTGAAGAAACAAACAACTTTTTGTCCAAGCTGTCCTGATCAACCTCAACTTTGCAGAGAATGTTTTAATGTTATACACTGCGAATCATTTTTTTAATAAACCATTTTTATAAGAATTCAATAGTTTCATTACCTTCTGTAAAATATTTGTCCAAATATTTTCGGAAATCCTTTGTAAGTAGTCAAATCAGCGTCACCCGAATTACGGGTGACGTGGCCTGATGAGAACTTTTGCTGTCACCCGAATACGGGTGACGCGGCAGTCAACGTGTTAATGTGACGAGAAATGCGATTTTCCAGGTGTCGAGTACTCTTTTCTGCCACCGAATTTCTAGTACCGTAGACGAGATTGGGCTATCCATTTTTATATGTTGGTATTTTGTCAAAAAGGTAAGATCAATTTGTATTTTTTGCCATTTGCATGCTGGGAAAATCAGCGCAACCAATTGGTCGGCGATTCGTGACCATGTTTGGGCATCTATGCTCTCCGTGCAGTTTATTTCAAAATACGTGACATCAATACAAGGATATGCCGTCGTATGCAATTCCTCTGCGGTTCGCATGCATTTAATAGGTCGGTAAAATTATAATGCATAGCGAAATGAATATTACAAGTAGCTCCGCGTTCGAAGGACCAAAAGGCTACTGCTGTGTTTGTAGGCGGCGGGTGCTAAACTGAATATCTTATTAGCTGTATGTGATTCTAATTAAACATGTAGGCGAATTGAATAAACTCAACGTATATGTATCTAGATTCCACAGGGAGCATTAATATTCTTTATCGCTAGCCAAACGCACATTATATCTGCCAGCAACGAGAATTATTGCAGTATTAATTTGCACCATACGTGTATAAACGTATGAATCAGTTGTATAAACAGTTTGAAATAAATTGCAGCAGCCACAATGGATATCATGGGTTTTGAATTATCGTTTTGTCGCTAGTACCGATTATTTTATTATTAAAGGCTCAAGCGAACGTAAGTAAAGAAAGACAATATAGAGCGGTATACATATACATCGAAAGCGCGCGAAAGCGGTGTAAATTTAAAATGCACATTATATTGAAAATAGTGATTTTAATGAATTTTATCATTTTTATGTGACTGCTATTTTCTATACTTCAATGTTCTAGCGTTTATAGGAAGTAGAATTGGTTGATCATGATCACACGTATCAGCCGATTTGTATTTAATAGCATGCAATAAAATTGAAAATTCATTATCGTTTTGATAATATTATTCTAACTATTGATCGAGTTCTTAATTTACTTGTTGAATTTATAGAAGGGACGCATAACGAATCGTTATAAATAGGACATCCCTTTCGTAAATGTCCTTTCAAACTTTCGTTATAATTTTAACTCTTTATTATAATTATCATATTATTATAATTATAATTATTTATTATAATTTTACTCTTATCTTGTGTTAAGGAACTTTCAATTTTAATATCTTTTTCTACTTTAAAAATTAAGACTGCTTTAATGCAAATAGAATATAAGTTGTGTAGAACGAAATAATACAGAAAGGAAGTTTAATCAGGCAACGGCTTTATAATTTTCGAAAGTCCATAATTTATAATTCAAAACTGCTTAATAAATTGTTAATTGGCAGCAACTATTTCAATCGTGCATCACACAACACGACTCGCCCCCTTAGTTATATTATCTAATAATATCATTTGGGATGATCATGTGAAAAAAACATTGTTTAAATTCCTTTTAGTATAGTACAATAATTGAAAATTCTATTAACAGGCTTCATCTAGATAAAGTGTTAATATCTATACTATTTAGTTACATAATAATTTCGTGATTTAACAAATTTAATTTTGCCATTCCACCCAATTGTTATTTTGTTATCTAACAAAAATTCAACTCGTTTGTTACAATTTTTAAAATATTACCTCGATTTCAATCAAATTTTCAGTATGCCGCATAAGTTGCCGAGATGTTCAAAACGTATTATTTAAATTTTTGTTATATGCCCAGATAAAAAAAAGTAGGAAAACGTTATTTCTTTTATATCTTATTTTGTCGTACCAAGTAATAACGAAATTAAAAAACATGAATTCTAGTCGCCGCACAGCATACTAGTCTCTGTAACCATACAATTCAAATCATTTAGTCCAGTTTGAAAAGAGTTATACCGTTTTAAACGGTGTCCACGTACACATTTGTCCCCCACTGTACGTATTTATCCGCGACTGTAAGCGAAGTTCACATGAACGGAGGTCCACTGCATCGCAAACGGAAATGGTTCGGAAGTCGCGATCAATCAGAGCGTTCGTTGATCAACCAATGGCATCCAGCCTCCGCATCCGGAGCCGAGACACGTCGCTTTGAAGACGCAAAGAGTTACTTTGCGTTCTCGTCCCAAGCGCCGACTCATATCGGCGCTATTTGCGCGCGGCAAAGGTACAAGCCGCGCGCTGGCAAGGGACTTCAATAAAAACTTTTGCTTCGTGGGACAGGAACGAACGGGACGGTGAGGCGAAGGAAAACGCTGGCAGAAACGGAGAAGAAAAGCACATGGGAATACGGGTCATTCCGATTAAGCGGCCTGGTTTCTAGGGTGCGTTAAAAAACTCAACCGTCACAAGGTCTCGTTTATTGAAACCGCGCGACCGGAATCGACCTTAATCGCGGCACTTTTTTCGGTCATCTTCCGCGCGATTCCGCGAAAGTCGAGCGGGACGAATGCATCCAGTATTCTCTCGCGTTTCAGCGTTTCTCTGCCGCTTTCATTCTCATATAATCGAAACAATGATGAGTCTTACTCGGGAGCTTGATGGAACACGTTTTTCAAACAGACATTATCTAAACGGTTGGCCGAACATTCATAACTGGACGGCAGATCTTTATGCAAAATACACATTTTCTCGGTAAGTTGCATTAAACACGAGCTGAATAGAAATGTACATCTTTTCTTAATATTTATTGTAATGTACATGCATATTGTATTCGCACAAACTAAATATTACTAGGGCTCTAGTTTCAGCGTCATTAATAATTTAATTAATCATTATTAATTGTTTAATTGATTATTAATAATTGTTTAATTATTTATTAATAACTGTTTAATTAATCATTAATTAGTTTTATTGTATGGGACGGAGGCAACTGCATGAGAATAAAAAACGACAATTAAAACCTATACAAAGATAATCAAAATTTAAAGTCGATTTTCTCGAAAACAGAGTCCTGTGGATAAAAAAAGCTGTGCCAAATTTTTTTTCTTATTTTTTCACGTGTGATCACCGCCTGCTCGTTTGCACCACGAATTCCGGCCCAGCCTATACAGAATATTCTAGCTTCGCTCAAAAGATAAAAGGCGCACGATGTTCCAAATATTTTCAAATATCTCGAAATGTGGCAAATTAATAAATAAAACATTTCATCTAAGGACAGCAGCACTTGGTACGATATAATGAGCCTCGATAGAAGATTTATGTTTGCATACATATATCCAAGCGTCTATAAATGACGCTGCTTGACTCAGACTTAAAAGGCGATTCGAATTCCCAGGATTTTCAAACGTGGATGTTAGTTGTCCAGCTTATATTCGATTACCCGGAAACCAATGTGTTTGCTACTCATTTATGCTCTTCCCTCGATCGCGTCGTCTCCGAATGGCGATGCTCATTAATTCTTCCCGCAGTTCCATAAATTCCTATCACGTTGGTTTCTATGGTATGGAACACGGAAGGCATTTCACCGAATCTACCCGAAGATGGATACCATCGACCCATATCGCGCGCGAGCAACGTTCGCCAATTCTTTTTTTCCTGCGGTCCGCTCTCTGCCTCTCTTTGTTTCTCTCTCCCTCTCCCTGTTTTTCTATCTGTTTCTCTCTTCCTACTTCTCTCTGTTTCTTTCTGTTTGCCTCTCTCTCTCTCTCTCTCTCTCTCTCTCTCTCTTTCCCTCTCTCTCTCTCTCACCTCGCTCTCTTTCCCGCTCTCTCTCTCTCCCTCCCTCTCTCTCTCTCTTTCTCTCTGTGTCTTTCTCCCAGGATTTCACCGGAACCGGGAGAAGCACGCTCGGCCCTTCGCCTGCGACCCGAATCTCCAGATTAGGAGAAGTCGGCAGTCCGTGAATTTCTGCCGGGAACAATTAGCTTCGAAACGAGGGCGATCCGCGCGACCTTTTGGGGCGTACAGAAATCTTAAGTCTTCGAGTACGCCAGCATGCGTGCAGGGCATTGCACTTCATCGCGTTCGCGATCATCGTTTCTTCCGTTAGCCGTCTTCGTTGCTAAAATAATTTATTAAACGCAACGTACCACTTTTACGAGATATTAATACAATTTAGCAAAACGAAGTCGCGGCCTCTCTAGATATACGTTCCACCATCTGTTGATTTCTTTTTAAAACTTCAATGAAGAAAAAACTGTGTAATATTTTTCAAAGTTTAATACTTTATCGAAAAGAGCGAAAAGAGAGTAATTTAATTTAATTTTAATTTATTGAAAAGTAATTTTAACGGTGCAAGAGCTGTCACACTAACCGTCAAACAATTCTTTTGGATTTACTCTGACAATCCGAAAAAAAATATCCATAGGCTATTCACGAAATAAAGACACAAACAGTCGAAAATGTGTTGAAAAATTGGATCGGCACAATAGGCTACTGCCGAACCAGTCGTGGCAACCACGTTTCAATGAAATTATTTCTTATAATTAATCGGTAGGTTTTTTAACAAAGCAAGAAACTTTGGAAAATATTGAACGGCTTTTTTAATAGTAATGTAAAAACAAATACCAACAGATGGCCAACCCTGTATATATTAGGCCTTTGAAAAACAACGCGTGATCAAACCAATTTATGTATTTTTATGTAAACTAAGAAATCGTTAACGTCACATATGTCAGGGGTCGTGATCATGGTAATCGAATGATTTAGATTTCGACCTCTTTGAATGTGTAACTCGTTCTTATTAGTAGATAGTAACAGGTTAGTAATATGTTTAGCTGTATTTGGAGTATAATACAATTCCTCATACAATTACCGTGAAGTAATTAGGCAGTAATTTGGTGATCGAACTAATTAGGCAGACATTGGTGTTTGAATAATGGAACAATTACCGAGTTGTAGTGCTACAATAAATTCGCACTGAGTTTTACAATGTACTGCGTCGCATATGGATCATTGTAAACTAAATTATTATTATCGTAATCCCTGCCTTTCTGCTTAGAATGAATGACTTTGTCTTAAATAAATCATTGTTATTATTTGCACTTTTCTTTAGTTATAGACAAAATTATTTACATGTGGAATGTATGCCAACAAAAAAAAAGATATTCGAGATTCCGGCAGATCTCGACAGATCAACTATATTTTTAAACCATATGCAGTTATAATTAGACTGCAGATCTTTATGCATTTAAAACACGTGTACATTTTCCAAATGCAAGAAAATGTACAAATTAACGAAGTAACTTTCTCATTTCCATTTCACCGACTTTTACTTGACGAAGCAAGCTTTTCTGTAATTCTACATTTTGTAAAACCACGTGCAGAAATGAAACTTTGCTCAAACGTCAAAGCTAGATAAATAATTTAGTGTGATGTGTTGGAATCGAGCAGGATTTTTGTAATGATTCAATGCTGATCGAGCTTAGTTCGATCGATCGGGACAGCTTGTAAAACCCGTCGACCATGGCAACTATCGAGCGAAATACCAAAAATAGGCGGGAATCGCGGCTAAGATGTACACCGGCAGGAAACTATGACCGGATGCCCGGAGGCGCGTGACTTAAATGCAGAAGCGGGCCGGCACACAGGCGCGAGTTAAGCCGGATCGTTAAATATTCTGTCGATATTCGACGGTGGCAGGGAGCGGCTTAAATTTCGTCTCGGGGAGGTACACGAGTTCCATCCACGGTTGCACGAAATAGTTCGTGCTTTGTCGTGGCCAGCGCATCGTGTAATTTCTGCTTCCTTCCTCGGCTCCTCGTTACGAATAGTAAACGATTCTCCTTGATTGTTTCTTTACTTGACCTGTCCGGATGAATATTCCGCAGGTAGCATGTGCATGGAAGATTCTCGTTCATTCGAATCCCGCTATACCAGCCACAATATCTTGCAAATACTAGCTTTTTACAAGACATATATTGTTAGTCATTGCGATTAGTTGTTCGTCAGAACTGCAAAATCTTTTTACGGCGAGTAACTTTAATATTCGGACACGATTACATTTTTACTTTGTTCCATTATAATTTTGTCCGTGACAGAAAAAAACATAGTACCGGATATAATATTACGAAGGCACTCCGTCCACATATTTATAGCACTTATTAGATCATTTTTAAAATACCTAATTATACGTTTCCGTCCAATCGTTTGAATAAAACGATTTATATATATACAAAACAAGCGTATCGAATTTGAAGGATAATATTTTGAGCACGCATCGATGTAACGTAACTAATTCGATTTTAACCTGTTTATTTCGTTTTTGTTATTTCTGTATTTTGAGCTATATTTTTTGCAAAATATCTGTCTCAATGAATCATTTGTTTTACATAAAAAATAATCATGTGTTTCCATAAATCTTAAAATATAAAATATAATCTAAATTCCTATAAAGACTCATTCTTTTGTATATCATTTTGTTTTCTTTTCTCTTCGTTTTGTTTCCTTCATATCTGCACTGCTTAAACTTAATTATCTTTAATAATTTCTCTAGTAGAATGAGGCAATTTTTATTTCGGTTTCAAGTAACATTCATATATCAATAAAACTGCATTCGAAGAATTTATTCGAATTATTTCTTGAATAAAATTATATTCGAAGAACTTATTCGGAATGTACCTCGAATAAAATTGTATTCGAAGAATTTATTCGGAACATGTCTCGAATAAATTTCCTGTCGAAATGTTATTCGAATAATGCCCAACTCTGCGAGTGAAACGGTTAAATTATTAGCACAAAGTACAGTATTTCGCTTTGTAATTTTTACTTTTCCTACACTGCGAGCGGTAAATACGTAAATTTGCATAAACATTTAGCATTTACACGGAAGGTACAAGGTCGACGAATAAAAGGCGTGGACTCGTTTTAACTTGAAAGAGTGCATCGGAGGAATCTCGCGGAAGTACTTTGTCGCAAGAATATCATTGAAATGGACGAAGCTTTTCCTGCCCGGTGGCCCATCGGACTCCTTGTGCTCTAACTTAATATAATTGTCTAATTAATTACGGTAAGGAGATTACGTCATTTAGCGTAAAGTCTGCGAAGTAGCAAATTCCGCCAATGGCACGACCGTGCTTCCCGATGCATCGCAGAAAGTTGAATTCCAGCACCGCGCTGAAATGCTCTTATCTACTTTGAGTAACACCGAGAAAGCCGCTTTGCGCCGGCTGAGAGTGGCTCAGGCTATTGGTCTGTTTAACGTTGCACAGAGGCGGGCATGTACGATTTATTTCGGTGCTTAATACGACCTACTTGCTGCTACGAAAACAAACTGCGCCTGGAAAAATGGACAAACCGGCCCCGTTTTCGTTGCTTCCACGCCCTCTTTCCTCTTGTTCGCGTGCATTCCTCGCACATTTTTGTCGTAATGCGGTGCGATTCGTCGTACGATATAATAATATTCGTGTTACACATGAGTCATTAGTAGACTGCGGGTTTTATGCTTTTATGGTAAGAATGGGTGAGTGAAATACAGAACGGTGGAGATATTGCAAGAATTTAAAAATCGCGACACAATATTTCTAATGCGTTGAAAATATTGAACAGAGATATATGTCTTTGTTTAATTGTTATTTCGTACAGTCGATGTAGGCGACTTTTTATTTTCCATGAAGATCTGCAGTCCAGTCGTCAGATTAAATCGATTGACTCCATTTTTTCCCGTACTTTTTCCAGTTTTATTGTCAAAGCATTTCATTAAGTGTTACTTATTAACCCTTTGGGGACGAATGTCGACATACTCACGATATCAGGATTGTACATTTTATTCTAAAGATTGCAACGTTGTAAATGACAGTAGGTCAAGATATATTACTTATTTTTTCCATTATTGATACATAATCTAATTATCGGTGAAAGATGTTTTTATTACTCAGCAAAATCTTCGTCCACAAAAGTTTAACAATAAGTTTCAATTTTCTGAACTAAATCGAAATTATATTTTAAATATGATGCGGATTTTTACACAAACATCTTCATATGTCATTCTACGAAAAGTGAAATTAAAGTTAAATGTTTTGGCCAACTAAAAAAATTCCTTACCGTAAAAAGAAAATGAATATGCTATTAGACCTTTAGACCTTGTGATTTTATACGTCTTCTTACATTTTAATCAAGAAATCACTCCACTTATTAAAGGAATCCTTCTATAATATCAAGAATGTTGAGAATCGCTTCAATTTCATTAAAAACTGAACACCTGTACAATCCCTTTCGACGAACAGCCAATAGAACATATCGCTAATGGCCTAGAGATGTCTATGATAATTTAATCCTTTAATTGAATACGAAAGAAGGGAGAAAAATGTACATATGGCTTAAATACATAAAGATCCGTGGACTACCGATTATATTTAGAATAAACTTCGGTTTAGTTAAGAAAGTTGAAATTATTTAGGACGATAGAGAGAGAGAGAGAGAGAGAAAGAGTAGAGAGAGAGAGAGAGAGTAGAGTAGAGAGAGAGTAGAGTAGAGAGAGAGAGAGAGAGAGAGTAGAGTAGAGAGAGAGAGAGAGAGAGAGAGAGTAGAGTAGAGAGAGAGTAGAGTAGAGAGAGAGAGAGAGAGTAGAGTAGAGAGAGAGAGAGAGAGAGAGAGAGAGAGAGAGAGAGTAGAGTAGAGAGAGAGTAGAGTAGAGAGAGAGAGAGAGAGAGAGTAGAGTAGAGAGAGAGAGAGAGAGAGAGAGTTTCAAAAATACAACTTCTAATTTGGACAGAAATGTCGCTATCGCTTGCCATCTACTTTCTGAATCTATCTGTAACAGAAATTTCTATTATCGAAAAATCTAATAGTTTTTATTTAGATCGACTACATTTTTCTCGAAGAAAATATAAGAAATTGTTACAATTTTTAGGATTAGACTCGAGATGAGCACACTTTTACTACTGTATACATATTCCTCTATTCCCAGGGCAACTCGAAAAATTCGGTGTCGCGCGAAAAGGCGCGAACGCTCTCCAGTCAAATTCACGTGCGAGATCAAAACGAGACTGAATGAAATAAATAAATAAACTCGCGGAACCGTCGAGCAGTACATAGTAGCAAGGGACACGAAATTCGCGGGCCACTTCAGTAATTAAATCTTTCCAGCCGCAGAGCGCGTCAGTCGAGTGACGTGTCCTGGTAATGAAGGTAAATCCGACTAGTGCAGCAAATGAATGCCAGCTCTGTAGTCTCTGGACGATATTCTCATTCAGAAAAAACTGGTATACAGCGAAAGAAAGACAGAGCAGGAGGGGGAAGAGAGAGAGAGAGAGAGAGAGAACGATCCATGAGGCGGGTTCATATCTGTGGTTCACAATCTTCTCCGTTGAATTCTGTACCAGGAAGTGTGATCTAGGTCCCCAGCGATCCACTCCCAAGCTCTGTGCCCTATCTCGTCAACTTTCTTGCAAACGCGAAAGTTCTTCTGTAGACAACAACGAATATTTGTCTCGTGATTTATGGTTCTTTTTCTGGTGACCGTAGTCTGTCGTTTAATTACTTTAGTTCGATGCTTCGAGGCTAGAAGCAGAGTTTGGCAAAATACTCGAATGACGAATAAGAAATAGAGACTAACGAATAAGATTTTATTCGATACTATCCAATAAATGTGCAATAGAATGTAACTAGATAAAAATTTATCCGAACATGATTTTACTCGAATAAGAATTTATTTGTACAGGAATTCGTACTTAAAATAATCGATTTTACTAAAAATGGTAGAATATATAGTGTTGTTTTTGATAGTTTCTCAATTTATATCTTTCAAAAATTATTCTTTGTTATTTTTTGATAGTTCGAACATTGTTGCGTAACTAAATAATCTTTCTACAGGTGCAGAAGAAGGCGTCAACAATTTTATCATTTATTCCTACGAATATGTTCTTACAAAATACGTAAAAACAAAAGCAGTCAACAATTATTCGCATTATTAATCGAATAATTTTAAATAAATAGAATAATTTATGACAATTTTTTAGAATAGAATATAACAGATAGAATAAAATCGAATAATTTCTGTTTCCAACAAAAGTGCACCAATGTATGCTTTCTTACAAATTTCAATTTGAAAAGTTTCAAAACAAAATTTGTACGTATTTGACGTAAAATTTGACTTCACAATACTGCAAATGATACCGAGCCAAATTCAACGACCTATTACACCATAACTTTAAACCTTGAAATAAGGTTAAAATCATTTTGACCAGAAAAAAAAACGGGTTACCAATCCACCGTGCAGCGGCGCATTTGCATTCGCCGGGGCCAGCAATCGAATATCGAACGTCCCGGATAGTTGACCCGGTTCAGTCCGCTTTTCGTTTCAATATTTTTGCGCGAGCCGATTCTCCTCTGACAACTTATCGCTCGCGGCAATTATCACGGTCTCGCTGGCTTCGGTTTGGCTGACTTTTATCTAAGCGTCGACATGCTACGGAAGACGAGGCGCCTAACACGCTGGAAAAACTTAATTCATTTTCCAACAGTCGCCTACTTTCGTCCGCGGAAGTAAATCGCATTCGCAAGCTCGGGTCGGACCGGGTCGGGCCGGGTCGGGCCGGGACACGGCAAGCTGAGTTTGCATGCGATCCACGCAGCCGCCTTTCTCATCTCCATCACCGAAGAGCACTTCGGTTTCTCGAAACGCTCGGCAATTCAACTTCTCCCATCCTCGACGAGTCCTTGCATCCATACAACGCGGCGCGCTCTTTCTTTTTTTCACTGGTTTCTCGAAGTGTTGCAGCAGGTTGGTGCGAGGACAGTTGCATGCAATCATCGATCGAGTCAGCGATGGCAATCTTTGCCTTAGAAATTAGAATCTGAACGAAATATATTATACAGTTAGCTGTTGCAATCTCTTTGGAAAGTGTGTATGTTACTGTAATTATACTGTATATGTTTGATTTTCTTCATATTTACATTCAACACTTTTACAGAATATATGTATAATTTAACACTAGATTTAAGGAAGATACATTTATGAGTTATTTATTCAATTTATATATTACTTTCGGCAAATGTTACAATAACACTTTTTAAAAATCAGAATAAATGCCTTATTCTTACTTTTATAAGCTAATATAAAACAGCTGTTTTTTGTGCTCGGTAAATCTAGTGTTGATAACGAAATCAAAATATACAGAGCGGGCCGAAATTCGTAGTATAAACACAGCAGAGAATGATTTTACGTGAAAAAGTAAGAAATAAATTTGGTATAATATTTTTTTATCGAGGGCTCCGTTTTCGAGAAAATCGACTTTATGGTTTGTTCACTTTGCAAAGGATTTAGTTGTCGTCTATTTTTCTACCGCAGGTATCTCCGTCCGAGATAGTGTTTATAAATATTAACAATGATGAAACAATCCGCTTACTGTTATCTTATCCGTTGCTCAGAAGAAGTCTGCTGAGAAATGTCTAGGACCGATTCCCACCAACCCAACCATGTTAACGCCCTCGCAGAAATAGGGTAAATGCGTTTTCCTTATTAACAGATTATTGGCCTTTCTATTAGCCCTAAGGGCACGCAACACGGAATTTCCACGAAACGAGGGACTCGAGTCCGGCCGATTAAAAACAAACGACGCCTCCTGACTCCCGTCACGTCTCGTTCCCCCATGGTCGCCGTAGTCGCTATAGGAGCACATCAGACGCGTGTTCCTGCGCTTGTGTGTGTATTATTTACGAATCCACGGGCGAGCGAGGCGCGCGACGGGAGTCAGGAGGCGTAGAACAATCGAGACAAAATGAAACAGACGCAACAATTACAAGATGCAAGTGCGTTGACCTATTCCTAAAGCATTAGCTTTAGATTCTTCTGATGAACAGACGATTGTTAGTAATTACTAATTACTAATTAGCATCTTGATTAACTTTTCATTGCATTATTCGGTAAATGTGCTGTACTATACACATATTTTTTATATTTATGTTGTATCGTATGGTATCTTTCATACGCCTACTTTAACGAAAAATTAAAACACTACGAATACACTAAATGATTCAAGGGGCAAGGGGATTTGGTCGCCCGCCCACGTAGCCTCTCTCAATATTTTTTTGATTCCAGACTTTGTTTATTATTGGCTTAGTTACGCGCTGAACAAGAAATGTGATTAGAGTATTATGGGAGATATCTCAACATATCTGGTAGAGAGATATTAGAAAAACAGTTCTATATGATTCTATTTGGATGAACAACATGATGCTATTTAACCTATTATTTTGTAATTTGTAGAATAATATCTCTATTTTTGTGCTATATTGTACATACATATATTGCGGTTGCTTAGAATTGTTTATTTAATTATTTATTTATTCATTTATCCATGGGAAACCCCCTTTGGTACAAAAGAAAGGTAATACGTAGGGGAAAAGGCATGTTCCATTATAGAATGCGGAGTTAGCATGATTCATCGCTCAGTAATCGATTATCGGAAATATTTTATTATTTCTATTTCAAGAATAGTACGTGGAAAGTAGTTTTATATTGCATTCCATTCAAATCAATTTCTAATTTCGAATGTGCTTCACTCAAATAAAATGACATATTAAAGATACTCGATAATTTGTTCCTAAATAACAGTTCCAGAAGAAGTTGTTACATAACGATAATCTCAGAAAATTTGTTGCCTCATAGAAGAAATTGTTGCAGCTCTTGGGACATTTTTAAGGAACGCCCTACCGTTGATCTCCGACCTTAAGGACCTATTACGAAATCTGCTGGTAGATAAAAAGTGTATTACGCCTGTTTTTGTTGAAAGTTGCGACATTATCTTTCTGGCTCAACCCGCGAGACACAGGTAACGTACAGTTTATTTTACACCGTCCGAACTTCAGTAACGAAACATTAATAAATAATAATAAACTTTAACCCGAGCATCTATCTCATAATTCTTCAAGATCTTCCGAAAGTCTTGAACGGATAAGGATCCCTCTGCTCGCGAAGTTCAACAATATAATTGAATCTGGAGCTTGCACTGCCTTAGCGAACAATGTTCAGTTCTACGTAACTTCTTCGGCAAGCAAAGCGCGATGATTTATGCGGTAGAGCCCCGGCGCGGTCCCGTGTACCACGACATTTCTGTGGAATTAGGTAGCGGAATGTATGGACCAGCACGGATTTTTATTTCTCCGTTGATCCGGCTCCGAGCTGACGAGCCGAGGTTCCCGAAGCTCTCTGTTGTTTGCGCGCGGGCTCGTATCTTTCCGTCGCGCGGGCGCGGCACCCGAATTGTATCGCTCGGGTTCGTTCCGGCGGTGATCTCGTTAGGTCGAGTGGTAGCTTTATCGAGTTCCCGAAGTCGCTAAAAAGGTTGAGTGTTCGTTCGCCTCGTTCCGCGGGCTTTTATATTGTTTTCGAATCGCGGGAGACCGGCTAAATCCGTCGAGGCTGCTCATATCGGCCCGCCGGAATGTTATTGTAAGGGCCGGTGTGCAAGCTCGAATCAAATTCCAGACATAATGGAGCGTAGACGCCAGTCGGCCTTTCCCTTCGGACATCTGGTCGCATTACCGACAAGCTCATCGGAACCTGTTCGCGTATGTGTGCTATACTGCTGTCTACTGTCCGCGCGTAATCGTCGTCCTTGCGCACACGCCAATCGCATTTTCCATCATTCCAACGGTATGTATCGATGCTGCTGCTTGTATTCCAGGAAGGGTATTGTCCAAGCAAAGCACGCCGATTTTTCTCAGCTCTTTTAGTGCGATATGTAATGTCGCAGAAATATTTGACACTTGTTTTTTTTTCATCGGCTGATATCTACGTCCAAGAGAACGTAGTTACAGTTAGGGTTGGAACGTCTTTTTTATAATACAAATATCTCTGGAACTATAGACGAATAATTCCAAATGGAAGTGCATTTTTCAACAACGAATTCTGACGTCTCATAAGGTCTTACTTCGTGAATCGACTCGCAGAGCTATTACGCTTGTAATGATCGCTTGATACGTACGTTGGCCGGCGCGGCACATTTGTAGGTACATGACACATTAATTTAACCTTTAATTGCTGACACGGGGTCTGACAGACTCTACTGTAAATATTATTGTTCATTGCTTTTACCATAAGTGGATCTAGAAGTTATTACTTCGGGTACGTTCCCCTCTCCTTTTGTCACCCCTAACGTGTGCTGCACACGTTACATTTCATTTCTATGAAAAAATTAATATCATAGTCATTTTATGAACAATATATTTTAGCGAGCGGTTGTCACAAATACGGATTTCCGCAGTGATGAGTCGATAAAATATGACCCTAAGTGACGTGGCACGTGGTTGTTAAAATATGAATAATACTATTTTATTTTACTGTTATTTGAAGATAATATTTATGCTTAGTGTCTCAAAGCAAGCGAGCACATATCGTAATTTCTCCCTAATTCGCGCTCAGATTGTGCACAAAAAATGGGCATTTAGGAGTGTTGCGTCCAGAGACAAGGGCCATAAAAAGGTCCCACCATTGGGGAAACCCTCTCAGGCCCCAACAAGGGTCAAGGCAGACACCCCCCTCCAAGGGGTGATTCGTGCCTTGACCAATAATAAACAATCTACCTCCATCCACGGGTGCTCTTCCACGACTTTCCAGTGTTGGAAGAGCATTCTTCCACCAGCGCTCGCAGAGAGTACAACACAAAAAATAAAGTTCTCTAAGACTACTAGAGACCCTTCCACGTCATTAATTTGCCGTAGGAAGCGCAAATCGAGCGTACAATAGTTCGGTCGCGCAAAAAGTAAGGTGAAATTGTCATTTAATACTCCCGGACATTAGGAAGGCAGGCAATTGTTTTTTTCCTAGGTTGGTAGGACTGTCTATAACAATTGCCAAGCGTCTGTTTGTTAAAAGGTTTAATTATCTCCGAGTTACACGTGTTTTAGTAAACGACCAAAAGTGAATTTTTCGATTTTTACAATGGGTGATTTTGTTGAACAAAGAACTTGCATCAAATTTTGTTTGCGGAACGAATATTCTTGTGCGGACACGTTGAAAATGTTGCGGAAGGCCTTTGGTGATCAAACTATGGCACAAATAACATTTATAAGTGGTACAACGAGTTCAAAGCGGGCCGAGAACGCGTTGAAGACGAACCGCGCTCTGGACGACCATCAACGTCTACCGACGAGGGCCACGTCCAAAAAAATCGAATATTTGGTGCTTGAAAATCGTCGACTGACAATGAGAGACCTCGCTGATAGTGTTGGAATATCATTTGGCTCAGTCCAAACCATTTTGAAAGATGTTTTGTGTCTCAAACGCGTCAAGTCTCGATTGGTGCCATGTCATACTGCATTGGTTCTTCGCGACTTTTTTGCCAAAAACTCGACTCATATCGTTCCGCAACCACCGTATTCGCCTGATTTGGCTCCGTGCGACTTCTGGTTATTCAGCAAACTCAAAAAGCCAATGCGGGGACGCCGTTTTGACACGATTGAGGAGATAAAAACCGAATCGAAGAAGGTCTTGAAGGCTATACCGGAAAAAGACTATTCCGACTGTTTCGAGGACTGGAAAAAGCGTCGGAAACAGTGCGTTTTATCGGACGGGGATTACTTTGAAGGGGATGAAATTGATTTGGAAGAATAAATAAAGAATTTACATTTTATAAACAAATTCACCTTACTTTTTGATCACAGTAGTACGTTAGGCGACTAACCGAACGTACGGACAAAACAAGGAGGAGGAGATACGATTATTCGAGTCTTGCGTCTCGTTTTTACAGTTGTTGACAATCGGTAACTATGAAAACGTGCCGCAAGGCTCGAATAATAGTATCTCCTCTTCCCAAATTGTCCATTTTTGCTAATAAGCTGGACGTCACACAATTAGGGAGAAATTGCTGTACCTATTTTCCGTGTCGTCAACTTCATCCTACACGATACGAGATGTGCCTAACAAGCGTAATAACCCTGGATTCGTAGTTCGATGACTAGCTGTTGCGATCACGCATACACATAGCTTCGGTCTCATTGTTTAGTAGACAAACCACGCGTTTTAGATAAATAAATGTATTTGTTATTACGCCATAATAAAATCCAAGTAAACACGGTTGATAACAAAAATGCTGCGAGATATTTCGCGGTATATATTCTTCACCTGATCGCTCGCGGATATTAAACAGACAATGGAGAATGTTATTAAGCTCCACGTTATTATAATTAAACGCGATATCGCGGTCGTAAAAAGCGGTCGCCAAGCCCGCAAAACGCTCGTAAATTTTTTTACCGCGAGCCTCCGGTTGCAGCAATCGTCACTTCATTCGTTTGAGCCCGGCTCGTTTCATTAGTTGCACGGCTAGCTGAAAAAGTTCATAAACGACGTTCATTATCCTCGCAGAAGAGATCCCTTTGGCACACCGGCCGTGCCGTATCTATGAAAGGATCGCGCGATTTAATGCTTCGCCGTTTCACTCATAAAGTCCTGGAGATGGCCTTTGTAATTAAACCAGTGTCCACTTAACCTTGATCCGTTATCTCGACTCGATTGAGAAGATTAAGATACTTAAACGGTGTTCCGATGCCGTTGGGACCCCTACGACAAACCGATAGACCAATTGCACGTTACCAATTAGCGTGATACATCTTCCAGTAATTTCTGTGCACAGTAATTCCCATCGAACACAACCGTTTTCCCGGTTAATTGACGTGGAATTGTCCCCGCCGATTCCCGGAATTGCCGCCACAACGCGGCAGACCTCATTCTCGATTTCATTCACGCTCAATGTTTTCTATTCTCGTCTTCAATTCATTTAGGAAAGGAAACGACAGTCCGCGCTGCACCAAGCACCTACCGCTCACAATAACAGTCTCCGTTCGGACACAAACTTGCGTTCATTAAACCCATTAAGGCCCAACGCTGCGCTAATTCAGCGTTTCACTAACCCAACTTTTTGCGATGAATATACATTATTCAATTGCGTTGTTTGTGTTGCCGTTAATGAAAGCTGACTTCAAAGGTTTCTTCAATGTTCGAGTGGGTTAGGCGTGAGTCACATTTTCCTCAGTGCGAGAAATAAGGAGCGTTATTGTTTACTTGACATAACCGTAACATTTGCATTCTTTACCGATCAAATTTTCTGTTAAGATAATTTATGGAAACTTTATAATTCATTTCACTTGTTTCAACATTTCAGAATGTATGCATTACATTGTATGTATTTATATGTATTACAATGTAACTTAAACTACTACTATTCTAACTCACTCATTTTGTGCTAAATCTATTTTGTTTTTAACCAATGAACTTTTTCATGTGTATTTTTCCGCATGGTAAATTTTTATGTATGTTTATAGTATAGCCTGTCCCAATGAGTAAATATGGAATAAATTTACAGTGATTATTGGCCTCTATTTTTGTTTGCATTTATAACAAAAATAAGTAGAAGGAACATGAAATAATAGAAACATTAGAAGATTCTGAAGATTCTATTGTTACATTTTTTTTTCAACCTATTAACCAGTTTGTAGTTGCAATCTTTTCGTAAAGTGTGTTAGTTACTACACGTATACTGTACACATTTGATTTTCTTCATATTTTGTTCAAATACAACTCTTTTATCAAATATCTAATTTAGTAAAAAATATAAAAGTATACATCTCTTTGACCAGATAACTGTTTTTAACGAGTATGGCAATGAAGAAATGGCAACAGTTTGTGTTCCGACGAGTATACTGGTCAAAAACAGCTAACTGGTTCAGGATATTCAGAAAAAAAATAGATTTCTGTTTTGCTTTAGCTTGTTGCAATCGCGATAGACAATTTTTATGCATGACAGAAATTGTTTACATTAATAACGAAGAACAAGAGTTAAAATTCATTGAAAACTCGTTTGAAAATCTTCAAATGTTTTCGTTGTTTCGTATATGTTCCTGCAACATGTGCGTAAAATTCGCGATCTACTACCAAAATTAGAAAGTTGTCCGATTGCAAAGTATTACAATAAATGAAATATTACTAGCCTAGAATAATTTGTCCGTTGATAATATCTCTTGATTGAAATGCCGGCCGCGGAGAAGCTCTAAAAATAGACCGAAGTGTCGAGCAATCGGTTACACTAATTTGCCCGCGGTTCCAAAAAAGAGCTACATCGAAGCCTGGACAAGTCTGACAACACGCATTATCCTTTTCATCCGTCATCGTTCGTCGTTTCTCTCCTCCCTTTTCCCGTGGCGTTCAGAAAGAGCTCCTTGCTCGGTCTTGTTTCGTCCGCGTTCATCCTCCGGGTCGCGGGAGCAGCACGGAGTCGATTTTTTCGTGGTGTCTGGTAACCGAATCGTCTATCATAAAAACGACGATGCGTCAATGCCAGGCCGGGACATCTGGCATCGTCGTGAACGCGCTCGGCGCGTGAAATCGCTGAAACCGAGAGCGTGGGTCGCGACGCGGGCTAAGGAGCAGGGAACGCACCGCGGAATCAAGGGGAGTAAGTAACGAGTAGGTGTCCGAGGTGCTATGGGATCGCTGTGAAAACGAGGGGAGTAAAGTGCGGAACGGATAGAAGGGAAAAAAGCCCCCGGAAAAAAGGAAAGCGAGAGGCTAGACAGCGCGGCCGGGGGGGAAAGGGTGGACTCGGTAGGAAAACGAGAGAGGCCGGATAAGAGAGGTGCAGTGGCACTTAACGCTCGAGATGAGTTCGTCGAGTTGAACCAATTCTCACCCAGTGACGCGATCGTTCCCGTGAACTCTGAACCGCCTAATGAATCAGCCAACGTTTATAGCGGACCATAAATAATGCGGGCCCGGTCAGACGCGTCTCCGGCAAGTTCGCACCGAGAAAAAGCTTCGCCGATTTCCTAAAGTGTTTCCGATTAATCGAGAAGTAGACTGCAATTTTCGCTTCCTCCTTCGAGATTTCGTTACCGTTTCTGCATAGGTAATATCGTGATTTCCGAACGCGGGCTAGACGCTGCTCGTCCACATCATCGGGCAAAGTGTCCTATAGATAACACCCCGGTGATCTTCGTCTACCAATTATTCACGATTCACCGGTGAACTTTGAGTTACGACGTTGGGGCGAAGGATGCTTGCGCACTTGTTTGCTGGCCCAGTGTCCCAGAGGTGGCATTGCTATTAATGCCGCCAGCTTCGAACTTCCCGTGCACCCTGAGAAATTGATTGACTCGTCGAACGAGTTACTTTTCAGAGAGATCCGAAGTAGGATTGTTCGCGCTGCTTTATTCGTGAAATGATGCGGACCTTGGCACACTTCTGTGCAATTCTTTACATGTCAGATCGACTGAATTGGATTAACTGATGCTGTGCATTCGAATCATTGTATAACGCATTCTAAAATATGTGAAGTTTATCGTCTAGTAAAGTTATTGTCAGATATGTAAATCGTATTGTGCTATATAAAAGTCATTTGCAGTTTTATTGCTGCTACGTTCGTTTTCCCGTAGCACGTTTTACGGTGGCACAAGTATTCTATTACTGCTGTGATATCACCGGCAGTTTATTAACACTAGGATAGGAGTGACCAAACTTTCGATCACTACGGGCGACCTGATTTTTTTTTAATTATAGAGGCCGCGGTTTACCAACATGTGTTAAGTGAACATAAGAAAAGTAATAATTCAAAGCTAAAAATAAGATTACATTTAAAATAAACATAGATAATATTAGACAAGCAGGAGATTAGGAATAGTTACGCGGTCGACGCTTTGGCCAATATAATGACTAATATAAGTGTGTCCCAAAAATGTTTCGTAATCCGGAAATGGGGGGTTCCTGAGGTCATTTGAAGTAACTTTTTCCTTAGCGAAAATGCAATCCGCTGCTTTGCTTACGAGTTATTACTGAAAAACAGCGACCAATGAGGGACCAGATCAGCTCGCGCGAGACGGCCAAGCCAATGAGCGGAACTGGGTTTCGTGGGCTCGTTGACTGAGCCGCCTCGCGCCAGCCGAGCTCGCCTCTTATTGGTCAATGTTTTTCGTTAATATCTGGTAAACAAAAACGCGGATTGTATTTTCGCTAAGGAAAGAGTTATTTCACATGATCTCAGGAAACCCCCATTTTTGGATTGCGAAACATTTTTGGGACACCTTGTATTTTGTTTCGTAACAATGACAAGATTGGACTTATTCAAACTTTATATGATTTGCATTACAATATGTGCTCTTACTGATAACTTTCTCGTAGAAAGATTTTTATAATTTTAGTAACTCTAAGCGAAAAAATCGGAAAGTTCTAATGTTAGATTGAGTTTTTAACTTTTTTATTAGCTTTCTGAAAACATCAAGACACTTTATCTAACTCTATCTAACAAGGAAATACGTAGGTTGGACCAGGAAAAGGAATGGGTACAATAAAGGACGGGAACAAGTGAGGTTAAAAGGAATAGCAGAAGGGAAGGAAATAAGAAGAGGAAAAACGGAAGTGAAAAAGAAAGTAGGAAAAGGGAAAGCGAAAGAATTGGAAAAAAATGAGGAGGAAGAGAAACAGGGTTATATGGACCACTAAAAACTTCTTTAAACGTCCACAAAAGTCTAAGACTTACAAAACTCCTCGAGAAACTTTCGGTCATGAAATACCTCAAAGGTCTGTTCTTGCAAAGGATCGTTCAAAAACGTGGCTACATGTTTCTTCTTAATAGAACACGAACTATTTGGAAATTTTTCAAGCTAATCACTTTTATAGAAAATATGTCATAATTAATAATGTCATAATTGCATACGTGGAGTAGAATATTATTTAAAAAATGCACTACTATTGCAACGATGACTTCCCGGCATGTTGCCGGAATTACTTCACGAATTGCAACTCGAATGTTCGCGGATATTATAGGGGGATCTGTTATATTTTTATTCAAATTAATACTGAATAATATAAAATTCCTTTAATTTTTTAATCGTATGCTTTATGGAAAGTTTGTGGTTAATACAATCGACTTAGTTAATAAACATGTATCGGCTACTGATTTCTCCTATAAAAATTTATCAAATTAGCTCTTATTTCTGGTCTAACAACACTATAATGTTTACACGTGTTTGTTTCTCTTCGCACAAAATTGTATTTATATATTGATTTGATTTCTCCTCTAAATCGAAAAACGGACACGAACGAAATACGGCTAAAAATTCTTGGGTAAAATCTGTTTAAACACTTGTGCGAATTTTTATGAAATCGTATCACCGGGGTTCCCCCTGGACAGACTAATACCGCCGTCTTGAAAAAGGAAGATTGAGTCATCGGAAGAGTTTCCCTCTCGAAACAAAAGCGGTATCCCCTAAATCGTTCCGTCGCGGGGATGATTCAGCTCTTGACACAGAGAAGTGGATCCAGAGGCTGGCGATTTCCAGGAGAAACAAAAGGTAACCGCGTGTAGCGTGGCGTCGTTCCTTCTAGCTGAAAGTCGAGGCCTTTTCAACCGTTCCCCGCGTCCACGTTCCGTGTGTTACACGCCCGTTGATTTCGTTGTGCGGCCCGCTTCAAATATAACCGCGCGCTATGGAATCTAAAAGTATCACGGTCGGCTCGTTGTGAATCATCCCGCGCATCAAGCGAACTGCATATAACGGGCCGGCACCCGGCTTCTTGAGTCACGTAGTGCGTACAAGCGCACGTACGCCAAATAATTAAGGTGTCCTCGCGAGAGATACCCGGCGGAATGTGTTTAACGTGGCGCCGCGCACATTTGCAACAATCGCCACTAGATGGTGTTATGTTTGTGTATCGTCATTCTTCTGTTGAGGTTATAATTTCTTTTCTTTTCAGATTTGGTAGTTGACGCTTTTAGGTTAGTTCATAGAAACAAATTCCGTGCAGTTTCGTTTACAACTGTTAGTTTACTGTCAATTTTAACATGGAGTTGAAAAATAAACATTTTCGACACATTTTACTTTTTTATTATCGCAAAGACAAGAAAACGGCCGAGGCTCGCAATGAGATACAGTCGGTCACGAAAATATTCGGACACCACTATAATTTTAACTATTATAATCCGTACTTTAGACAAATATTTAAAAAGAACAAAAAGAGGCTTCACGTATGTTACTATGCAGTATATAGTTAACAAAAACATAAAAAATATTTATTTACGATACGTGGTTATATAAATAATTAATGAAATATAGAAAGAAGGCCTATTTTAATGTCACGAAAATATTCGGACACCATGAAAATTAAATTTATTTTATTGTACATAAATCTTACTTTTATAAATTAATATTTCGTTGCATATCCCATCTGCTTTATGACGTGTCGCAATCGTGTTGGCATATTACAAATTATTTTTTTTAAATAAACTTGCCCAATACGTAGCCATTCTTCTTGCAGACGTCGTTTGAGTTCTTCTTTTGTGTTTATGGGTGTTGTCCGAATTCTACGATCCAATTCATCCCATAAATTTTCAATGGGATTCAAATCTGGTGATTGCGGTGGTGGGTGGAGGACATTTTTACAAGTATATAAAAGGAATTCTTGCACAATTCGCGATTTGTGCTTTGGGTCGTTATCCTGATAAAACTTTATCTCATTTTTAAGACCCATATTTTCCGCACTTTTTTTAAAATTTTTTTGCAAAATGTGCAAATATCTATTTTTATCGAGGATATCGTCGATAAAAACAAGTTCTCCTACGCCATGGGCCGAAATACAGCCCCATATCATCACAGATCCACCACCGTGTTTCACAGTCGGCTGCAAATGTTTCGGATTTAATTCTTCCTTCGACTTTCGCCAGACTCTAATTCTTCCATCACTTCCATAAACATTAAATTTGGACTCGTCCGCGAAAATTACGTCCTCCCACCATTCACTGTCCTTTGCAATGTAGTTTTGTGCAAATCTCAATGTTTTCATTCTGTTCGCTGCGTTGATATACGGCTTCTTTCGAGCGATTCTTCCATTATAGCCCTCCGATCGTAACACTCTCCTTATGTCTTCTGGATGCACTGATATTCTACGGCATTCATTTAATTCAGCTGCTAATTTTGGAGCACTTATTCGAGGATCACATTTGATTTTCCTAATTATAGAGCGTTTATCGCAAACAGTTAAGTTCGGTTTGCGTCCGTTTTGAGGGATAGATTCAATTCTATCTTCGTTCTTGTAACGTTGAACAATGTCTCATACGGTGCTCTTGCTAAGGTGCTCATACTGTGCGAGAGCGTGCAAAAAGATTAAATGTATCGCACATAGCAATTGAATATCACGTAAGATCTCTTAGACTTGCTAAGAAGCTCGAACGAATCAGTATTAGCGATTAGATTAAACGAATTACCGCTGACGATGGAAAATGGATCGTTTGCAATAATATTAACCTTTTAGGTACGGCTGAATTCTGCACGAGGCTATTTCTCTGGACGGCAGAGTCTGATGTGTACTGTACAGAGTTTGATACTGTATATACAGGGTGTCCCAAAAATGTCTTGCAATCCGAAAGCGGCGGGTTCCTCAGGCCATTTGAAGCAACTTTTTCCTTTACAAAAATGTTCTCCGAGGCACCGTCAACGAGTTATTAACGAAAAACGGTGACCAATGAGAGGCGAGCTCAGCTGGCGCGAGACGGCCGAGCCAATGAGCGGAACTGGGCTTCGTGCGCTGGTTGGCTGGGCCGCCTCGCGTCAGCCGTACTCGATTCTTATTGGTCACTGTTTTTCGTTAATAACTCGTTAACGGTGCCTCAGAGAACATTTTTGTAAAGGAAGAAGCTGCTTCAAATGATCCGAGGAACCCGTCATTTCCGGATTGCGGGACATTTTTGGGACACCCTGTAGACTGTTGTAAATCGATGTGAAGACAGAAGAAGTGTGAAACAATGCATTTGATTATTTGATTCAAACGATGAGCGAGTGAGCTACTAGAGCAAGCCACTATAGTGGCGCGTCGTCCAGAGAGATGACATCCGCGAAAGCCACTATAGTGGCGTGTCGTTCTGAAAGATGACATCCGCGGAAGCCACTATAGTGGCGCGTCGTGCCTAAAAGGTTAATCGAAAAAGATCTGGTCCAAGCGTGATAAACCAGCCAAACCATATCGAAAGTTGAATTGAATCAGGAAAAGATCATGCTGTCAATTTGGTGGGACTATAAAAGTGTTGTGTATTTTAGCTGCTTCAAAGCATTCAAACGATCAACTCAGATGTTTACAGCCAACAACTTATGAAATTGAAGGAAACAAAGAGAAAAGGCCAGAATTGGCAAATTGCAAATGAATCGTGTTCCACCGCGACAATGAAAGGTCTCATACATCTTTAGCAACGTGTACGAAATTATTGGAGCTTGGTTGGGACTTGATGTCGCATGCTCCATATAGACTTGACCTTGCACCATCGGATTATCATTTATTTCGAAGCTTACAAAACTTTTTAAATGGGTAAAAATTTCGATAATAACGATGGCCTCGAATCGCACTTTGTTGAGTTTTTTTGCTGATAAGGACCAGTGATTCTATGAGCGCGGAATCATGAAGTTACCAGAAAGATGGCAAAAGGTCATTGAACAGAATGGAAAATATTTGACTGATTAAAGTTCATTTTTATATACAGGGTCTTCCAAAATTATGGTATTTCCGGAAAATGAGGAGTTCCTGAGGTGATTTGAAGTAACTTTTTCCTTTGCAAAAATTTTTTCCGAGGCATAGTTTACGAGTTATTGACGAAAAACAATGACCAATGAGGTGCGAGCTGGCCTGGCACTAGGCAGTTGAGCCAATGAGCAGAATTGGGCTTCGTGCACTCGTTGGCTGAGCCGCTTCACGCCAGCTGAGCTCGCCTCTCATTGGTCACTGTTTTTCGTCAATAACTCGTAAGCGATGTCTCGGAGAAGATTTTTGTAAAGGAAAAAGTTGCTTCGAATGACTTCAGTAATCTCTAATTTCCCGGAAGTACCATAATTTTGGGACACCCTGTAGGTAAAATTGGAGTTTATTTTACATTGAAACACCGATATTACTTTCTTGCCAACCCAATATTACACTCTTACGCGAGACTCTCGGTAAAACGAGTACATGTACACTCGCCTCGGGAAATATATTTACAATTTTTCAATTTTTGGTCCATATGACTTGAATCTTTTCGAGATGCTAGCCGGACCAGTTCGCTAGAGAATAAGTAAAAAAAAAATCGTTTAGGCTGCAAAGGGTTGGGACGATAAGAGAATGTCAAATTATATTCTCTCGTCTTCTTTTTATCCAAGCTTATAACGAAAATGTACTACTGTGATCAAAAAGTAAGGTGAAATTGTCATTTAAAACTCCCGGACATTAGGAAGGCAGGCAATTGTTTTTTTCCTAGGTTGGTAGGACTGTCTATAACAATTGCCAAGCGTCTGTTTGTTAAAAGGTTTAATTATCTCCGAGTTACACGTGTTTTAGTAAACGACCAAAAGTGAATTTTTCGATTTTTACAATGGGTGATTTTGTTGAGCAAAGAACTTGCATCAAATTTTGTTTGCGGAACGAATATTCTTGTGCGGACACGTTGAAAATGTTGCGGAAGGCCTTTGGTGATCAAACTATGGCACAAAAAAACATTTATAAGTGGTACAACGAGTTCAAAGCGGGCCGAGAACGCGTTGAAGACGAACCGCGCTCTGGACGACCATCAACGTCTACCGACGAGGGCCACGTCCAAAAAAATCGAAGATTTGGTGCTTGAAAATCGTCGACTGACAATGAGAGACCTCGCTGATAGTGTTGGAATATCATTTGGCTCAGTCCAAACCATTTTGAAGGATGTTTTGTGTCTCAAACGCGTCAAGTCTCGATTGGTGCCATGTCATACTGCATTGGTTCTTCGCGACTTTTTTTCCAAAAACTCGACTCATATCGTTCCGCAATCACCGTATTCGCCTGATTTGGCTCCGTGCGACTTCTGGTTATTCAGCAAACTCAAAAAGCCAATGCGGGGACGCCGTTTTGACACGATTGAGGAGATAAAAGCCGAATCGAAGAAGGTCTTGAAGGCTATACCGGAAAAAGACTATTCCGACTGTTTCGAGGACTGGAAAAAGCGTCGGAAACAGTGCGTTTTATCGGACGGGGATTACTTTGAAGGGGATGAAATTGATTTGGAAGAATAAATAAAGAATTTACATTTTATAAACAAATTCACCTTACTTTTTGATCACAGTAGTAGATGACGCGTTTTATCGATCTCGGTAACTCGTATGTATGCTGACTCAGGTAACCCATAAGTCGTTTGCACCCTCCGTATGGGAGACATTGATGGAAAGCCGGGCCAAAACGATCATGCTGGTGTAATGAAGAGGACAATGACCTTCCTCGTCTACTTAGTGGACCTCGTTAGCCCACAATAGAAAAGCACATGTCGTACTATACGCAAAACGATCGCACCGATATCCTGTTCTTGTGCATGCATCCGCGAGCAGCCGGCAATCTAGTAAATCCTTCTGCGATTGTTTTCGTCTAGATTCCCGAGGTAAGAGAACTCCGCGGAATTTGTCCATGTCCGCGGGACGTCGTCGAAGAGGAATCCGAAGCGGCAAACTTGGCGGGCTCTCATAACTGGTCCCTGTCAGAGACAGACTGCTTCTAGGAACTCTAGAAATGGATGATAGGGTCTAGACATAGTTTCGCCGGCGTGGCGTGTACACGTTCTCCGATCGCGGAGTTAACGCGCATAGGAGCTGGTGGCCGGCCTCTGCCAGGGGGTAGGAATCGTTTCGACTTCTATAGAGACCCGCGAAGGTTTCACGGTTTACGCGGGTTCAAGCTGAAAGGTCTCTTCCGCGCGCATTCACGGTCCAGGAGGCTCGCGCGACGACGACGACGCGGGATGCCGTGGTCTGCGTGGACGACGCTGCGCGCAGACACGCTAAACAAAGCTCCCCAAATGAATACGCGAGAATTTAAAGGGAAGTGCGCCGGATGCGGCAATCCTTAGTATTCACCGCGGCCGACGCAAACGTTTAAAAATCCCCGCCGCAGACCGGAGAGGAGCTCGGAACACCAGGCAACTTTTCATCGGAGCCAACCACGTTTTATCGTTCTCGCGGAAAATATTCACCGGCGTTTCTTACCGAGGTTTCCTATGGACCCCTTGCGACCGAGAAGAAAGAACGAGATTTCGCCGGCATCGCGAATTGTTCTTGTAATATAATTGTTATTATTATTTATCGTGCACGGCTGGTTGAACTAGTCAGTCTCGTCAAAGGCGCAAATTAAATTGAACGAAGATAATGAAGAAAAGAAGAAAGTGAATAAATACATGAAAAAATAAAAATAAATATTGCTAATGTAATATAATTAATATTTTAATATAATGTAATTCGAAAAATATAGACAGAGGAAATCGATAATCTTTATGTCAAGAAATTTTAACGAAAATATCGAACAAAGCGTTTGGAGCACTCGCTCTCGTTCACATCGTATTTTCCATCCAATACATAACAAGAGAAAGAAAATGCATGAAAACAGGAAAAAGAAACATACAAAGAAGGAATAATATAGATCAATTATTATGTGCGTGCGATACAATACGTAAAAGCACGTAAATTAAATACACAAATAATACATCAATTTGGTCGGAGATACAGAGCAATACGATTAAGGGGGTGTCCTAATGTGAACACTCTTGAAAAGATCAATCTTTTTGCTTGCATATTATTAACCCCTTAACGCGCAGAAACGTATTAACACGGGCGTGCAAAACCGGCCAAAATGTGCAGACCCGTATATATACGGTCGGCGTCGCAACTTATGTCGCTAAAATGTTCAGATTCGAATATATCCGGGCAGTAAAAATAACTTAACAAAAACCAAGGAAAACATTCAATTTATTGATATTCATCGTGTAATTCTGTATTGTAAGCTGTAAAGTTTGTTTATTTGGGATTATAAAATATGGCCTTTTAGGGTGACGCTTATAAGCATCTCTGACCTGGTAATTGTTTCTATCTATCTATATCCATTATTGCGTATCTAATTAGCGTTGGCACTTTTGTGAGTTTTGTTATGACTAATTTATTTATTACTCTCCAGTTATCTCCGATCTCTTTCTATTTTTTGCTTATTCAGGAATAAAATATGCACTTTTAGGATGGCACTTATGAACATTTAGTGTATTATTCGTGAGCAAGTCGTGAAGTAAAGTAGACGTTATCAAAGTGAATTTCTTCAAAGACAATTGTTTTTTATTTTTTACAAATATTATTAGTGTCAACATATAAAAACGTTTTTGTTTTATGGTGTATTTTTATAGAGAGTAAATTGGATTTTTAGTGTATAAAAGGTATGTTTTCTAATGTTGAAATAAGGAATGTTGGGCTATGTGCTGCACCTTGTTTTGAAATTTACCATACAAAAGAAAATTTTGAATAGTTTTAGTTTATTATATATTTTTCAGCTAATAAATATTATTATTATATTATTACAAATTTAGGTAAAATTAAATATTTTTCAGTTTTTTTTTCGTCTCCTCCTTCCCCTTCAAAATAGTAACTGGTAATTGAAAAACAGTACGATGGGTACAAAATTCGATCTGCAATGCGATTCAATATTCACTATAATTATTTATCCACTATTTTTATTGAATTTTTAGTAATTTTTGCATTTTTTTTACATATTTATTGAAATTAAGGTTCAAATATGTATTTTCTTAGATAAAAAAAATTGATTTTTTTTGGTCGGTTTTTTTTTTTTAAATTGTGCATTAAGGGGTTAAATGGTACAGTTTCAAAAGTACGTCTCTGGAGTTGAAATTGTTTGAAGGACGCGACGACCTTATATCATTATCGATATACATGAACTTTACAGGCATTTTTCTGGAAACTATGTTGTTCACAACGGTGTCCATGGATAACTTGACCAATCGACTCAAAATTTTAAGTAGAATCAACCAAAAAGTGTTTATTCTCTTGTATTTTTTAGGCCTCCGAAGTTTAACGAAACATTGAAAAATCGATAATCGAATGTCAAAGTGTCGCCACTTCTTTAACTACTGACTTTTTTTCTTTTGTTCTGCTATAGCCAAATTCATAGTAATCGAGGAACTTTCACGAACATTACGCAGCATAAATACACAGATATATTATGAGTTAAATAAACATTTATTTAAATTAAAATTAAATACTTCTAAATTATTCTCTGGAGCTTTTACGGTTTCGTACTTCACCGACTCGTTTCTCTCGTAAATACATAAAATCGGTCTAACTATAATCAAAATAATATGGCAGTTGTTGACAAAAAGAAATATAGTCAATTATAAATAAGCACGATAAAACAATGAACATTGAGATCAACGATTTATAATACTTCGAAAACGAATTACATACTAGCTTCCAACGCATACTCTGCCACGAGCTATTCAGCATTCCACAAAAATACGAGACTATTATGTAAAACGTTTTGAATACCGTCAAAGATCGTGGCGCGAGACGGCACTGACTCGACGTGTTCGCAAAATGAAAAGCGTAGCGTAGCAGCGCGGTTCGGCGCGGCGCGTCGTCGGTCAAGTAAGTGCAAACAAACTACGGCAATAAAAAGCCAGCCGCAATCAACGGGACGCGAAAGCAGTAAAATTGTGGACGCCTCGGGTGTGCATCTGTCGGCGGAATCGATCGAAATAATCCCGGACTCAAAGACGGTCCGCGCGCAGCTACCGTATCCCACGCTTAATGACGTAATTAGGGATGAGTTATTCGCGACTACGCCAGAAGGCATGCCTATTTCCTCGCCGCTGATGTCATTGGCAGCGAGCTGCAGTTGCTGAAATTGCCGTTCCTTCTCTTTCCGTCGCACGCTGCCGGCAGCCATTGTGATCGCGTCTAGGCGTGCGAGATATTTGCACTGTTACGCAGCGTCCTCGGGATATTCACTTCATTCGTTACGGACTAGCTGAATCCTGACCCGAACGATATCAACATGCATCTCATTTTAATTAAATTCCAGAAATTGCGGAATTAGCTCGGAATGTACGGCGCAGGGTGGTCGGCAACTGGCGGAGCAATAGGAACGAGGGTGATTCTACGTAAAAAATGTCGGTGAAGTGAAAGCGGTCTTCGTTCCTTATCGATTGACATTAACACTGGTAATTTGTAATTAACACCGGGCTTCATGGAGTAATAAAAAAAACTGCTATTTAATATTGCTGTATAAAGATAAAGATAATACATTTACTCGAGTATTTAGCGGTTTTTTTTGTAATAATTGTCCCAGGTTGCGAATTTGTTTCAAGTAACAAAATTCTGTATAAATATATCTTTACAATCTCGACAGTCATACATTTGAAAAATTGAGACGTCATTTTGACGTGTCCTATTTCATGACGAAGATTTTATACATAATTTAAGATCTACTGAATATGAATTTTATTCGTTTTCTCTAAATCGAAAAATGTTTAATATTTCTGTTATCGAAATATGGCGATGAAAGTACATGTACGAAACAAAAATTGTTTCGTTCTATCGAGGGAATTATTAGCAATGAAAAAATACTAATCAGCGCAGTTTTGAAAGAAATTATAGTGTAAGGGGTTCCAGCCTGGACCGCGCTTTTCTTCCTTCTTTCTTGAAGCAGTATTATTTGAGGTAGTTGTTGTTCTGTTCGAATTTACTGTTATCATTGTGACAGCCTTTTCTGTTACTTTGAAAAATCGTATTAATAGCTGTGGTCACGAACAAACAATCGTAATTACTAAAAATAAGTCTAAAATGTAAATGAAAAATCGCATTAACAGCTATGGTCACGAACAAAAAATCGTAATTAGCAAAAATAAGTCTAAAATGTAAAATCAATTTTATCATTTGACATTTGGTTTTCGAGCAAATATAATTTGTTAATTCATCAGATTCATGTGATCTAGTATGTACTTACTTACAGATCACGAAGAAGTAGAAGCAGAATTAGAAGTAGAATGTGTAGCCAATTTCTATTCGATAGCGCTCCCATTCATCTTTTGAAACTTCATAACGCGAAAAAGAATTTACTCCATATTTTCGTTTCTCAGTTATCGACCGCTATGTATATGTATGTACGTGGCAGCAGATTTTTCAGTGTATCAAAGTTGAAAAGTAATAATGTACGAGAATGACTGAACCATCAGTATTGAAACATTTAAGCTATTATACTCGAAACTTTTATCTCTAAAACGAGAAATTGTATCCAACCCAGAACATTTTATAAATAAACGCAAAATTGAGAGCATTTAGGTACTCATTTGACATATCAAATTTTAGCAATTTTTTAAGTGCAAACAAATGTATTAGTTTGTGGTTTGCAAATCGTTCAACGCTAGATTGCTGAACTTTCAGTTAAGGCAATTAAACTTTCCAAATTTTCTCCGACTACTACGTTTATTTAGGTGAATAAGACTAATATAATATTCATTAATGCTGATACTCTGTTGGATCTGATATGGTTATTATACGTAGTAAATGCATCAAACTCAGAGTCAATACTTTGCAAGCTTAGGGGACTGCCTCCAAGCGATTCGATCATCCCCGACAAAACTCATCCTCTCGACTAAAATTGACAATTTCCATGGTATTGTATGCAATACCTTCAAGTATTCTCGTTGTATACGAACTAAGTTGTCTAAAATGAAAAGTGAAAACGTATTTGAAGAACGAAAAAATATATTTTTACGGTCTTGGTTTGACGTATTCAAAATAAGCATCATTTAGGGTTTCTTTTCGAGTGGAAGAAATGGACATTATACTTTCTTTTCTGCCGCTGAAATCGGTCACTCGCTGACTACAACAATCAATATTTTATGATTAGCATTCGTACCTGACTTATTACAAAAAACGAAACACGTACATGTGCATATACAATATGCTTTCACTTTGACATTCATCCTGCATATTGATTAATATTATTTTATTTATATTAGTTACATTATATATTTAACTATAACTATAACTAATATTTTTTATATTAATTAATATTATTTATATTAACAAAATATTTCATATTTGAAGCTGAACACAAATAAGTCACAGGTTATAGGATCCGCCATAGCGAACTTTAAAAACGTTTAGTTTGAAATTGCATTTTAAGGCACGGTGCAGATGTGCGGTGCAATGTGTAACTCTCGAATAGATCATGCCAATCTGCGTAATATGACATTCGGACAGTTTGTTCGAATTCGCGCAGTAAATACTATTCTCTCGTTTTAGCATAGCCACAATATCTTTGGGAAATTATGGGAATTGACGTTACACGAGAGTCTACTGTAACATCTATCCACATTTTAGCTGTCTCATACTGTCTTACTCCCCTAATCGATTAATCGAATACCAACCGGGAATAAGGGTCTAAAGCACATTCACCACATTTCGAGATAATTCGGTTTGTAGGTCTCTCTGCCCTCGAAACATTAAGATGATATATTTTTCCTTTTTCAGATTTGATTCATAATACAATTCTTTTATCTGCGCAATAACTAATAAAATCTTACGTAGGTTTCGTACATCGGATAGAAAAAATAGAAATGCGTTAACATGTGTACAGGGTGTTCCAAAAATGTCTCGCAATCCGGAAAATGGGTGATTCCTGCGGCCATTTGAAGCAACTTTTTCCTTAGCGAAAATGTAATCCGAGGCATCGTTCACGAGTTATTAAAGAAAACTACTGACCAATGAGAGGCGGGCTCGGCTGGCGCGAGACGGCTCAGCCAACGAGCGCACGAAGCCCAATTCCGCTCATTGGCTCGGCCGCCTCGCGGCAGCTAATCTCGCATCTCATTGGTCACTGTTTTTCGTTAATAACTCGTAAACAAAGCAGCGGATTGCATTTTTGCTAAGGAAAAAGTTACTTGAAATGACCTCAGGAATCCTCATTTCAGGATTGCGAGACATTTTTGGGACACCTTGTATTTGTATGTAATATCCGTCAAACTGACGATTAGAGTAAAATATTATATATATTTTCTTTCAAAAAACGTTTAATTTTATTTGGAAATAATTGAGTTATTTAATATTGTCAAATATAGTTTACTTATTCAATATTAAGAGACTTAATTACATTGTACAAACTCGTTCTTTATTCTTGGCCCGTTAATCATATATGATTTTCATTTGCTATTTATTTTCTAATTACTTTTATATTTGTTATCGGAGAAATAACTTCATGAATAAAGTCGATTTATTGCGGCTAACCATGAATATATTTACCTTGCACAATTATAGTTACCGAATTCCTAATGGAAGAGACTATCATCGTAGGCGTTTAACCCCTTAAGGGAAGAAATGAAAGGATGTGCAAATTGTGCTAAACGCGGCAAAGAAAATAGGACGCATAATATATGTACTACGTCTACTACGTGCTATGTTCATCTTTGGTTCACAACCAAAAGAAATTGCTCCGCAGTATAACATAATTAGCACATTATTTTGTATAGTAATTTTATTTCATAATTTTGTATTATTTTAGTAAACATTTTGTTATAATAAACCAATAAATAAAAAACATTGCATAATAAGCCTAACCATAATTTGTGTTACCTTTATAGACCATTGGGAAAAATATTTTCCATAAAATTCCCAAAAAAATTTTTGGAATTATTTATTTTTATAAGTATAGTATTTTTCTTATGATTTGTATTTATTTTACATTTAAACAAACTGAATTAAACACAGTTACATACTAATATTTACTCTTAGCAATTTTATAGTCCTGTAAAGATTAAATCTTTGACTCAAAATAGAAATATTTTTAAATATATTATAATATATAAATATAATAATATGTATAATATAATAAATAAATGAACCGTTTATTTTGAAAGTGGCCTAAGTCCGTTTATATTAAAATCTAGATATTTAAGGATTTTGCTTTTTTTTCGTTTTTTTCGTTTAAAAAACGTAGGTGACCTCGATTTCTCTAAAAACAAGTATAACATAAAAGCAAATATTTTTATGACATCGTGCAATCCCCACTAAACCATTCAACTTTGTTCCGAAGACATTTGACGTATCTCCAAAAACAACAAAGATATTTATAGTGCAAACGTTAGGCGACTCACTCTGTATATTTTTCGAATGAATAAAACGTATAAATTGGTTGGAACTAATGATTTTTCGTTATTCCATTTCGTAATTCGATATCCGTCACGTCGACGGCTGTTATACAACTGGCGTTAATTTGCCGAAAGTAGCAAAACATTCCAGAGTCCATTTTCCATCTTCGGACCCGCGTTCCCTGGCCGCTCTGCACGCGTGCGTCACTTCGCTGCGAGATACAGGGGGTGAAAATAGCACGTGCTTCGATTCCTGATCTCTCGCCGATCCGCAGATCGCCGATTCGTCCTGACGGCTCGGTGCCCGTCGCGAATAATATCACCGACATTCCCTGGGCTCGGCCCATCTCGCGCTGGTTCTCATCCGCCCGTGCGAGTATCGGCGAGCTCTCACGGGGTTGTTTTCTCCCCCGGTCTTTCTCCACCCCCACCGTTCGACCCGTCGATACATGCTGCTTGTATTATACGCTCTCGGCCGATACGTCGAGACGGCTTACGAACTTGTCCCCGAATAATGTCCCAGACGGCCACGGTGCAGTGCCGTAGCGTGCCGCGGCGCGTCGCGCCACTTCGGCGCGTCCTATAGCTTCGTCGCGACGCGCAGTGGCACCCTTTCGCAATAAGTTGGCCACAATTCATAATTTCTTACGATTTTTACGAGAATCGGTGTTCTTATGTTTTTAAAGTTTCCGAATTTGAATATGGTTATTTGAATATGGTATCGGAAATGCAAAATTCCAGACGAAAGATCGGACACATCTGACATAATTATCATTAATTATGGTGAAGATATTTATTTGCGCGATTTTTTCGGCGATGTGTAACAGGTCATGTAGTAAAAATAGTAATAAATAGTAATAAAGAATATAAGAAGATGTAAACATCACGATCGTAAATGATGTAATAATGAACAGCATAATCAATTGTAAATAGTGAGTGAAACGAAGAATAACCTTTTATGGATAGAGTTAACTATATTTACGATCAAAATAATTTTAATATTCATAGTATAAAATTATGTTTTCAGTCATGCGCCAGTAATATATACCATTTTATTCTTTTTGCTATTTGTTGAGTCACGAATGAAATTCGCTGTTCCAGTTTTCAATATTAGCTGATTAGACATTTATTGAAAATTGTACAGTACTGGGGTTAACACTTTGACAGCCGCGTCACGGTTATGTCGGGTGACGAAATTATGTAAAATTTAATTTATATGCTAATCCATGCAAATTAATTTTATTAATCGATGTCATACAACTTTGCTTTGCATGTTTCATTAAAAATACTTTAAATACTTCAATTCTATGAAACTTTGAGATGCTTCGGCGCAGCCGTCAATGTATCAAGGTGGACGATATCCTTAACATTGTTCACGGAAGGGGAGAATTTACTGTACTCCGATGATAATAATAGCCGTCTACTCCACTCCAATTATTCCAGTAGAACAACTACCTACAATCTACAGCCACATTGTTACTATGTCTCTCAAAGCTAATCTGTTGGGAAACGAGCAAGAATTAAGTATTTTCCGAAGTCAGCCACCAACAACTAATGTTTCAAATAAAATATAAGATAACATAACGTTGGAAATATTCACTTTATTTCTATACAATTTGGTACAACATTGATAGCCATTTCATGAGATGCCACGTAACAGTATATCTTTTGTTGGGATTATGGAATGAAAATGAATATGATTCTAATTCTTTGCTTAAAAGGACTTTATTTTATTCCTTTATTGAGAGAAGGTATATGGGCGAAAACGATCGAGCGACCAAACTCTACTGAGAGTCCGGTAAGAAAAAACGCTTCTTTTATACCCTTCTTGGGTTCGTCTTATCCACCAATCAGAGACGTTTTATTTGTCGCGTTTCACATTGTATACGTGACGCTGGGACCCCCAAACAGTCAGGGTACGATGTATATCTAATGGTACCGGTGATGATGTATCGCGGCATCTACTATATACAGTTTACATCACCGTTGTTGCCCGCTGACGGAACCGGCGAAAATGTAAACCGATATCTTAGTATCTTAGTACTAAGTAAACTATAGATTAATTTTTGTTCGAGGCTAAAATTTTAACATCTTTCAATTTTGCTTTTAAGGGGGTATTCTAGTGTGAAGTGCGTATTTGTTTTTAACTTTTTTTGTAAAAAAACTATTGTACCTTTTGCAGTCAAATTTACATGATTTATTTGTACGTGTTCCAACGACATTTTAACATTTTTGGAACAAGAACATTCAAGATTGTCAACAGTATCTCCTCTTTCCAAATTGTCTACTTTTGTGTACAATCTGAGCGTCAATTAGAGAGAATTTACTGTACCGTGCGTCGTGTTGCTTTGGCGCGTCGTATAGGTTCGATGCAACGACGCGACACTACGGCAAGCTCGCCAGCGGTTCTCAAACGGGAGCTTCGGACCGCATGCGAGACCGTTACCGATTGCGGGGATGGAAATTCGAACGTAACCGGCGCGCGTACCCTCCGCTCGGCCGGATTGAAATACACCTCGAGCGATATTGCCGGGAGACGAGCAGCGCGGAAGCACCAGCGGTCTTCAACTCGGAGCTTTATGATCTCGGCCACGGGCAAAGCGGCTTATTTTAGACCGTCGTCGCCCTGCCTCGTAATGCTTTTAAACACGTTGCGCATAATGTTCTCCCTGTAATTTCATTTTCGCTGTTCCGCAGCGGTTCTCATTATCGCCCCGCTTCGCCTGCCGCGTTCTCTGACCACGATTAAGGGGTTATACATCTCCGAGCTATTAAGTAAGAGGGAATGTAAAATTGCTTGTTACGCTTTTAACCTACATATTTTGTTACACGACATTTTGTTACGTTCTTAATGAATTTTGAAAAATTTAACCGTCCGCATACCTAGAAATAAAAGAAAATGGCTGCGACTTCATCATAACTCTGCGGGCTTTTATCCGAAACAAACTTCGTTACTGTTATATTATGGAAGAGGAAATAAAACGATGAAGAGGTTCTCTGCTCCGGTAAATTCTGAATTTAATATTAACGCTACATTTAAAATATTTCTTGAGGTAAAAACTGTCTCCGTTATTAATTAGAACCACATTTTAACGCGGCGATATCGCCAGACTGCGAATTTTCTGCATTTATGGCTAAAATGAGTAGATGCAACTTAAAACAGCAGAGAGATTTAAGGACAGATTCAAGGAAAAAGAATTTTGTGGATCTTTGTACACTATTTTTGCACATTATAAACAAGAATTTTGTGGCTGGCTTATATTCGTTGTTTTTGTCAAAGACAGTAATTAATTTAGTAATAAAAAAATACTCTGGCAATGTTTATACAATATACTCGATATATCATAACTTTTAAATTGGAACAAATAATTCGATCATCCTATTATGTGAGTGACAACGAGTCAGCTCGTGACGAGGATTTCATACGTAATCAACTAAATACGAATTTTACTCATTCTCTCTAAATCGAAATAAAATTCGATTTTCCCGTTATCAAAGTCCAGAAACAAAAGTAAGCGAAGACATGCGAGGAGTAAAAATTGTCTCGTTTTATCAGGAAAATTATTGAGGAAGAAGTACGCAATTGTGAAAGAAATTATAATGCAAGGAATTAAATATTTCGCAGATTTATGGAGCACTGCATGTATAGAGAATACATATATTGCATCGGCACAGCGTTAGAATTGCTGCAGCACTCATTCCATCTTTTCTGCCGTCGGGGAACCGAGAATTCGTTGCGAAGCAGCCATGTTAGAGCGCTTTCGCATAATAAATTTCCGCTCGGCCCGTATGTTTAAAGAGACCGGGCGCGAGAAAAATGTAATTTCGATGTCGCGAGCCCCGCGAGCATATTTTTCATGCTCGGGGAACTGTAACTTTCGACATTCCGTGTAATATGCATTAACGGTTCTCCGTTGAACGACAAAAATTCAGATTCGAGCTGCCTCGCTCGTAGCTCGGCGCTCGGCGGCTCGAGTTACGCCGGGACGAGGAAGAAGCCTGGCGCCGCGTGCGCTTAAAACAAATGGAAAAGCACGCGTTAAAGGTCTTACCCCTTGATGAATGAAGGAAGTACAGCTATAGCGATGCCCGGCCTGGTCTGGACGGCAGATTTTCATTCGTTCTTGTTAATAAATTGGACGTTTCGTGCTAGGAAATCCAGGAAATCTAATTTCAGTTCCTCTGGACAGTTACTTGCGAAATTTCTGACTGTCCACCGGCGCGAACCGGCGAAAGCCTTTCACGAGAAATTTCTTGGAAGCCGGGTCATTTTCTAGCCATCGGTCTGCTGCAGACGAAACACGATTCTGCAGCGATGATTTTAAAACGATACTTATTAGATGTTACGTTAATTAATCGGAAAATACGTGTACTTCATTTTTTTAAATGATTTGTGTTCTGGATGCACAGAATTCTTTAGAAGCGTTCCGCAGTTTTTCGAATCATCGATAGTTAATTCTTGTGCGAGTTAATCAAGAAATAAACGAATATTAATTTATATATGAAACGAGTAGAATAACATGCAACTGTAAAATATAGAGGAAATTTAACACGTTCGCGACTACATTTTGGATTCGTTTGTTTATCTCGGTTGCTTCAATTATTTATTATTACATTAAAACAATTTATTACTTTAAAGAGCAACGTGAAATCAAATTAATTAAGTATACATTGAACATTTTTCTTACTAAACCTTTTGACAACATAGTATCTTCTTCTAATATCTGTGCGCACATATTTCGCAATTGCAAGCGTTAATCAATAAGATGAAAATGTGCATCGTAGGTTCAGATAAACCTTTTACAAAGAGTATCAAAAACTTTAAAGACGAATTACACAAAAAATATTATTTATTTTTATGTATGTAATGTATATGATAGATGTAATGTAATGTAATGCAATGTAAAGCAATGTAATGCAATGTGATGGAATGTGATGGAATGTGATGCAATGTGATGCAATGTGATGGAATGCGATGGAATCTGATGCAATTTGATGGAATGTGATGGAATGTGATGGAATGTGATGGAATGTGATGGAATGTGATGGAATGTGATGCAATTTGATGGAATGTGATGGAATGTGATGGAATGTGATGGAATGTGATGCAATGTGATGCAATGTGATGCAATGTGATGCAATTTGATGCAATTTGATGCAATTTGATGCAATTTGATGCAATTTGATGCAATGTGATGGAATGTGATGGAATGTGATGGAATGTGATGCAATTTGATGCAATTTGATGGAATGTGATGGAATGTGATACAATTTGATGGAATGTGATGGAATGTGATGGAATGTGATGGAATCTGATGCAATTTGATGCAATTTGATGGAATGTGATGCAATTTGATGCAATTTGATGGAATGTGATGGAATGTGATGGAATGTGATGGAATGTGATGGAATGTGATGGAATGTGATAGAATGTGATAGAATGTGATGCAATGTGATGCAATGTGATGCAATTTGATGCAATTTGATGCAATTTGATGCAATTTGATGCAATTTGATGCAATTTGATGGAATGTGATGGAATGTGATGGAATGTGATGGAATGTGATAGAATGTGATGCAATTTGATGCAATTTGATGCAATTTGATGCAATTTGATGCAATTTGATGCAATTTGATGCAATTTGATGGAATGTGATGGAATGTGATGGAATGTGATGGAATGCGATGGAATCTGATGCAATTTGATGGAATGTGATGGAATGTGATGGAATGTGATGGAATGTGATGGAATGTGATGGAATGTGATAGAATGTGATAGAATGTGATAGAATGTGATGTAATGTGATGCAATGTGATGCAATTTGATGCAATTTGATGGAATGTGATGGAATGTGATGGAATGTGATGCAATTTGATGCAATTTGATGGAATGTGATGAAACGTGATGGAATGTGATGAAACGTGATGCAGTGTGATGCAATGTGATGCAATGTGATGCAATGTGATGGAATGTGATGGAATGTGATGGAATGTGATGCAATTTGATGCAATTTGATACAATGTGATTGAATGTGATGCAAAGTGATGCAATGTGATGTAATGTATGTATGTATGTATTTTATATATCTATTTTATAACATGATGTATAAACTGACAAAACAAAATGATGCTTACTAATAAAATAAAATTAAATGATGAAGTACAGTTTACAAAGAATCGATCACTCACTCGTCATCAATGTCGAGTAACTCGACAACATCGAAAACAATTGAAAATAATAATTGCGGGTTTCACCGAAAATTTCAACAGCGACAAAATCTAAAATCTAAGACGGAACCGTTCGCAATCGTTCGGTGGTTCTACCAGCAAAAAGTGAAAAAAGCCTGCCACCAAACCATAAGCAATTCAAAAATATTCGACGCTAAACGTAGCCGGCTACTGTCCATGGTTATCAATAAGATATCCGGTCCACGGATGCGCGTTAACATTCATCTAGCAAAGTAGCTTGCGAAAGAAATCGTGAGGATAGTGGCTAACGATCCGTCTCGCATACGTGCGGAGCCGTTTTCGGAGATAAGGGGAACAGAGCGGAGAAGCGGTAGAGCTGTAGAATCCGAAACGAGCGTGTCAGATACATTTGGGAGATCGGTCGTAACGATATCAGAATTATCGGCCCTGTGACAGACTATAGATGGGAAAATAAGGGCGTGCGGGTGGCGGACTGGCCGCGCTGAGAACCGCTAACACCGGCGAAACGGTTGTATCAGCCGTGTCATCGGTATCGTCTGAAAATGTGCTCGAAATACAATGCGTTGATGGTCCTTCCTTCTTCTAGGACTAAGTTGACACGCCTCGATATCGTGAAAGACGAGACATCGAACATCTGACGCGGCATCCAACATGGCGAAAGAAATATTAGGTTGGTGCACATGAAACGTCGAGCTTTGCTTATTCGTAGCGTAGCGGTGCCAGTTACTGTTGGGTACCCAATTACTATGCCATAGTTTATTTTCAAGCACAATTAACATTTATATCTATCGAATAAGACATGTCAGATATATTTATTTGAATTTAATCGGTTATTTATTTGTTAAAGTTAAATACGCTACTGGATATGTAAATTGGAATTATTTTAAATTTCCATATGATTAAAAATTAATATACGTTAAGTACTCTCTCTCTCTCTCTCTCTCTCTCTCTCTCTCTCTCTCTCTCTCTCTCTCTCTCTCTCTCTCTCTCTTACCAATATGTATAATTTTGAATAGGTTTCCGACGGCCCTAATAAATTATTTTATTTTCAGAACCGACAGCTCTGGGTGCCTCTGACAACTATGGAAGTTAAACACGGATCCAGTTAAATACGGAAGTTCTTAAAATACCAGAAAAACTATTTCGACCCATTGTTACTGAATTCGCGAAATTTTCTGCGAAGTTATGAAGAAGTTTAAGAACAAACAAAAAGTTGACGCGATGAAAAGAATAATGAACTATTGATTAATGAATTATTTGCTTAATTCGTGTACGGTGATTTATAATATTCTGACGTTCTCCTTTTCTTCATAATAATTTCATTCTCGTATCGTCTACTAAATAACCAATGTTCGCTCTAATACGTCTCGTATGATAAATATAATATAACCAAAAAATTAGTGTGGAAAACAAATGTTCAAATCTAAGAAAATGAAAATGTTGACACTGTTTTGTTATTTTTAGAGAAAGTGCGACATTTTACATCCATCAACGTAATGCAATTTCGAACATTCATCAAAAAACCAACTAATTGTCCGCCGAAGAAGCACGCCGGTTCTATCGAAGCTTGAGATGATTTGCGAAGGGGCCAATTCGTTTTTCAAAACGGTGAATATAGTTTGAAAAAGGCTGAATTTGATAAGGGTGAATTGGATTTGCAAAGAGGTGAACATAATTTGCAGAAGGATGAATTCGGATTGCAAAACCTGTATATGAGACAACCACAGTCACAACTCAAATACAATCGCGACTCCGAATCCACGCTTACGAATACGTTCGAGCTTCTTCGGTTATAATTAGAGAAAATTGCGGCACAGTTTTTCCGGTTTCCTCGGTCCTGACAATTATCTCTAGCCGGGTAAGTATAACTGGAAACACCATTGACCCGCTGACAAAGATGCGAGCGCAGTTGGATGCGTTAGCCCGAACGAAATTCGCTATTCATTACAGAAAATACGCCGAAGGCGATATATCTGAAATGGAGCACGTCGCGTTCCGTTCTGCGAAATTTTCCTCCGCAAACATGTGACCCGTTTGCTCGGTGAATTACCCGAAACTTTTCTCTCGCCGCGTCACCGGAAACCGCGTTTCATTACCTTCGGCGCTCTCGGTATCGTTCTCCCGACTGGAAGTTCCTTGATTCCGCGATTCTATTTCGGTAACATATATTCGCTACCTCGGCGACCGTACAGACGTTTTCATACCGGGCTAAACAACTTCCTCCGTGAAGGAGCTGCGTGCTCGCCGGGATATCATCGCAAGCGCATAATACTGATCTTAAAATGACAATGCCGCTTTGAACAGTGACAGCGAAAATTCAATTTTCTTCCACTTCCGTTCATCGTTGCACGCTCACCCGTTTACCTCAGCTTATGCTAGTAGCTCATAACTCAGCTTGTTATAGGTAGACGGGATAATTATTATTTGTATAGCAACATAGTTAACGAACATTAACTACGAAATGGTAGACCTTCGCGACGAAAATATGACTGAGCATATTTCGTGAAGCATTCTTCATGGAACACGAGACAATTTAAATTGGTTCACAGAGGCACCAGAGAGCTGACGGTTTTGAAAATAAAATAATTTATTGAGGTCGTCGCATACCTATTCAAAATAACACATATTAATAAGTATTTATCGTTTATTAATGTAATCATTTGGAAATTTAAAATAATTCTAATTTACAGATTCGGTAAAAATGAATATTTGTATACATTGATTGAGTGGTTACATTTTTTAGTTCATTTAAGAAATAATAAAAAGTAAAATTGGCTGTATGTTTTAGTTCGATGTAAGAAATGATAAAATGTTACCGTAAAATCTGCAAATAAATAGGCTTGTTCTAAAAATAATGAGAATTTGTACAGATTAATTTTGTCGTACTTTTACTCGGATACGAGATAAAATAAACTATTATGAGAACGTTCATCATTGTGATATTTTTACTGTACAGTCTCCATCCTCCTAATTAGGGGTTGGGAATCTCCGTTGCGATTCTTTTCTAGCTAAATGCAGTTTCTTCGGGTCAGCGGTGTTTCCAGTTATACTTAACCGGCTAGAGGTAATTGTCAGAACCGAGGAAACCGGAAAAACTGCGCCGCAATTTTCTCCAATTATAACCGAAGAAGCTCGAACGCATTCGTAAGCGTAGATTTGGAGTCGCGATTGTATTTGAGTTGTCACTGTGGTTGTCTCATATACAGGTTTTGCAATCCATATTCATCCTTCTGCAAATTATATTCACCATATTACATATCTAATTCACCCTTTTCCATTTCAAATTCACTCTTATGCAAACTATATTCACCGTTTTGAAAAACGAATTGGCCCCTTTGCACATCGAACTCACCTTTTTACACATTAAATTGATCCTGTTGCAAATAAAATTCTTCTTCGTTTTCCTATACTATTGCGATCAAAATCGAATCCAATATAAATCTGTTGTTTCCAATTTTTTATTTTATTACATGTAACAACGAACTTAAAATACTTATTTAATACTGAACGTACCTTCAACTGTGCAGGTAGTAGTAGCAGCAGAATGATTATCCAATAACATCCACGAAAATTATAAGTTTTTCACATTATTGAATTTTTTTAAAAACTTCAGTTAGGTTATCATTAGACTGTGGATTTTGTACAGTCATCAGAAAAAGTTCATAGCTGCAATTTAAAACAGTAGGAACACTAGAGAAACTGAAGACTGCCCATACATCTCACTTTTGACTTACTAAAAGTAATACAGTAATTTCTCCCGGAAATGCCAAATTTCGGGTTGTTATGAATTTCCCTGTGCTAATCGTACGTCTATGTAATTTATTGCTACCTCGATGCTAAGGGTCGACGGAGTCGGTCAAGCGTGATGCGGCACGCGACGCGATTTCTCGGAAGACAACCCAAAATGGTCTGTTTGGGCTTGAGTCAAGTAAGAAAAACCGCGAAGCTAGAAGGTACATGGTATGTACTAGGTACGTGACCGTCGAATCGTGTCAAGTGGCCTTCGAATTGCCTTCGAATCGTAGCATGTGGCCTCCGAATTACCTTCGAATCGTGTCATATAGCCTCCGAATTGCCTTGAAATCGTGGCATCTGGCCTTCGAATTGCTTTCGAATCGTGACATGTGGCCTCGGAATTGTCTTCGAATCGTGTCATATAGCCTCCGAATTGCCTCCAAATCGTGGCATCTGGCCTTCGAATTGTTTTCGAATCGTGGCATGTGGCCACGGAATTGTCTTCGAATCGTGTCATGTGGCCTTCGAATTGCCTTCGAATCGTAGCACGTGGCCTCCGAATTACCTTCGAATCGTGTCATATAGCCTCCGAATTGCTTTCGAATCGTGACATGTGGCCTCGGAATTGTCTTCGAATCGTGTCATGTGGCCTTCGAATTGCCTTCGAATCGTGTCATGTGGCCTCCGAATTGCCTTCGGATCGTGGCATGTGGCCTCCGAATTGCCAACGAACTATGTCATATGGTCTCCGAATTGCCTTCGAATCGTGGCATATGGCCTCGGAATTGCCTTCAAATCGTGGGAAAAAATTGAAATAAAAAGGTTAAATCATCATTTTTATTCTAGCATTACTATGTATTCATATTAATGTACACCGGCATGTAGGCCGCTGCCATTTTTTGCCGACTGCCAGGAATTTCTATAAAAATGAGCCGCGAGGCTCGAAGAATCGCGACTTAGTATTCTCAGATCTGCTGCTTTCAATTCCGACCTCTGAACATTTCTGGAAGAAATTACTGTATCTTGTTTCTCACAATAGATATAGGAAACTTTCATTTTCCATAAAGATCCGCAATCCAGTTATCAACGCAGATGGTACGATTGACCAACGTTGTTTTGTAGTTTCTGGATCTTGTAGAGGCATGCATTGTTCCAAACCAACGATACTTCATTCGATCTTCTTTATTCAGTTTCTACAGTAATCCCTACAACAATTTGCAAAGAATATTTGAAAATATTGTTTTATTCTCGAGACGGTCGCAAAATGAACTTGATTTGCCAAAGAGTGTCTTCGATTTAAAAAAAAAAGTGGATAATGCTTTTGCACTAAAAATTAATTCTTTTGTAAATCATATTCACCTCTTTGCAAGTAAAATTATCCCTTTCGCAGGCGTCATGGACTTTTTGCAAATTAAATTCACTCGTTTGTGATTATTTGTAGTAAAATTGCTATTAACTTTAAAAATTGAATAAAGGGTGATCAATCTTGATTTGTGAAAGGATTAATTTTATTAGCCTAAGAATGAATGTGATATACAAAAGTATCATTAAAACCTATGAAACGTTTAACTTTGATTGCGAAAAGGTGAGCATAATCAACAAAAGGATTAATTTATCGTAAAAACTATACGATCCGCGAAAGGATGAATTCGGAGTGCAAAGCTTGTGCATATATATATATATATATAACACTTTGAATAGCAAAAGGCAGCGGTGTCTCGCGACGCGAAGGGTGAATCTCGTCTCGCCGATAGTTAACAAGAAAAACAACAGTAAAAATAATCACCTGCACACCCTTTCCTTAGTCGCCTGAGCGGCTGTGCAGCGGTTCTCAGCGGTTCTCAGCTCTGAGAGGCGAGCAACCCTGGAAACGTTTGCGGGGGAGGACTTCGATCGGCCTTTGTGCTTGCAATATCGCGTCGCTTCCTCGAGGGATAATTTTGCGTGTGCACCACTGTCTGCTTACTCGGGGCAAATAGGTATGCAGTTATTCTGAGACTGCCGGGGTGAATGGCCAGGTTCTCGGCGGCGTTGCAGCTTCTCTCCGCGTGCTCGCGAAAGCTTAAATCAAATATCGTAGACCGCTGCTCGGTCTTTGACCAAGCCGTCCCGATCATCGCAATAACACAACGGATTGTTTGACCATCCGATCCTCCCTCTATCTCGATATACGCTATCTCCGTGAAATTCGACTCTAACCGGTTTGCTGGATTCTGAGTTGCAGTGGTCAAGTAGCTTGCGCGACGACGAATTTTATGGGGCATCGATTGACCCCGTACCTTTTGGTGTGGGAACGGCGATCCAAATTGAAATCGCATGTATTTTTACAAATTACTTGCTATAGTATGTGCTCGCTTCGGGGAAGTTGTCGATTTGTGTTATTCGGGAACAGTGATCAATGTATTGGAGCGGTCAGCCTACTCTGATTATCTAAGGTAAGTTCAGGCACACAGGGTGACGATTATTTTCTGTATTTTTACTTTTTATTATTATATTTAACTTACTATTACATATTTTTATTTTTCACTGTATTATAATATACATATTTTGTTGACCAGCTTAAATTGTACCAGGATATTTACAATGCAAGAGTATTGAAACGGGTTCCTATATATGATAAATTTTATCTTCCAGATTTCACTTTTTAACTAAATTAAACAATGAAATTCTTTTGATTTTTTCAGGTTTTAGTTCAATGATTGTTTTCCGAGATATTGTGCAATTTATTCGCGCATTATAAAAGAACGCTTGTCGTGTTTCTATTATTAAGAGGATCATAAATTGAATCGTCACTGTCCGAAGATTTATTTTCCACACATCTAATTTCGTAGATTGGATCTTGTCGATCCAAATTAATTAGTCGATTGCCCGGGAAGCGTGGTCCATTGCGATAATAACTCGGCCAAAATTACACCGCAGTCGGATTATTGGATTCATCCGATTTCCGTTTTCCACGATAAATTATTTCCCGTTTCCTGCATCCACAGTCGATCGTAGGAAATAGACGTTCCACCGGCAGCGTTTGGCGAAAATCAAATTTGCATATTATTTAAGTGACGTCGGCCGCGGTTATCGAACCGTGCGCAACACTTCTGCATGCGACGTCTACGGAATTATTGTGGCCGAACTATTTGCTAAATATTTCTGTGCTGTCACGCAACATAAACAGACTGTGCGATCGCGGTCCCGCGCGTTTATTTATGTCACCGGCTCGCAAATAATTATTTGTCCCATTTGCCAAATTTAAGTTTACTTTGCTGCGAAAATATAGTAACTTCATTTGCAAATTTTGACCGACCACGCTGTGTTCGTGTCAATCTCATCGATGAAACAATTGATCAATTGACTTTATTGTGCTAAGTATAACAAGTACTCGATTCTGAAGTATCATTAATAAGCATACAAATTTCATTTCAAGTTGCTTAATTAATAAGTGATCAACACGAGATTAATTATTTATAATTGTATGATGCATGTTATACAAATTTACGATTTTGTCGACACATTTGGACAGACTTTTAGTAAGCGCTTGTATTTAATTATTATTCTTAGATTATCTCGAATCTGTTTATAATATAATATTTGTATTAGCAGTGTAACAGTCCTTAACACGTTCCGTGCCACGTGTACCATCGATGGTACACGCTTGCATGTTTACTTAGTGAACTGAACAAATTGTTTACAAGAAATTTAGAACCGAAGAATCAATTTCCACCGCAAGAATGGGCGTTGATAAGTTTTTGTTACGTTGTTATGTGTACGAGAATTAATAATTGCACGTAATACATCAAGTTTTAGTCAAATATCAAAGTGTGAAGATTCGAGTAAAAAAAGCTCGGCACGGAACGCGCGTGTTAATTAGCAACTCTTAATTAATCTGGAAATTTTCACAGAAATGACTACTATGCCGGTGTTATGCGAGTCCGTAAATAAAAGATATTAATCTGATTCTAGATAAACAATCCATTGTATTTTTACAAAATAAAATATAGAAATAAAATATTAGGGCCACTCGTGACACCAACATACCAGTTAGGGGTTAATTATAATGTACATACAAGTGTTAATAATGAAAGAATAACTAAAATAACAATGATATTCATCTACTAACAATTATAAGACTAATACAAGTAATGTATACAGAGTTGCCATTCGAATGCAGAGTTTCTTTTCATCGCGATTGTCTCCAAAACGGAGCAGAGATGTCTACAGGCCTCTGCTTGTTGGCTCAAATAATCCCACGCCGGTTGCCGAAATTTTGCCATTTAATTTGCGGAAACTTGTACGATATCACGAAACCGTTCCACTTGAAAACCTCGATAACGAAAATAACGCGATATTACTACCATTAACATTTAACCCTTAAATGCATGATTTTTTGTTTTAAATTTTAAAAAATCGTTTTTTGTAGGAATGTAGTCATAGGTTACGTAAAAAATAAATAAAAAAATCTAGGTAATAATATTGAGTATTTATTTTGAAAAAAAGTTGTATGTAGACTTTTGGCAACAATATGCGTTTATTACTAAAATTATTGTAGAGGTAAACAAATGGTCATGTATTTATATTATCTATTAGTATAGGAATTTTCACGTTATTTATAAACGAAATGCAGCAAAGCAATTGCGATTTTTGTTGTGACACAAAGCAACCCTGCATTTGATGCACTCAGTCCGTGAAACTCGAAAAAAGAAAATATCTCTCCAAGTAACACATCGTAGGTTATCACCCACCACATTCAAATGTCAAAAAACATATAACTTACTCGCCAAAAGTAATGTCAAGTCTTTTATTTCACACATGGTCTATTGTCTATTGTTATCAACGTTCGTAAACGCACCTACTCACGTTTTTGAATAAAATTAAGTGGAACTGGAATGTAGACAATTGACAACAATATGCATTTAAGGGTTAATAAATAAGAGCCTTACCTTTACAAAATATTGTTTGTTTAACGAATACACCATAATATTTCTAAATAATCCACTTCCAAAAGTACGTAAATGAACCCGCTATCAAAAATGCGCGCCAATTGGTATAACGTCAGAAAGATACAAATATTGAAGTCAAATGTCATTATTTTAGTTACTTTTTGATAAGTCAATGGACAAAGGAATCACTGCCATTCAGCCAAATGTATCGATATCAAAACTGTTGTCGGGTATCCGCGCAAAAAGTTATTGATTCATTTTTGGGACTCTATGCATTTAAGGGTTAACGCGCGGGAGTTCAGCGTTTCGAAGCGTTTGGTAACGTTAGACCCGAGTTCCCAAGTAATTCTGCCTTAGTGGCTCGGCCGTTACGCTACACCACTCGAAATCCTCCGCAGGTTACGTAACATGCGTTTCAGCAAACTATTTGGAGAAGCAAGACACGGCGCCGCTGTTATTCCAAGTGCAGCGAATCGCAGCCGTCCGAGTCGTGGGCTGATAGCAAAGCGAAAGGGTTTCAAAGCGGAGATTGGTGTCAATCAAACGGTGTGTAACGCGAGTCTGGCGTTTATTTGCCATCATCCCTGGTTAACTGGAACAGAACAGCCGCGGGAGACTGAAGGCAAGTTCTAATGAAACGTCACGCGCATGCTTTGCCCGGACGCGCGAGTGGCCCGCTGTGATAGATATATTTCTAATTAGGCGAACTACCTGCTCGCGTACGCCGGCCGAGAGGTAGTTCGAACTTGCCGCGCGCGTCCTCGGAGGAGCCGCCGCCGAGCTTCCGGCAAAACCCTCGTCAACGCGGCACGACACTTTCCGCCGAACTAATCGGCTTCTCGCGCCCGCACTTCGTCGCAAGAAACTCTAATTGTAAAAGGTACCCACAATCACATCGCGGAAACGCCGCGTCGAACGAAATTATCGCGGAACTTTCGCTTGATTTCGGACCGCCTATAGACCGCCAGAAAGTTGAAATGATTATGGTTCGAGGCTCCTCCGCGGCTCTAGGAAACTACCGAAATGTTGTTTAACGGTTTCCGGGGGCGGAATTTCGAGCGGGTCTCTCTTTGGATCGGGGAGAGGCTGCAGTTTAATCTGGGATTTTCGAGCGAGAGAATTCTTCCAACTTCTTCGGCCGGAGACTCTGACGTTTTTTGATTGTCATCGAATCGAAGAATTCGGTGTCGCGCGAGTCCAAAGTGAGATTTCAACAATTTTAATCACTCAGGATTTAGTCTCTAGGGGCGTTTCATCTTTTTAGTATGTTCCAATCATTTTTAAGGTGAATTCTGTGGATTGTTAAATTCTTCGTATGTGCTCTAATACTTTGTACGACGATCAGGTTTTTCTATGGTTGTTGAATTATCGAAATTATCATTAATGTTCTTTATTATATATTATTTAATATAACATAATATTTAAAATTATATATTATACATAATTATTAATTAATATTCTCATAATCGTTTATCATCTCTTATCAATCTCTCGATATAATAACATTGCGTTCGTGATGTTTCGTTTTAATTGCAATTATCGATTGGATCTGCAAAGTTAAGTCTCGATTATTAATCTGGAAAATATGAACGTTCGGACAAGAGTGCAATTTCTCGATGTTGTCCGATTTGTACAATAAACAGTGTGATTTATATATTTTCCATTTTTTATATAGAAGAGGTTCATACAATCGCGCGCGAAGAGAGAATATACTATAGTACAGTAATAACATCCGAATACTCTGAAATCCTCTCTGTTTCGACATAATAATAAAACGTTTCATAACAACAGAGTCTTAATCGTCGCAATGTGTTAGCTTGCAACATAAATAATACGAATCGCAAGTATAAATATTGCAATGTCACAAGTTACAGAACCGATTGAAGGTAATTCTATAAATAAATAAAAAAGAACGTTAAATATAATCGATCTTGTTTAAGCTTCGACGCGATAATACGAAGCTATGGAAGTGTAAACGTCAAATAATTCTACACAATTTGATACGTCGGACTGCGACGCGTCGTATGAATATTTCAACGATCTGAGCAATCCACAGATCCTAATCCACTGACCGATAAGTAGCTTAAAGCTCCGTTGAATCTGGACAAATCTGTTTTCGATTTCTGAACGAGACCAAAGGAAATAACATTCATCGTCTCGTCGTAAAAGCCGCGATTCGTGTACGAGCAGACGTCCGGTCGATAATGCTCGCGGTTCTGTCTCATTCAGGAATATTTCAGTCCATTCAGAGACTCGGTTTAACCGCTAATTAATGTCGCGTCACGACACGTCGTTCGTCGGTGTTCAGGCTCGTCTGGTACCCTTCGGTGAACGGTGACTGCGGTAAAAGTATAATGCGGACGATGGAACGCAACGATTACGCGGAAACGGTTCGTTGATGTTTGATAAGACCCGGAGAACAGTAATCGGTGGTTAACAAATCGATGTCGTTAACTCGTTTTCGACGTTCGGCTTGCTAACGATGATTACAGAGGAGCGAGCCTAAAATGCGGTAATGCAGGAGGAATTGAAACTAACTGTTCCTTGAAATTATCGTTGAACATTCTTCGTGATTATTTTACGGTAACCCAGATTTCTTCCTTTCTTTCGCTAATCTTGACTGTAAGTTTTTCGATCATAATTATTTCTTAGAAAAAGAGCACATTTATGCTTATTGTGCGCTATCATGCATTTGGATGTTTAAACATTGAATTCTGGTATTCTGATATTTCTGCCATTTTATTATTTTCAACACGCAGCATATGTTCTTGTGGGAACGTATGTAACAGGATATTTTCTAAAATAATTTCTGTATTTATAAACATTAGTATTATTATATTAGTATATATACAGTATATATATATATATAACATATATACAGGGTGTCCCAAAATTATGGTATTTCCGGGAAATGAGGGGTTCCTGAGATCATTTGAAGCAACTTTTTCCTTAGCGAAAATATTATACGAGGCATCGTTCACGAGTTATTAACGAAAAGCAGTGACCAATGAGAGGCGAGCTCGATTGGCGCGAGGTGGTCAAGCCAACGAGCGGTCGAAGCCTAGATCCGCTGATTTGCTCGGCTGCATTTCGCCAACCGAGCTCGTCTTTGATTGGTCAGTGTTTTTCGTTAATAACTCGTAAACAAAACCTCGTAGAACATTTTCGCTAAGGAAAAAGTTGCTACAAATGATCCCAGGAACCCCTCATTTCCGGGAAATGCTATATATATATATATTGATAATTAGAGGTGGACGGATACCTGAGATTCCAAGTTAAAGTCGGGTCGGGCATTTTCTCAGGTTCGGATCCGGACCCGAAACTTTTGGGAACCCGAATTTGAAATCGAGCCCCGAATATTTTCGGGTACCCGAAATCCTAAAAGCGGTTTGGGAATGTTTATAAATATAATTATTTATATATATAATTATTTAAAATTATTTATATAATTATTTATATATATAATTATTTAAAATTATTTATATAATAATTATTTATATATATATATTATATTTATAAACATACCCAAACCGCTTTTAGGATTTCGGGTACCCGAAAATATTCGGGGCTCGATTTCAAATTCGGGTTCCCAAAAGTTTCGGGTCCGGATCCGAACCTGAGAAAATGCTCGACCCGATTTTAACCTGGAATCTCAGGTATCCGTCCACCTCTAATTAATATATAAGGTAATTATTGTTACGCTTTTGTAAAAATGGTGTCTACGTGGGAGTTTGTACAAATGTCAGCGGTCTGTCGATAACGAACGTCGTCTCTTCCTTCGCAGTGCCACTTCCATTCAACAGGAAGCAATAGTGATTTTCCTTATTAATCACGAATTACCGAGAACCAGACTCCAGAACATGTTAGCATAGCAACCGAAATAACTCACGAATCTGTTGATAATCTGTGCCGAGGTTCCACACTTACGTGAGTAATCAGAGATAACGAGGGAAGTTCGGCTGATTTATTCGATGTTCCTGCAACGTGACTAACTTCCGCCGGCTGCGGTCTACGGAATCATTCCTTGTTGTTTGTACGATTACCTTCACGGACACGTATAATATGTATAATGATAGTTATGACGTTATCCCTGATAGACAGTGACCGATCAAGCATACAAGTCGTCACTCCTTTGTTCTTTTGCGGATCATGTTTATTCTTCTTTAACCCTAGAAAGATAACCATATGACAACGTACGTAAAAGATAACCATACGCTTCAGAGGCGCATGCTTTTCTAAGGCGTCAATTTTATACTAACAATGGATATTTATTTAAGTTAATCTAGTCATTTTAAAGGTTTGGCATTATTGTAAAAATAAAATGCATTTATATTATATTTTTTTATATTTTAAGTAATTTTAAACTTAAATCACTAGACCTCTATGAAAAATTAACAAAAATCAACAGTCTTTCGCAGGCGCCTCTGCGACGTAGGTTATCTTTCTCGGGTTAAATCGAATTCGAACTTTTCGTAAATCAAATTCAACTTTTGGTAAATCAAATTGACCCTCTTGTAAATCAAATTGACCCTTTTGTAAATTAAATTCACCTTTTCGTAAATGCAATGTTTCTACTTTATTGTCAAGAAAGTATTAGAATGAAAATAAAATTCAATTTAAACTGATTATTCCATTAATTTTTAATTGTATCGTATATATGGTAACAATGAACAACAACATTTTTACGCAGTAGTAATGGTTTATTAGTGATACAAATTTATAATGGTTGATTTTAAAAAATATGTATGTGAACTGCAAAAACATAATTATATAATAAACAGTCATAAAATAAATATACTTGTTTTTAACATAAAGTCAGTATATTTTGCGATACAGTATTGTTTTACAGTTACGTTTGAACATTATACTACATTTCACCCATTTGCACTATTTTCTACAAAATTTGCGTTTTTAGGGAAAATAATTATTGAACTGTAGGTAAACATCTGTACAATATTTATAAATTTTTTGGGGGATTAGATTACTGCAGATTTAGCAATTATTCCAATGTTTTCGGCTTAAACGATGGTTTGAAGACACTGGAATAAAATGCAGGAAGTTTGAAAAGTAAAAGCCGCTTAGTTTCGGAGTTACAAAGCTGAACATAAGCTCGTATAGAACATAAGCTACGTACTCCCATGCGCTGGGAGGCATAAAAATGCACTTATGTCAAAACGATATTTTTCAGAATGGAGTAAACGTTATCTCAACGCGTATTAATGCGATTGCAATGAAACTTTGCATTATTATTATTATATTTTGCTAACATTGCTGCACGATTTGCAAACAAAAAAAAAAGTCGAATTTCAACTTAATTAAAAAATGACTCTGTTAATGCTCAAATATTAAAGTATAATTAATGGAAAAATGTTATTTCTTTTTACTGCAGCAAATATAATAATCCCTTTCTAATTTGTATAATTCTTCTCATTAGTTTATAATGTATCGAATATATAACGTTTTCAGCTTTTTTTTCATCGATCATGTCCAAAAATTGCCAACGCGTAAAAATGATATAAATCAAGAAAACTATCAGTCTGTAAAATAGCATCACAAATTATTACACTTTTACAGTGTCTAAAACTATGGGTCTTTAAGCAAAATAAACATTGTCTGCATCAGTTTTACGAAACAATAGACGAAGAGAAATTTCATTTCTTCTTTGATAAATTCCGCATGAAATCCATGGTCTAATAACGACGATAGAGATTGCAAAAATATTTCCTGCAAACTACTTCCCACGTCCAATATGTCAATAATTATCGTGGCAGACGTTCCCGTTCGTTCAATCGGATACTTATTGTCACGAATACATACCAGGAATCTGAAATCGATGAAATGTTTGCGGATATTAGCTCCGATTGATTATGCGAAGGGGTATCACGTGGCCTGGAATTCTCAGTTGGAGCAAGAAAATCGATTGGATATTGTTCCGTTTGATTTGTTGGTGAATACAGTTCTCGACGCTTCACGTGCATTGGTTCATTGCGCTTATGCAGTCGTGCATCGGCATTCCTAGGCATAAACACCTGACAACAAAGTTGAAAGGCCGACCTAGTTGATGCTATCTAACCGCGAGTCCGTGAACAATGGGTCACGAGATACGCATTAACTGCATGCGTGGAACTGGGTACGCTTTTCTGAATCGTGGTGTCTGTGTATCGGTTATTGCACGGCGTCTCTCAAAATTCTGTGAAAATGTGCTCGCGACTTCAATTTTCTGCTGCTTTGTAGGAACGCGTGAACAAAAAGCTGCGCCATTTCTTTCGCCGCCAAATGGCAAATATTTTATCCAGCGTTTGACACAACATGCCGATCCACTGGTTACTCAGGCTCCAAATAAATCTTTCAAATGACATTAAAAAGACCTCGAATAAGTCTTTAAAAAGACATTAAAAAGATCTCAAGTAAGTCTTTAAAAAGACATTGAAAAGATCTTTTTCCCCAAAAGCTGTTACAATTTCTTCGCAAAAAGGTCCCAAAGAAAGTTACACAAAAATGTAATTTACACTGGAATACCCCTTTGAAAAACGCTATACAATAGACTTAAACAACAGAATCGACTAACATCTCATGTTTTTGCCTGAACGTATTTCCACGTAAAATACACCTCATGACACAGTTACGCGTCACTGCATCACTGAAAATTTTGCTTGAAAATTCATTCTGCAAATTACAATAAAAAAAGTAAATATAGTTCTTGACTATTTTCGTTCAGACGTCTTTGTTCCCAAATCGAAATTTTTTAAATCGGTAACTACTTTTCGCAAGATTTTTACGGTATTCTTCAGCGTCGCGGGCAACTTCTCAATTAAAACCTTGAATTAAAATCTTGAAAAGAGTTTAATAGCTGCTCGTCCGAGGTATTCAAAAGTTGCAACCGTAACTTCGAACTGTAATTTTCAACGTTTCTATCTCAAAGGAAACGTCGCGAGTTTTTCATTCGCGCAAGTTTCAAATCCCTTGATTCGCATACTTTCAGAATTAAACTTTATAAGAGTTTCAGTCGCGTTCGAATTAGTAACATCGAAACTTTCATCGCACTCCATCGAGTCATTTTTATTTTCGATCGAAAGAAAGCGAAGTGTCAGCCTTACATTCGAACCATGCTGTACGTACAGTGGCCCACAAAAGCGTTCGTACATCTTTTAAAACGCAATAGCTTTCTCAAAACTGAACTAAATGACTTGAATTGTTTTTTAGATGATAGAGGGACTAGCCTACTAGACGATGACTAAAAAGCTTTTTTTTAAATTTTGTTATTACCTAGAAGGCAAAGAAAAAATTAAGAGCCCTCGTTTTTTAACTATTTTATATCTGAGCCTATAATAAAATTTTTAAAAATGCCTTTTGTGTAGATCTCGGTAACTTCGAGCTACAGGCGTTGAAGGATTTTAAAAACTGCAGATTTCTTACAATTTTTGGTCAAAATCGTGATAAAACTGCGATTTTTGCGATATTTTATTTATTGTAACTCGTAATAACGTGAACCGACTTCGATACAATTTTCAACATTCATATAAGTTATCCAGGTTTACAGAAAACATTTTTTTAATTTTCGTTATAGGCTCAGATAAAAAAGTTAAAAACCGGAGATTTTTATTTCTTTGTCATTCCAAATACATAATAGCAAAATATTTAAAAAAATAGCATTTTAATCATCGTCTAGTAGACGAGTCCCACTATCATCTAAAAAAGTTCAAGCCATTTAGTCCAGTTTTAAAACAGAGTTATTACGTTTTAAAAGATATACAAACACTTTTGTGGGCCACTGATTTAGCTGTAAATAGGGAATGATATAATGCCACTATTTACTACAATTTCACAAAAAAGAATGCACAGAATAAAAGATTTACGAATAAATTTCTCAATGTTTATAAATATTGTACGCGCATCTATACTATTTGACTTTAATACACATTTTCTTTTGTAATTATTTATCGAAATGATTTAGTCTCGTCATTTCCCGAACTCGTCTATTGTTGAGTCGCCCGCCGTGCTTCTATTTTTCTCACGTTTCTCTAAATTTAGTTTAACCCCTTGTTGTACCATTTTCTTCATAGTTACAACGATTAGAAGTTTTTCGATTGTAATAATTTCTAAGAAGAGAAAAGCTTATTATATATTATATATTGTACATTCGCTCCAAGCGAAGAAATGAAAAGATCTCCGGTTTCGGGAGACCAGTGCGCGCGCTAATATGAAATTTATTCTTTCCGAAGTTCCATCGAGACAGTATTAAGCATCGAATTTGCATCGGAACGGACTGTTCCGGTGCCCGTGGAATCGATTTTTCGCGCTGGTGCGGGGGAGTAAGAACCGAGCGAGCGTCGGGATCAGACATTAATTGCCAGTTTTGCAATCAACGTGTCACGTTATTTGTGCCGCGGCGACGAATATCGTCCCACGTCATCTCCCAGAAAAGTCGCATTAGAATATGATTTCCAGAGTTGTGAAAGTCGCAGCGTTTATTGTCCGTTTAAACGCTCTCGCAGCGAGAGAATCGGTTCCACGTCGATGAATACCACGTTCTCCTTTTCACGATTATTATTATTATTATTATTATTACTATTTTATGAGCACAATAAGCCTGTCTCGAATAAAAGAACAGCAATAGCCTCGTTTAGATCCGTAACGCCTACGTTCAAGTTAATTTGTTGTTTCAAAATAATTGTTAACGCCGGTTTATATTTCATTAACCCATTACCGTACTTTCGACGAGTCCAACTCGTGATGTCGGGTTTTAGTAATAATCTATTAGGTATGATTGTTATTCCATTTTATTGAAGTCAGAATAGAATTGAACTCCTTTGCCAGCGATATTTAAGCATTCAAGTAAATTTAGGCGTGCAAAAAATACAAATTGTCTTCTTTCTTCGAAGAAATTATTATAATCGGAAAGGTTCCAATCATCGTGATTGTGAAGATAATAGTATGGCAGGGGACTAATTTTATCAGCGTTAATTCTACAAACATTCCTTTTTTTTCCGAGGCATTTTTTTTTACGTAATCAGTCGTTGTAAGATCCTAACACTGATTTATATTAATACTGTTTATACAGTAAATTCTCCTTAATTGACGTTCAGATTGCACACAAAAGTGGACAATTTGGAAAGGGGAGATACGATTATTCGAGCCTTGCAGCTCGTTTTTATAATTGTTGAAAATCGGTAACTATAAAAACGAGTCGTAAGGTTCGAATTCGCAAGGGCCCTCTTCCAAAATTGTCCATTTTTATGGACAATCTGAGCGTCAATTAAGGAGACATTACTATATGTCCAATGTGTACAATTTAAATATAATGAATTCCATTTCTATTATGTATATAATAGTATATATATGTATATAATTGTATTTTATATATATATATATATATATATATATATATATATTTATATATATATAATATATTATATATATATATTATATAAATATATATAAATATATATATATTTATTTATATATATATATATATATATATATATATATATATATATAATTGTAATTTATATGTATATAATTATATTTTTTCATTTCATATTAAATTTATCCTATTTTGTGTGAAACCATTGTATTCGGTAACAACTGCACAGTATTTTTGGGAATAATAATCGGTAATGTACCGTGTGTCCCTAAAATAGGTGATCAAACTTTGGTATCGTGTGATGAAAAGAGGTCATTATAAACATAGGTCCAGAAACTCATCGTTTTCGAGATAAATACTTTTCGTTTGCGAGATTAGATTTTAAGAAATTGTAACCTGCTTAAAAAAATTACTGAAAATGACTTCCCTGGCAGCCTATGTTCCATAGACTGCCGAATACGTTCAAAAAGTCCTCGTGTACAGTAAATTCTCCCTAATGGATGCTCAGATTGTGGACAAAAATGGACAATCTGAGCATCATTTAGGAAGAATTTACTGTAATTATTTAGTGTTTAATAATGGTAACAAAATCAGCGTTGAACAATGCAATCCGTTTGGTTACAAAGTATGCGAGCACATTCGAAGAAAGTGATGATGTCACAAGGAGACCGGTAGCATTAGTAAATTGCTTGGCCAAGTTAGATAACCTACAGACAACGACAGAAATTGTACGGTAGAAGGCTTAACTAGGAAAGGATACCTGGTATACAGTCTAGGACAAAATTAAGTGGAAATAAGTAGAAAACATAGTTTTTCCAAGAATTATGTACTTAAATTATATTTATCATGTATATTGTTACAGTACACAGATTACGTATTTCGTGAATTAGTTAGAATAATTATTACATTCTTCTTCGGACAAAATCACATTTAATGAACGCGAAAAGTTAGATAATTAGGAGAAAGATGTTTCGGATTTGCAGGCTCTAATGAACGAAGAATCGAAGGCGCGCGTCATTCTGGAAAAGTGCAACAAATTGAAAATCCTCTAGAAACATTACAAAATTTGCATCACGTTTATACGTTTCATAGACTTAATGTTTAAAGATTTCCATTTACAACAATTCGCTGAAACTTTATGCACGGCTCACTTTATTGAACATTGAATTAAAAATGTGTTTCACGGCAAATTAAAGCGCACCACGGGGTTCTCATAAAACTTCGGTATTTTCATAGACGGTCCGAATTGTACAATTCTTTTTTAGATGAAACCGTGCTATCCGTTCCCGTTCGGTATATCAAGCGAAACCGTTTTTTTTTTTAGGAAATGAATAATGGACTTCGGAAATAGAAGCTTGAAGTTTTCAAGTGAGTGCAGAGGTTGAACGATATGGTATCACATAACAGTTTCAATATCGAAAATTTTGGCCGAAAACGGGAATTCAGCGTCGAGATAAATGCTGGCGCCGCTGCGTACGTTCGAAAAATCTTTATAGCCCGGCCGCTTGTGCTGTAAGTTTATTTTAACCCGACGGCCAGATAATGGACGGACATTCCAGAAGAGGTGGAACAAAACGGAAATAAAATACTCGGAGCCCGTTGACGCGGCCTTTTTCTCCATCTCTCTTATTTTCCGCGTTGGTTTTCCCTCTCTTTTGAAATCACGTTACGGACAAAAATAGATTCGCCAACGCATGAAAGTCGCGCGATCGATGGTCTTTGATCTCGTTTTTTCTTTCGCCTTTGATTAGATCCCTTTGATGCGCGCATAAATACCGGCGCGAGGGGTCGTTTGATATGATAAAACGCAGGTTATCGCGGCCGTTCCTGAACGAACGAGATACCCCGGCCTTCCCGCGGGCTTAATTTCCATAAAACTCGGTGGCGATCCCATGAATCTAGTCTAATTCATAGACCGAACTGTTTACGAACTCGACCCAGTTCTTCCGAGCTTCATCCCGCGGCGCATTACGATTTTCGCTCCACTAATTTTGATCTTCAATTTCAAAAATGGTACTTCGCTCGCGGAATGGCAGAATATCGCCGCGGCTTTAATCCCTTAGCTGCGGCCCCGCTAGAACAGAGAACCATCTGCTTGCAATATTCATATGCCGGCTGACGATGCGTTGTTTCAATAAAGAATAACTAAAAAATTAAAAAAAAAAACAGGGAAGTCGGTACGCCTCGTGATATTTAGCTGCTTCAGCAATTACTCGCGTATCAGGTGCACGCTCGTTGTTATAAATGGAAATAGATGATAATTGCGAAAGCAACATCGAAACGTTTCGCGATATTCCGCTGCTTCGGCAATTACTCGCGTATTAATGAATATGCGTTGTTACAATAAATAACAAATAAAAACTGGAAAAATGTGCGTTCAACGATAGTCGGATTTTTTTCTGCAATTATTTGCATGCTAGCCTGGTGAAGCGCAATGAGGAAGAAGAAATGGAAAAATCGATTGCAACCGTTTGCGATATTGAGCTGTTCCAGTAATTATTGTTGCAGAATTTATTGGTGTGTACAATACCGCGTAATAATAGATATAATATATATTAATAATAGACTCATTTTTATAGTTTAGAATTATATTGTGTTTTGCTATTCAGATTTCTATGACTGAATTATATTATTTTTCTGGACAATTATTATAATAAAAAGTCGAAATATTTTTGCTCTACGAAAGAAGCAGCATTGTTTCTATGATAGACAAAATAGTCAACGGATTAATTGCATTGAACTAAATCGACACGTATTTCTCACGATTTTCGCCTCGTTATTAGAATGATTGGCCATCTAATTAGTATCTACAAAAACGAATCACGTTGTCGGGCTACCATTGATGAACCAAAGCGAACGATGGTGTCATAATTTGCACGGTCGAATTATTATACGTGAGTGAATACCGATTGAGAGTGACGAGAAGGCGAGGCATAGGTATTTAAGGCCTATACAGTCATACTCAAAGGCCGGATGTACCGACACACGCAATTGATTTCGTAAACGCACTTGAAAATAGGCGAGGAAACCGGAATATGGCTTTGTGAATCACGCGGGACCTTCTCGCACGTGTCGAAATCATTAAAGTTTCTATCTTCGACTGACACAATTGTTACCTTAGTTAACACTAGATTTACGGAGCACGAAAAACAGCTGTTTTATATTAGTTAATTAGTTATAAGACATTTAAATAGTTATAATTAGTTAGAAGACATTTATTCTGATTTTTAAACATTTTTGTGTTATTGTAACATTTGCCGTAAGTAACATATAAATTCAACTCATAAATGTATCTTTACGATATGAATGATCGTAAATGAAAAAATTAGTGACCCGTCATTTTGACGGGTTCCGTGAATCTAGTGAGAAGCAAAATATCTAATTAAATTACAATTTTTACTATTTATTAACGATCTATCAGTCATAAATCATGATCGTATTCCGACATAGAAATTATTTATCAGCACTGTTTCATGCCAGAATTGGTTCCCTTGGCAACACGGCCAAAACACCTGGTAAATAGTGCTCGAATTATTTCTTTACATTGTTATCTAATTCATATTACATATTACATCCCTATATTTATTGTTTACTATAATTATATTAAATAATCACAAATTAAAAAAGTAAATTCTGGTGATTATCCCTATTAGCAGAGGCCGGCTTTTTTAATTTTCCAAAACGATGTCACGATTTTTCAGAACCTAATCTACCCCATCATAAAATAGACACCTTCGGGTTTAATAAAAAACGTCCAAAATACGTCCTACGGAAACATCACTTAAAGTCGATCTGAACTTTGAACGCTTTGAAAACTAATAACTCTCTTTGATTTCAAAGGCAACGTACACCATAAAATGTCTGTACACCGTAGACGACTTTCATTCGCGGTACAATAGAGTCGGCGATAGCGAGAGCACACAGAGAAGCACGAAACTGACATTCCCCTTTTTCCCGTGGTCTCTTGATATAAGAAGGAACGTTGATTGAATGAAAATCCAAGTCGATATCTAAATCGACATCGCGCGATAAAGAACGAACAAGTGAAGTAAATGAAACGAGTCCGAACGGTGAACATCGATTTCTCTCGGTTTCCTTGAAACCGACCCGACCGTCCTCACTGTCGGAAATCATCCTTGAACTTCGAGAGGGAATCTACGGTCGCATGCTCAAAGTATAATTCACCGAATTTCCGAAGGCTGGAGAGATTTTGCCGGCGCGAGAGCGCGCGTTGCCTCGTGATTCCGGGACGAGGGGGTTGCGGCGGAGTCGCCGGAAGGGATTGAACAGGGTATAAGGAAACAATCGGCATAGAAATAGGTTGTTGCTGCGACAAACCCGGCCGTCGACGAGTTAGCATGCAAATTGTTGCGTGCGCTCGGTTAGCTCGACAGCCCGTGAAGTTATGTGAGCCTATTCGATCCTTACCTGGATCTCCGAAGGTACTCTGTCGCACAAGATTTTTCGCTATCGATCGGTCAGCTCTATTCGTGGCATGATTTTACGATACCAAGAATCGAGCCGTGATTCGAAAACAGAAATGTGCTTTGGGAAATTCTGCTTGAGTAACGACGATCGAGATTTTAAAGTGTCGAATCCCCATTTTGCGGAGTGGATGATTTGGAAAGCGTGACACGGTTTGCACTCGTGGATTTATCCTGGAGGAGACGTAACAATTTTGCTGAATTTTTTACTTCGCGCGTCCGTCATTTTATTTTTGCACAATCGTGATCCGCAAGGTGAAAATTTGACACACGTAGATCAAAGAAGAGAGAAATGCTTTCTATATTATTTTCATGACTTTGCATCGTATTTGTGTTATGTGAATGTCATTTCGATTATATCAGTTTGTACTTACTGTATATTTATATTATAAACCATATGAAAGTAATGGTAGATCATATTTTTCTTAAATGTCAAAAATTATGTAGCTCTCACCTGCATCAGACTAAACAATGAAAGTATTAAGATTATGCTTTAAGTCTTATGATTTATGCTTACGACTTGAATCATCATAACTATAAACAATTACATTCTGCGGAAATTCTCGAATGATATTGATAACAATGGAGACAATTGCATAGAACTTGAAAAATTTGATTTTGAAATATAGCCAAACATATATGTAAAAGTTTGAATCATTTGACCTATAAATCTTACTCTAAAAAATTGCTTAACACATTGAGTGTAGAAAATCAACCTCAATAATTACCAGCAAATCAAAATCATTTAATTAATGAAATTGAATCCAGCGAGTTAAAATTTACCACAGGAAATATTAGTTTAACTCTTTTGCATTCTGAACATTATAATAAAATTCAATTTATTCGAATAAATGATAATGAAAATGAATCTTGAAATGTAGTAAAAAATTAGTACCACTCATCACCCAGACGGACGCGGCATTCAACACGTTAAAATAGACTGCTCCGATTGGGAATATCCGCTGAACCAGTTAGCTGTGTTTGATGAGTATACTAGTCATGGAGAAGCGGCAGTATTTAGTGTCACGACGAGTATATTCGTCACGCGTACAAAGTAACGATCATTGGCTATTTAAATTGTAATTTTAGCGAAAACAACAACATATTCTCAAATTTTAAGACGTTCAGAATATTTGTAGGCCAATCCTACACAAAGGTGTTTACATTGATATAAAAATAAGATTAGAACAAAATCACGATACTGGTGTTCGACGTGCAAAGCGCCATTATGTATCCGGCCTTGCTTTGCCGGATATCACTCTACAGCAGCAATTTGAATTTTTAACTTTTATAAGTATTTGATTTTTCCTGCGCTTTTCGTTTGGTATGTATGTAGTATATGTTGATGTTAAGTGAATAAGTGAATATTAATAATAAAATTGTTAATTTTATAAAATAATGCCGTCTTTTTGATCAAATATTTTAACAGCGACACTTACTCTGTGTTTCACGAGTACACTCGTCATCGCTTGATACTCGCGGTACATATAGAGTGTCACAAAAAAGTCTCGTAATCCTGAAATGGAGGGTTCAGGAGATCAATTGAAGTAACTTTTTCCTCGGCGAAATTGCAATCCGCGACTCTGTTTACGAGTTATTAACGAAAAACACTGACCAATAAGAGGCGAGTACGGTTGGCGCGAGACGGCCCAGCCAACGAGCGCACGAAACCCAGTTCAACTCATTGGCTCGGCCGTCTCGCGCCAGCTGATCTCGCCTGTCATTGGTCACTGTTTTTCGTTAATAACTCGTAAACAAAGCTGCGGACTGCATTTTCGCTAAGGAAAATGTTACTTCAAATGACTTCAGAATCCCCCCATTTCCGGATCGCGAGACATTTTTGGGCACCCTGTATAGGTGCGCGTTCTGAAAAGGAGGCGTCACAGCTAACCGGTTATGGGCTCGATTTCAGATGCCAAACGAATAAAGAGTATCGAGTAATACAGTGTCCATGGTCAGTGACGTTAGAATGCGAAAAAAGAGGGTTAGCCGTTTGCGGGTTTCGATCGGAAAGCAATTAACGTCCCATGGCGCTAAAGGTGCAACGAGACGTTGAACCCGTCCGGATCGCAGATTGCCTTTGTGATTAAACAAAAGTGGGTTAATGCCGTGTGTCGGATTCGCGCGCATCCGTAATGACGTTGACATCCTGGATACCCCGCCTCTGCCCCGCCATTAAGAGAACAATGCCCTGTACCGTGGATCGTTCATTAACGTGTTTCTGTGTCTCCTTTTTTTCGGACCGGCGAACAATCGGTACTAGGCGCAGCCATCTTTTAATTGTACGATGCCGTGCCCTTTTTCGACCTGGTACTTGACCCGACGCATCCGGAGCACGCGTCCACGTACCACCGAGATGCTTCCTGCTCCGAGCTCTCTCGGTGCACATCGATTTCCTGAATCGTATTTTTCTCTCTGGATTGTCGGAAACCTTTCGAATCCACCCGGAGTCTTCTCAAGATCTTCCGGTTTCGTTTATTTTCAAACTCGGTGTGCGCTCCTCTTTGAAGCTCCCATTTTCTATTAGTGACGACGGACTATCCGATTACCGGGAGGAAGTCTTTCATTCTCGAAATACTGAATATCTCTCGAAAATGTCTTTTGATCTCTCCGTGTTGCCGTTAGATTGGTACACCTTTGACAAATACACACGGCCTTCGATGCAGTAAAAATCAAGCTCGTAATATCATCGATTTTGTAATCTCGTCAATGTTATATGTTTGTGTTTTATCGTGACAAGAGCCAGATCTGTGCATTATGTATTCGAGATATTGCTCCAAATAACGTGTTATTTTACTTTATAATCATTTCCATGCCCGTGATTATTCTTGAAACAACAATATTTGTAATATTATATTTTAAGTAACACATTGTTTCATTTTAGAATTATGTGAAATGATTATTTGTAATAATTATTCGAGATAATTGTGAAATTCTTCTCGAAGATTATACGATTCTCCAATTATCAGCTTTAAAATGAACAGAATCAGTTATTTTAGCTTTCAGTGTGTGCTCAGGTGACTGTGATTGGATGTCGAATATAAACTTCACCAATGTAAAATTCGGGTTTGCTATTTAAAGTGCAATTTAGATCAAACAAGAAACGTGTTCGTAATTTTCTTCACATTTTAAACTAATAATCAACTAAACAAATCGCAAGGATCAAGGAACAATGAGAAAAAATCTGAATATAAAATAACGTTCGAATCATCCGTTTCTTTTACAACTAACAAATGCGAAGCATACTGTTCATTCAGAATCTCTGAAACATGTCAAAGATTTGAAAAACACACACCATTCAAACATTAACAAACGAACTATCGTCCAGCATTACTAATATCAACAGTCACAACTGCAATAACAAACAACTAATATTTTCTTTTATTTATTAAATACCTCAAACTTTTATAGCATTATTTAGCTTTACAAGTACAAAATCGCGAATACAACTCATAATACATTGAAATGCGCAGATTCGAATCTTTGAAGAAAATCTGAATACAAATTTCGATGTTATTAACATACCAATGTTTGCAGAGAATTAGAAAACTTAAGTCTAGATTTTAATCAATTTCGATCTTTCTAAATGCAACAATTTACGCAAACATAATAACAAACACACACAATAACAAACCATTTACTCCATTACGTAATCCTCGACATTTCCAATCGCGAAACAACCCACTTCCTCTGGAATCAACATTTTCGAAAAGCTCGCAGAGCGTTAAACACGTCGCTGGCTTCGATTAACTACTTTCTCGCAGGGGTGGCGGACTATCGATTGCTCTGGCCACGCAGCCTCTTCCCCTTGGCATTCCCGTCGGGAGCCGAGCGGAGGGATTTCCGCGCGAGAATGACGCGTCTCGCAGAGAATAATGCCAGCTCTCTTTTTAATCGGGTGCGCGTTGTGCACAAGACGCAGCCTTTCTCCGCGTCGACACTTGACCCAGTGGGTCCAGGGGAACGCGTCCGCGTTCCAGAGAGACGTCTGCGTCTCGGGAATCGCGAACAGAGATTATAATCCGATACCTAACCCTAACCTAAACCCGGTTAACCAAGGAAGGTTACCGTAACCCCCCCCCCCCCCCCCCCCCCCGACACAGGCAAATTATCATTTTGTCTCCAAGGCAAAAGCCGGGCCAAATTGTTAAATAGGATAAATTAATATGAAATGAATTTAAACAAGTTGCTGCTACATATTTCATTTATTTGTTATAATATAGCTAGTACTTTTGTCCGGGTATTATTAATTTATTAATGCTAATTATTAATTTCTTTTATTTGAAGTTAAAATCTTTCGATCCCAACGAGTTATTTTTCTCAGTGAAAACTAGTTTAAATAAGCGCGGATCTACAGGGTGTCCCATAATTATGTTAACACCCGGAAAGGGATGATTTCTGAGGTTATTTGAAGTAACTTTTTCCTTAGCGAAAATGTAATCCGCGGCTTTGTTTACGAGTTATTGACGAAAGACAGTGGCCAATGAGTGACGAGCTTGGCTGGCGCAAAGCGGCCGAGCCAATGAACGGTCGAAGCCTAGTTCCGCTGATTGGCTCGGCCGTCTAGCGCTAGGCGAGTTCGCCTCTCATTGGTCAGTGTTTTTCCTTAATAATTCGTAAACATAGCCGTGGATTGCATTTTCGCTAAGGAAAAAGTTGTTTCAAATGATCCCAGGAATCACCTTTTTCCATTTGTTAACATAATTATGGGACATCCTGTATACACAATATGTATGTTTCCAAAATGATTGTACAATCTAAATTATAATATTTTATGACTTGTTACATGAAATGACGTATACCCAATAGCGAAAGTATAAACAATGTCAAAAAATGATTTCTTCTCATAGTTTTTGTAATAGATTGGATTCTTGTTACTTGTTGTTTAATTTAATTTAATTATAAGTATGCAATAATAGCAAAATATGGTTGTAGGAGTAAAATTAATAAATTTAACTACAATTAATTTCTACATTATTGTATAAAACCCGCCCATAGCGTGAATTACATAGTTTCATTTCGCGGTTTACAAACGCGGTTATTAACATTAAACCTACCGAACCCTAAACAAGGGTTTTAATTTATATTAATTTATACTTTCTGCCAATATTATTATAACGTATGCTTGGATTAATAAACTTGTTCGATCATTTTCTATGAAAGAAATTGATGATTTCAGCGACCATTCAAACAAGAAATTAGGAAATCGATCATTTTGACTGGCTCGACAAGTTTAGCGTCAGAAAACCGAAACCGATTGCGATTATGACTGTAAAACTGTAAACTGTAAAACTACAGTTTTTCGAAAACAACCCGCTCTTGCCGAGTTATCTGGGTTACTGTCGACGATGTAGCAATTGTTTACCAAAACTACCTGGGTTACAGGAAGTATTGAGAACCGAGTCTGACACGAGTTACATTTTTGATCTCCGGTCACGAACACGAGCCCGATCTCGAGTCCGATTCCGATCCCGAGCGCGAACCCGACGACGGACATCGCGGCACGCTTGAATATGCATCGCGTAACACGGCATTCAAACGATTTTCACCTTCCGCGCGTATCATAGGCGCCACGCCGCGCCTTTGCACCTTTCCAGCTCGATGGCTTCTCCGCCGGCTCTGCCCTGTGCCAGCCGAGAGCGCCGCCCAGAAACCCGCTTATGGCTTACGGTACCCAGCGGCGAAAAGTCGGGAAACAAAACGAGATTTCCGGCTCGCAAACTGCCCTCGATGTCGCTGCCGACTGCGTCGATAAACCTCCCGGTGATCCAACTTGCGCCGATAACGACCGTCACCGATAAATTTCGGGAACGCAATTACGATTTATATTTTAACGCTTTGCACCTTTATCGTCGCGGCGTTAATCCTGACCGTGTGTCATGGGTTCATTGATTAACGGCCGGTTGTAGGGATGGGATCAAGCGTGCCGTGTACTCGCTAATTCGAGGCAATTTTCATAGTCGGATGTATGTACAGTAAATTCTCCCTAATTGACGCTCAGATTGTGCGGAATAATGGACAATCTGGGAAGAGGAGATACGATTGATCGAGCCTTGCGCGGCTCGCTTTTATATAGTTCTTGACAATTTTAAATATTTTTGTTCCGAAAATTTTGAAACGTCGTTGAAATACGTACGAATAAACCTTGTCAATTGGACTGCGAAAGGTGCAATAGTTCCTTTGCAAAAAAAGTTGAAAGCAAATACGTACTTCACTCTAGGATACCTCCTTAAAAGCAAGATTTAACTTTTTGTTCTATGAAATCACTATCAATATTATACCAAATTGTATAGAAATAAAGTGAATATTTTCAACGTTATGTTATCTTATATTTTATTTGAAGCGCTAGTTGTTGGTAGCTGACTTGAGAAAATATTCAATTCTTGCTCGTTTTCCAAAAGACTAGTTTTGAGAGACATAGTTAGTCACAATAGCTGTAGATTGTAGCTAGCTGTTCTACTGGAATAATTGAAGTGGAGTAGATGGCTATTATCATTATGGGAGTACGTAAATTCTCTCTAATTGACGATTAGCAGTTAGTTTTTATAGTCGCAGTTAGTTTTTATAGTCGTTGACAATCGGTGACTATAAAAACGAGCCGCAAGGCTTGAATAATCGTATCTCCTCTTCCCAAATTGTCCATTTTTGTGTACAATTTGGGCGTCAATTTTATATATTGGCTATATTTAGTTTCAGCGATTTCAAGTGGCACCGTGGGACGTTGATTATGGTAATTGGTATTTGGATGATTGAAACAAACGGTGAAATGATAAGGCAAGATAGCTAAATTATGAAGCAATACTACAATAATACAATAAAAACTAGATGAAGCATGTGACAGTGGTTGTAAAAATTCTATCCATATTTTTGAAACATTGTTTTTTGGACTTTCTTTTTTCTCTGGCATTCTTCCAAATTGATTGCATAATTGTACCGTTTATACTTGTCACAGTAAATAATTTCAATAATATCATTAAACATAATTTTAATCAAATGACAAAATCGTCACTGCGAAAGCTGTTACATAACTAACAAGTACAACGATTACTTAATGTCCTTAACATTCTGAATAACATTATTTGAGCTTCGTCTGGTTTTTAAATAATCTACTATTTTTTCATCAATCTTTTCACAGATATATTCATAAACTTTTCGTCTCTTCTCCTGGGTAGAGTAAATTCTCCCTAATTGATGCTGAGATTAGACACAAAAATGGAAAAAAAGTCTGTGTATCAATCAAGGAGAATTTATTATCATTTTATTCCTGAATATTATTATATAGATATAACGGATTATATCACAGATAGCATAAGATAAATCTTCGAGAAATTTGTGTGTGTGTGTGTGAATACCCAGTATGGAAGAATGATAGTTCCTAAAATTGAGGGAAGACATCGTAGGATCTCCATTTCTATGAAATTCCTGTACCCAACAAGATCCACAGCTAGTCATCAATCCATTGGAGTGAATCGTTCCCTCGGGAGGATACTTGTGTGAGGAGATAGCGAGGACTATGATTTTTTGCTCTTCGCGATAAACCAGACACCCTTGTCTGGGACACGAGCTGACTGCTACTGATGAATCCACCAGCTGGATCCAGATAAAGTGTATCGTTCTCCTTCATGCTGTCTTCTGCTTCTGACCTCATTTGTCCCATTGGCCGCTACGGGAAACTGATGTATCGAGCGCCATGGAAAGCGTTGGCGTGAAGAGAATCTTATGTAGATCTTGGGTGGAGTCAGCGATCCTGACGAGTCAGTAAATCAGCACTATTTCGAACGGAGAGGCATGTGGACCTTTAGTCGAATAGAATCGACGACCAAAAAGATCTAATACACTAAAAATATAAAAAACCTTTCGAGAAACTTCACTGTTAAAAAGTGTAAAGTAGAGACTTGACGGCTTTGGTTTTTATAAAATCATGATCTTATGATAGCTTTTCACGGAGTTGCAGCTGTTCGAAGATCGACGATTCCTCGGCTAAAAATTTCTGATGCTTGAATTTTGCTGTCGAATGTATGACAAATCAAGAATGAAAATCGAAATATTATATACATAGTCAACCTAGATTAATACTAAATACAAGAAAATACAAATATTAATACTAAAAATACAGTGTTAGATGTTTATGTTAGATTCAGTTTAAGTATTATTAATTATTAAAGAAGAATTGTAACCGGAAGTCATCAAAAACCGAAAATATGTATAAATAATAATAATAAAGACTTTTTTTGGTTATGTCAAAGTTATGTCAAAGTTACGTCAAGATCATTTTAATAAAAATTTTATATTTATTTTAAAAATTCGTATTTTAATTAATAATAATAATAATAAATACATAATACTACTACTACTAATAATAATAAATAATAAATAATAATAAAATACTAAAAATACAGGTCTGGTACACCTGTTCCCATCAGAAATTACAAATAATCGGTATAAATAATCATTGTATATTTCAGTCATTTTGAGGCGAGCTGCATCGAAATCGTGTAGCCGTGTTAATAATGAATGAAAATGAAAACGAATTCTATCACATTGTAACTGAAATGTTCCTATCGACTGTCTATATAGTATTTTTTAAATAAATGTTACCTTTGAACCCACGGTGCGACACTGTCGTCGCAGATCGAGCGGAATAAATCTAATTTGTAACGCCCTTGGAGAATCAATAGCTCGCTCGATACTTGTCAATTAGCACTTTAGTTTCTTCGCGTCGACGTCGACGTCGACGTCGACGACGCGACGCGACGCGACGAGTAATTCGCGTGACGTGCAGCGGCGTTAGATTACGGAGAAGAATGATCCTCTCGACGAGTCGAGGGAGGCTGGTGTCCTAGATGAGGAACCGAGAGTGTCAGTCAGCCGGTCAACAACCCGCCTCCTTGGAAGCGGCGCGGGTATCGCGTGCCTTCGCCCATTAACCCGATTAATCGCGGGCTCGTTAATTCCCATTCCGCGGCGCTTCTGATCTGCGCCTCGCCATATCTTCCCGTTTCCATCCCGCGATCGGCCATCTTCTTCAATGAGCGAAGATCCGCTCCGTCCGGTCCGAAGTCTTTCGACTTACTTCGTCGGCTGATCCGCGACAATTGACGGGGTTGCTGCAATAACCTCCAATTTCGGGCAATTTCAGTAAATCAACGAAAAATCAAGTACCGTTCCACTGTAGTCTACTAACGTTAACCCTCTGCACTCGAGGTCACTTCAACTCTAATATGCATATTCCCTTATGATCAATAGACTGCGGATCTTTGGGCAAAATAAAAATTGTTTGCGTTGACTGCAAGACGAACGAGCCAAGCATAATTTTCATTCTCTTTTTTTTTTAATCGTTTTAATAAGTTAGTACACCAACATTCTTAATTTTTTCGAACCATTTCACTGTTTTCAGTTTTACCCACCCATTTCCGGCATAAATGCATAAAATTCGCGGTCTAATAATTATGTTTCGGATGAGAGAAAAAATTCAAATTATTTTAAATGTCACGGTAGACGCGGATATTTTTATTTAAACAAAAAATTTTGGTCGTTTTAGTAATATCTCTTTAAAAAGCATAAAATGCTTTCATATTTTTATTGCAACCATTTTTTGTACCTACTGCAGTTTTAAAGATAAATAGATAAATAGGAAAAAATAGCTCAAAATTTCTTTTAAGGTCCCCAAGGAACTTACAAAGTTTCAAAAAAATCGAAAATTTCGGGTTATCGAATTTTCCTTGTTGGTGCATTTTATGTATATGAAATTGAGTCTGGTGCTTCGTTGGTTATCAATTATACTTTTAACAGTTCTTTGAATATAAACAAATTTCAAAGTGTAAAGAATATTTTGGAACGACATATGACAATTTTTAGTGGTGCCGCAGAATCACTACTCGTGAGGATAGGGTTTAACAACAACAAAATACAATATAACTGAGTATATTTAGGATTATTTAAAATCTTTTTTATCCATTTTTTTTAAATATATTTTTATAGTACTTCTTCTAGACGCGGCAGTTTTTCTATAGATCTCGACGAAACTGTCAGTGCCTACAAAAGTCACAGAAAACCAAAGCAACTTATTTCACTATGTAAAAATAAAAAATGCAATATTTACTGTAGCAGTCGCTTCGCTAACTTTCCTACACCTTACAGATCCCAACATAACTGGCTTTAATAAAAAGATTGTGATAAAATCGATTTTTCAATTTCTAAATAATTTATGTTCTCTATCTGCACAATTTACGTTGGCAACATAAAAGGACAGAGGAGAAACGTTACGTCCGGTTACAAGTTATTTCGTTAGCTGCGTCACACGATGCACGAAAACGTCAAGCTCGCAATAATGTTTCATTGAAATGCAATAAAAAGAAATGCGAAGAAATACAACGCCAAACATCTTTAGACTAAACGAGTATCGAAACTCATTCGACGCTCGAATTTTATGCAATAACTAAAACCATCTAACCTAATCGAAGTATTCACTTTAATCACAAATTAGTTTGTGGTTTTAAATCAAAGATAACAATGCAATTATTTTTCTCATACGCACATTTTCGTTTCTAAACTACCTACGTAAAACTATTCCAATGAAATACCATCTTTGCGAATAAATAATATTCCTTTATTATATTTTTTTCATTTATTATTTATTTATTTAACGTTTATAAACATTATTTTCGATTTATTACCGCGACACTTTCTACAGTCATTTGTAATTACAAAATCGGTGAAAATGTATTCTTGACTTTAAATGTTTTTGCTTATCGGAATATACATATTATGATAAGGACGCGCCCCGAATATTCAGATAAAAATTGAATAGTAGATACGCTATCTGTCGCGACGCTGTCTAAATAAATTATTTGTGATGTCTTAGTTGACAGAACGTCATCGATCCATCCGTTCGCCGCCCGTAAAGTAGTAAGTCCGTTGGCGTTCCGTGTTCAGGACTCATATCATCCCCGTCCCCGGTTGTAAATTCATTTCGAAAGCGGAACATAGCGCTGCCCGGTGTCTTCGTAACCCTAGACCAGGGTAGGTCTCTTTTGAATAATGAAAGCGACGAGAGTGAGTACTTTGTCTCGGGTTATCAGAGTAGAATGGAATCGCGGGCCCTGCTATCTTCACAGAGAAAAACCGGGGTGGAAAGGAAAACATCCGGAAAGCTGGGGAAACAGGAAGGAGGGGAAACGTGGTGGAACGGAGTCTTGAATCGGAGACAGGTTCTTCAGCTGGGCTTGCTTACCTACACGTGTCTCGGCTTCGTGACTCGTCTGGTGTACCAGTTAATTCATTGTGGTTACAATATCACGATTCGGGGCGGAAATTACTCACTTTTCTCTAGAATAATTTCGCTCTTAGAATTCTTTTGATAGGAATACCGTCGTCCTCCTTAGTTGCACTGTCTTAACTGATATATTTCTGATCATTAAAAAAATGAGGTTTTCGTAAAATTATTTTTAAATACAGTGGCACACAAAAGCGTTCGAACACCTTTTACAACGCAATAACTATTTTGAAACTGAACCAAATGACCCGATTTTTTTTTAGATAATATAGGGACTAGTCTACTAGATTGAAATGATTTTCTTTGTAATTTTGCTATTACTTGGAATAACAAAAAAGTAAAGATCTCTCGTTTTTAACTTTTTTGTCTGAGCCTATAACGAAAATTTAAAAAGATATTCTTATAAGATATTATATATTATATATATTATTATATTATATTATATATTATATATATTATTATATTATATTATATATTATATATATTATTATATTATATTATATATTATATATATAATATATATATATTATATTATTATTATTATATATATTATTAATCATTTATATTATACTTATAAGAATATGATATAAATCAGTTTCTCATAAACAATTAATAATTTTCATTCGCACCAAGAGAAAAAATATCACACAGTGATTTAAAAGAAATTCGACGTCTCTGCACTTGTCATTTTACGTTTAAAAGTTGGTCACAAGATGCTTTCAACGACGTACAAGAAATCTTGTGCTAATGTTTCATTCAGATGCAAAATAAACCCTAAACGAAAGATACGAAGAAGTTTCATATCACACGATAATGATAAAATAGTGAACGAACAATGCTTTTATTTGAAACCAAAGATGTCAATGAAATTATTTTTCAGTCTACATATTTTCATTTACAAACCACGTAAGATCGTTTCACTCTGAATTACTGTTTCTCTCCCTCCCCCCTAATGAAAAATAAAAGAATTACCATTCCTATTTTTACCAATCGTGACCATCTAAATCCGATCGAGTCAGCGAAATTCAACGGAGACAGTGAAATGCCGACTATTTGTGGCGAGACAGACGTCAACTCAATTATTCTAAAGATCTATAATCTTAAATAATCTATGAGCAGATCAAAATAAATGATAATACTTGGCAGCAGAGCTGTTTTTCCGAGAACGGACTAACCAAGTGAGGCTTCTAAATTCGGAACGCCGTCACAATGGCGTCCGATTCGGAACTAAAGCGGTTCTTGTCAGTGAAGAAAAATTGATCAAAGGGGTAAACAACCGGAAAGCTATTTGGAATGTCTCTGGCATCGTCGCGGGTCTAGTATTCGCTATTGCCACGGAAACAACTTGTACCGTGGATCTCTATATTAAGAGATGCCCCGGCATTATTCAACCCGCCGTACGGATAGTCCAGATATTTCCCATAATTGGATAATACATTCTGATGGAATAATTTCAAACATCGCGCGCGTTTCCAGATCGTCGGACCGATGGTACGATAGGACGGCGCGCATTCTTGAAATGAAACCGTCGCGTTCGTCGATCGGTGAAATCGAATTATTTAAATAGCTTTCATTGAGCGATTCTCGCTGCCACGCTGTATCGATCCGAGTAAATTATCGCGCTTCGTTTAACCGATTTATTCCTACCGTATATTCCGTTCCTTTTTTCTCTGTCTTTCCAGGGACGGTCGATTGGAGTTCTGCAAGAATAATCGTTCGTTGAACGAAACGAATTAAACTGTAATTGCTGAGCTTCGAAAGCTCTTTTTTTTATACGAAAAAAGCCTCGCATCAGCTCAGAATTGTATCAACTAAATATTTCAGCTAAATAAAGTTGAACGAAAATTTTTAGTACCGTGAACACTGTATCGGAAAGTTTCGATATTATAGTATAGTAAAATGATTTTGTACATTTTGCTATGTTTTGTATATATTATAAGGTGTTCAATTTATCCAACTATATGGTGAATGAAACTATTTTATGTTGCTTTATAAAAATAACAAGCATAGATTTGCTCACATTTATAGCGAATTTTTTTGTAATATCGATATATGTAATATGAGTTTATTATTGTAACCCAGAAGCATAGTGATGTAAGTCACATCATCTAAAATGTTTACTTATGCTTAAAATGTAATCTATGTTTACCTACATGCCAAAATGTTACAAAGACAAGTACAGTAAATTACAAAGTTACTACGAATTATCTTAACTCCAAATCAAGTTAACAATAAATTTTGTCAATAAACAACAATAGATAATAACACCCTTTGTTCCTAAAAATAAGGAAAACTTAATTTACGCCACTATAATTCTAACCCACTCGTATGTATCTAATGAAACAAATTTGTTTATCATAATTTCAATGATCGTAAATGAAAGAATTTGCAACGTGTAAAAATTAGACGTTCCGCGAACCTAGTGTTAAACTTGGTTACGACTAATTTATGCGAAAAGAAATGCGGTACGCGTTTTATGAGAAATAAATAATTGTGCTTTCAAGTCCGAAATAGTTTAGTGGTTTCTGATGAAACATTCGAGAAACACGAGCGTACACGTATTCCCGTGTGAATACGTGCGTGAACTCTGTTCAAGTTATTTATACCAGAATCTGTCTGAACCCTAGCCTGGGTTAGACCGAACGAAAGCTTCGACGGGCCTGCAAGCACCGTGCTTCGTGTATTTTAATGCGGATTAACCCCCTTTTCCGGAGAAACTGCTTTTGCTCCGCGATTACTTTCTCTTTCTTTTCTCTCTCTCTTACGTGATTCACGGCAAACAGACGACTAATATTAGTTTTCTACGAAATTAGCAGAACTGGGGCCGAAACGAACAATTCGACTTTCCGCTACGATTGCAGAACGATCATTATGTTTGCAACGAAAAGCTGCAAGAGTTGGGCAAAAGATTAATCGGCGAATAACGATAGAATTACTATTGGCAATCGTTAGTCGCAATTAACGATTACATTCGTTACAATCGTTAATCATAATTAACGATTACATTCGTTTCAATCGTTAATTGCAATTAACGATCGAAATATTACTGTTAATCGAAATCAACGATTAAATTTCTTTCATTTGTTAATATATATAATGAAGACGATTCTTAACCCTCGGAAAGCGGTGACTGTGTCAATTTTGACCCAGAGTATTTAAATCGTACATTTAATTATTAAATTTTTGGCAATTAAATGAAAGAAATATGTCTTTAAAAAATATGTTTTGAAAAATTGTTGAATGGAGCTCAGAATTGTTATAAACATTGTCAATACTACACTTGCAGAGTTTCGTCAAAATATCCTTTCAATTCCATTAAAAAATACAGAGTTATTAATTTTTTTCTCTTTCAATCAACGTTTGACGATTTATTTCATCCATTGATTAATTCAATCGATTTTCCGACGACTAATCAACGACTGACGGTTACATTCATCGACCGAAAAGTTTAATTTAATTATTTAATGAGATTAAAAACAATATTGAGTCACAACAGTTCCGAGTAATAAAACGTAATGTTCAAGTTATTGCTAAACAAATCGTCGATGACCTAAACAACTCGAGGAAAATGATCTTGATGGGTAGAAATAAAAATCAAAATATTTTCTGCTCCGAAGGAAACGACGTTTTCTTCGTGGAATTATTTGCTTACATTCGGTAATTAATTTTTACGCTAATCGATCATCTTTCTGATTTGATTAGAATCAGCAAAGCGTAAGAATGTTGAAATAATAATTCATGTTATAAAACTTAATTTTTCAATTTTAATTTGATCGAATAAAATGCTTCAATTGTGTGAAATGTTTGAGATTGTTGTTGCAGTCTATGTCGTTGCAAGAAAGTGTTATTCAACGATAAATAAAACACCATACCATTGTATGTTTATTGCGTAAAACACGAATTATTCATTTCCGTTGTAACGTACATCCACGATTTGTGATAGTGATTATAATAGATATTGAATTATTTATAATATATATATTAATTAATTACTGTTAATAATAATTAATATATATATATATATACAATATTATTCTGACTTCTGTTATCATTCCTAAAACGTAATCACAGAGATCATATTATCAGTCTATTTTATCATTTTCTATTTGATGGTCCTCGAAGAAAAATTTGCATCTGAGTGCTCGCCTCAATTAACAAATAGCACAGTTTTCTTAGAACAAGCTTACGCGTGGGCGTCTCTGAAACAGCTCTCATTTCCGCTACCATTGTATTCGCAACATAGAATTTCGTTGAAAAATTTAAATTGGAAGATCGCACACAATAGACACGGGGATCGCGTGAAATTACGCTTTCATTCATCCTGTACACAAGTACTTGCGTCGCACGTAAAACGATCCGATGATTATCATTGAGTATCAACTACGCGCCCGGGAATGATGAATGAAAGCTCGACGCAGCCGAAAAAAAAGCAGGAAGCTGGTCCTGAATTGTAAATCGGCTTCGCTTCCGGCGCTCAGGCTCGTTGCACGATGATTTTCTTCGTGATTTTCGTGTGCGTTGCCCCGAATGATTTCGTTCGATGTCAGCAATTATTAATAATTGCAGGCTGCAGCATGATTGCGGATCACTCATTTTCGGCATAAGTGGATCGTGCTGTCAGCTGCGCGTGAAAGTCGCCGAACCGAGAAATCGATCGGCGTATTTGGGATATCAACGCTCCTAAAAATATTATAAAAAGACGATTAAAGAGGAAATTAATATTTTCGACGAAGCAACGAACATTCGTCTCATTTCGCAATAATGACAGAGAGCACTTAAGTATTTATTTTTCATAATAATGTTTAGGAAACATCAAAATATAGATTCCATTTTTGTAATCTATTAAAGCTATTGCTGTGGCAGACAAAACTTCAGTTTCTTGGAATTTCGCTTTAACACGTTCAGTGCCGCGTGCGTCACGTATGGGTGACGCTAATTTTTAACTAGGCTTTTGAAATTCATTTTATTGTAATATATTGAACAAATTGAATGTTACTAGGTTTTGTAGAATACAAAATAACTGAACCTGTATGTAATAAATAAAGTGTGTGCGCGTTAAGAATGTGTATGGAGAGCGAGGTATGTGTTTGTGTGTGTTGCGAGTGAGTGCGCCGTGTGCTGAGCGAAGCGGGGCAGCGGCCCGAAAGTGTATAGATATCGATTAAAAAGAAACAAATGAGTGCAGCGTCTCGAGCGAGAGAATAAAGAAGGAAGAAGGGTGAAAGTAGACAGCCTCCAGCCTCGAAGCATTGCACGGAGTGTCCCAAAAATGTCTTGCAATCCGGAAATGGGGGATACCTGAGGTCATTTCAAGAAACTTCTTCCTTAGCGAAAATGCAATCCGCGACTCCGTTTAGAAGTTATTAACGAAAAACACTGACCAATAAGAGGCGACCGCGACTGACACGAGGCGGCCCAGCCAAGCGCACGAAGCCCGGTTCCGCTCATTGGCTCGGCCGTCTCGCACCAGCTGGTCTCGTCTCTCATTGGTCAACGTTTTCCGTTAATAACTCGTGAACGATGCCTCGGAGAGAATCTTTGTAAAGGAAAAAGTTACTTCAAATGACCTCAGGAACTCCCCATTCGAGATATGTTTGAGACAGTCTGTACATCGAACTTTTTGTACTAGAATATGTATATTTCTTTCTTTAACGTTGTAGTTCGCGCGCTCGTCTCTCATTGGTCCGTGTTTCCCGTTAATAACTCGTCAACAAAGCCGCTGATTGAATTTTCGCTAAGGAAAAAGTTACTTCAAGTGACCTCAGCTATCCCCCATTTCCGTATTCTGAGACATTTTTGGGACACCCTGTATTTCCTATGATAAATTTTCACTTTCTAATTTCGGTTTCATTACTTAAAATGACTTTAGTATTATGCGAATTTTGATTGATCCAGCACTTAACGTATTAAGGAGAAAGCCACTTCGAAGATTATTTTCATCCGAATTATTCTTCGTTTATGTTAACTCAATGCTTGCAGTTTCAAAGGAATAACTGCACAGTTCAATAATGCAGAATATTGATCTTATACCTTTGCGGTTTGGTAACGGATATCATCTCTTAAAGGTCACCCAGTAAGAAGAGGTCGGGACCAGAAAACGTAAAGATTAAATCACTTCATATTCTGTTGTAACAACATGCTATAGAAAGGGGCCGAGTGCGTGAAAGACGAAAACGAAAGGCATTCGCGTTATTTGATTTCTCGTAATTAATGTCGCACACTTTGTTACGCGAACAGCAAAGATTAAAATATTTAAGCTAGTTCAAAATCAAATATCAAGATAAACTTTTATAGAAAAGAGTCAGTTAGTATGGAAGAGCTGATTTCTCCCTTAAAATAAAAAACGAGCACGATCGAAATACGGCCAACTTATTGGGTGGGCCTATTAAACACATACAGTCGTCTCGAAAAATACGTTAACTTTTCAAACGGAATAACTTTTTTTAAAATTGATTTGAAGGATTTGAATATTTTTGAGATGTTGGTCTGACCAGTTTTCCATGAAATGAGTATTTTTCTAGATTGCAATTTATTGGAATGAATAAAATCTCAAAATAAACCCTTTCGTAGAAGAGCCAGTTAGTATGAAGGTGCTGATAATAATAAAATTGGTTCGAAGGACTTGAATTTTTTTTTTGAGATGTTAGACCATCTATTTTTCTTCGAAATGAGTATACCAAGAAGTTTTTTAGATTGAAATTCATTGGAATGATACAAAAATTAAAAAATTATGTTCCTCCAACTTTTTTATTTGAGCCCATAATGAAAATTTAAAAAACGCATTTTGTAGATCTCGGTAACTTATATGTGCCCATAATTATGAAAGTGGTCTAGGTCATATATTTCTTGCGTGTGTGTTTCGAGATATTTAATGAATCGCATTTGAATAAATTAAAAAATATTTTTACATTATGCGACATTTTAATTTATAATTTTATTAGTCTTGATTATAATGAAAATTTATTATAGATATGAAATTTTGTGTGAATTTCATAGGAAAATGTTTTTAAAGCTTGAATTGACTTAGACCATTTTCAAAATTAACTGAATGTCCTATAATTGACTTAAAGTAATAAAAATTTGTGATTTTTATTTGAGCCGTTTATTTTGAAAGTGGTGTAAGTCCAATGTCATCGAAAGAAATTGTAAGTGGCGTTGCGTGGGGTATTTAGACAATACAAGCTCGGATTCGGCATTTTGAATTTCTTTAAAAAAAAGAACTTATACCACTTTCAAAATAAACGGTCCATTTGAAACAACAACTTTAACGAAATAATTCATAAACATTTATTAATCATTTTTAAAAAGTAATCCATTTTTATCATAATTTCGAGTTTTTAAGATTTTTAAAATGTTGTCATTAACTTACCTGAACCGCTATCTGTTGACATAGTGGCAAAATATATAAACTATTTGCCGCCAATAATATAAGTTCCGAAGAGCCCAACTGAGTTATATTGTTAGATAAACCGGAATGAGAATTAGCATTTCTGTTATTTGATTGTCATTTATTTCATCGATTTATTATGTAGTTCAGAAACGCGACAAAGAGGGCCACGCGGTATTTTCAAGTTATGTTTATATAATTTCTTTAAATTGTTGACTTAGACCACTTTCATAATTAACACTAAATGAATTCCGTATAACGTTGTAATTACAACTACTATCTAAAGGTTCATTTTTGACGATATCGTAAAAATTACATTGAATAAATTTAGTTTAAAATCATGTCGTGTGAAATAAGTGATAAATTCATTTTTTTTTAAATTTTGACTTAGACCACTTTCATAATTATGGGCACATATACATGTTGAAAATTTTATCGAAATCGGTTGACCTTGACATGAGCAGACAGCAATTAAAGATCGCGGAAATGGCAGTTTTTCACGAATTTCAAGCAAAAACAGGTAATTTTTACATCTTTCAGTGGTTGTAGCTTGACCATGCATCGACTGATTTCGATGAAATTTTCGGCATGCATATAAATTACCGAAATCTATAAAATGCATTTCTTTAAATTTTCGTTATGGACTCAGATAAAAAAGTTGAAAAGACATCATTTTTTAATTTTTGTATCATTCCAATGAATTTCAATCTAAAAAAACATTTTGCATACTCATTTTACAAAAAACTGGTCAGACCAATATATCTCAAAAATATTCAAATCCTTCGAATCAATTTTAAAAAAGTTATTCCGTTTGAAAAGACGTTGACGTACTTTCCGAGGCGACTGTATGAAAAGTTTCGTCAAAGTCGGCGTGTAACAGTTACCGGTGTTCTCTCGTAAGTCCTACAAAATGGAAACACTGCAGTTAAAATTGCTTCGTGTGCAAAGGGTTAATGTTCATAAAAACATAAGGTTCCCAAATATAATATGAGAATAAGGAAAGCTCGTACTCTTAAATTTTCAATATCGTAATCGAGAATACGAAGATCCGCGAACAACTGTAGCTTATCCATTGGCTCTCGATAACAGTTTTCCAACGTCGATTATACCTTCAAACCCCGTAACACCCGTACAATCAGCCGGTACAACAACAATAACAGGGAGCATCCCCAATTTCCGCAACACGCCGCTCGATCAAACCGGCGGAAAAGCTCGGAAGGGGTGAGGCGGCGAGTAACCATCCACAAGAGACCGACACGTATGCAATTGTAGGAATGAGGCAGAGGAGAGGTGGCATGCACTGCGCGCACGGTTCCTGGTGCTCGTACGAACACGGCCCGTTCCCGGCCCGTCCTGGCCCTCGCGTATACATTGGCGCCGGGCCAGGATTAGTCATCGGAGACGAGGATCTCTCGCGTCCTCCCGTACGTGTGCGCACTCGGCAAGGAACTCGCTGGCCCGGCCTGTTTAGATTTCGAATTTCAGGTGTGCCTCGATACTCCCGTCCGCTTTCTCCGTGGCAATTCCTCGGGGAGCGGGGAATACGGACGCGATTGTTGCGAACGAGGGGAGAGAGGAGGCCGCGCCGATGCTGAAAATTTCAGATAATAGTTGCCGCGGAGCCGGCCAGCTTCCGAGTTCGACGTGTTTCTATCGGATATTAGTTCCCCGATCGCCAAACTTTTCTCCGACGATTGCGCCTCGCGACGCTATAGCGCCTTTCTGTGCGGATTTATCAATTTCCAGGCTGATTTATATCCGAACCGAGCGAATCCTTCCATTTCTGCGAATCGCGACAAGTTTGAAAACACTTCCTCTCGCGTCCTTATTCTCTGGTATGCTAGTAATCGCTAGTCTTCGACGACTACGAATCTACTACCTTGTTTTCGGGTTGGTTTATCTTGGCACGATGCTCAAATATACTTGATTTTGTATGATCAGCGAAGAATAGATAGGACACAGTATTTAGGTTATTATTTCTGGATCTTGAACCATTTAGCTGTGACGCCTCCTTTTCAGAACGCGCACCTATACTGGGTGTATCAAAAATGTCTCGCAATCCAAAAATAGGGGGATCCTGAGGTCATTTGAAGTAACATTTCCCTTAGCGAAAATGCAATTCGCGGCTTTGTTTACGAGTTATTAACGAAAAACAGTGACCAATGAGAGGCTAGACCAGCTGGCGCGAGACGGCCGAGCCAATGAGCTGAACTGGGCTTCCTGCGCTCGTTGGCTGGGCCGTCTCCCACCAACCGTGCTCGCCTCTTATTGGTCAGTGTTTTTCGTTAATAACTCGTAAACAGAGTCGCGGATTGCATTTTCGCTGAGGAAAAAGTTACTTCAAATGATCTCTTGAACCCTCCATTTCAGGATTACGAGACCTTTTAGGACACTCTATATGTACCGCGAGTATCAAGCGATGACGAGTGTACTCGTGAAACACAGAGTAAGTGTCGCTGTTAAAATATTTGATCAAAAAGACGGTCTTATTTTATAAAATTAACAATTTTATTACTGATATTTACTTATTCACTTAACACCAACATATACTACATACATACCAAACGAAAAGCGCAGGAAAAATCAAATACTTATAAAAGTTAAAAATTCCAATTGCTGCTGTAGAGTGGTATCCGGCAAAGCAAGGAACGATACATAATGGCGCTTTGCACGTCGAACACCAATATCGTGATTTTGTTGTAATCTTATTTTTATAACAATGTAAACACCTTTGTGTAGGATTGGCCTACAAATATTCTGAACGTCTTAAAATTTGAGAATATGTTTTTGTTTTCGCTAAAATTACAATTTAAATAGTCAATGATCGCTACTTTGTACGTGCAACGAGTATACTCGTCGTGACACTAAATACTGCAGTTTCTCCATGACTAGTATACTCGTCAAACACAGCTAACTGGTTCAGCGGATATTCCCAATCGGAGCAGTCTATTTTAACGTGTTGAATGCCGCGTCCGTCTGGGTGATAGTGGTACTAATTTTTTACTACATTTCAAGATTCATTTTCATTAACATTTATTCGAATAAATTGAATTTTATTAGAATGTGTAGAATGCAAAAGAGTTAAACTAATATTTCCTGTGGTAAATTTTAAGTCTCTGGTTTCAATTTCATTAATTAAATGATTTTGATTTTCTGATAATTATTCGAGTCGTGATTTTCGGCACTCAACGTTATAATGAACGAAGAATAAAATTTTTTTCTTAATAATTGGCTATTAAAAACCAATATCAATACCACTTGAAACGTCAAGTGGTTGATAATGGTTCTAACCTCGACTATTTGTTTATTTCATGTATATGTATTGATTTATAATCTTCAGATGTGTTCCTCTTTTTCATAATAACTTTGCTCTCATACTATTAACCTTCTTTGCCATTAATAACTATTGTATTCGTTCTTGTACGCTTCTTATAATAAATATTATCATAAACACTAAAATATTATTAACTCTTATTGCTATAAACGATTTAAAAATTTATTTCATTCGCTAACAGATTCCTTATGACGAAAATAAAATAAAAATATTATTAATGAACGCTGTTATAAATACACGATTTCCTACAGTTTGAAAATTATCCACGCGCTATCCGCAGTCTAATTTTTACATTATTGCAGGCACAAAATTCTATTTTAATCTCATCACTGTCTCTTTTTTATTCAGTACTGAATCAGATATTCTCTATTTCTGTAACTTATACGTTACCTATTTATATGGATATCATTACCTATTTATGATAGCGTGTGCATATTCATGTCTCCGAAAATTTGATTAAAATAAATTCTACAGCTGTAGCGGAAATAAATGTTGACTCACCATCATACGTACGAAATTGAAGACAATATTCGACATTGCTCTCGGATCGAGTGACGGTGGGGTATCCTCCCAACTCCTTTCCGATCGAAACAAGCGTGACGGCTTCATTGTATCGCGGCCGGCCCGGGGTTTCGTTAAAATCTTCCGCGTTATTTCGCGGAAGGTACTTCCGCGGCGGGTTTGTTCTTTACGTTCGTCGTAACACCGGTCGGGAAACACCCCATCCCAGCCGGGAAACGAGCCACTCAAACGTAGACGAGTGCTTCTTCTCTCGTAACGGACGACGAGTAACGAGACGGTCTTGTTACGTTGCGTTTCCTTTCCTGCGTCGTGCTCGCTGCCACGTGACTCACTGTTTCCCATTTTTCTATACACCGTCAAACACGTGGTTCACGGAACCGTTTCCTTTCAAGAAAAACACGGCACACGGAAGAAACGTCTAGTTAAAGTTGGAGGCACGCGCTTGGCTATGTGGTATTCGCTACTACGGAGGGCTCGCGATAAACACGTATATACACGTACATACACACACTGTTTAATTACATACATTATTACATACACATACATTATTTACATACACTGATTTATGTAGGAGTCATTCGCGCCCATTATGTTACAATTATTCGCGAGTCTTCCGAACGGATATCTCGATTACAGAATCACCCAATTTAATATTTTAAAGAAAGAAATATATATATATATATATATATATATATATATATATATATATTCTGGTACAAAGTCCCAAAAATGTCTCGAAATCCGGAAAGGGGAGGTTCCTGAGGTCATTTGAAGTAACTTTTTCCTTTACAAAGATTCTCTCCGAGGCATCGTTCACGAGTTATTAACGGAAAACGTTGACCAATGAGAGACGAGACCAGCTGGTTCGAGACGGCCGAGCCAATGAGCGGAACCGGGCTTCGTGCGCTTGGCTGGGCCGCCTCGTGTCAGTCGCGGTCGCCTCTTATTGGTCAGTGTTTTTCGTTAATAACTTCTAAACGGAGTCGCGGATTGCATTTTCGCTAAGGAAGAAGTTTCTTGAAATGACCTCAGGTATCCCCCATTTCCGGATTGCAAGACATTTTTGGGACACTCCGTGCAATGCTTCGAGGCTGGAGGCTGTCTACTTTCACCCTTCTTCCTTCTTTATTCTCTCGCTCGAGACGCTGCACTCATTTGTTTTTTCTTAATCGATATCTAAACACTTTCGGGCCACTGTCCCGCTTCGCTCAGCACACGGCACACACACTCGCAACACACACAGACACATACCGTGCTCTCACACACATTTTTAACGCGCGCGCACTTCACGCGCTACATTTATGATAGGGTACATTTATAACATACCTCCTGTAACGATAACAAATATTTATTGAACTAATTATACCGTCACTCGCTAAGCCCACAAATAGCAATCCAACAAATCAATAATCCAGAGCCAGAGTCTCTTTATTTTTTCAAATTCATTGATCGACATTCAAACCCAGTTTGCAATGAAACAATCCCATATGTACACGCATTTTTCTTATGCAGTAACGTTTTGTTGTATCCACGTATTATTTAACACTAGATTTACGGAACCTGTCAAAATGTCGGGTCACTAATTTCTTAATTTACGATTATTCATATCGTAAAGATACATTTACGAGTTATTTATTCAATCTATGTGTTAATTACGGCAAATGTTACAATAACGCTTGTTAAAAATCGAAATGGATGTCTTATTGTTACTTTTATACACTAATATAAAACAGCTGTTTTTCGTGCTCCGTAAATCTAGTGTTAAATGAAACATTGCCTCTTTTTATTTCTCGTGCTCCAGCGTGCCTGACTCGTGGTGATGGACATTTCTAGCGATAACCTGTTAGGTAGTAACGTTATCTGGTTCTTTCAAGTCAGAAGACGATTCTGTCCTCTTTCCGACGATATCTAAATTCAAGCAAATGCAGGCACACGTTAAATATAAATTTTCGTTTTCTTCGATGAAACGATTACGATCGAAAAAGTTGTAATCGTTGCAATTGCGAAGATAATCGTGAACATTAAAATTTAATCTTTGAAAATTAATTTCTACGCTAATCAACATAGTTTCTTAATTTCATTAAGATTTGCAAGAGCTACGAATTTTGAAGGGCTTTGCAATTTTAATTGAATTGAATGAAATACTTTAATTTTATGAAATTTTCGATATTTCTAGCACCACTGTGAAAGTGTTAAATATTTGTTAAACAGGATATTTACAAATCGTCTACAATGAATAAACCACAGAAACTGCACACTCTATGAAATAAACATCCGGCATTCGATGGAATGTAAAATTAAACAGTGCGAAGACTTAAATTCTACGAAAAGAGTGTTTCAATACCTAATCTTAAAGGTGAATAATGTCCAATATTTGTTTTTTCAAGGACAGAAGTGACCAGACGATTTTGCGAGGAATATGACAGAACCGGTAACGAATCGTCTCGCCCCTGTTAATTATAACTCTGTCTACGCGTTTTCCTTAATTTTCGCCCATTTTCACGGCGGCTACGTACTCGGCCGGAAACGAAATCGAAATTCCACTGACCGTGGGCGGGATTCGATCACGGTTCGCCAGGAAACCGGTCGAAATTGAATAGCACGCCTCCTCCGAAATAACGAAGCTGATAAAGTTACAGGTAAATATCGTTTCGGCGACAAACGGTTTTACTGGGAAATCACAGTCGGCCGCGGGAGAGCGAGAACCAAGTTTCTAAAATCACTGTGCGATGATCGAAATATCGTGACAGGGAATATTATTTCTTGCATCCTGAGATTTGGTCGTTTAAGAGTTCTATATTTAGTATACTTGTTTATTTATATACTTACATTAGTATACTTGTATACTTATATTTACGTGCATTGATATTTCTATTGCAACACACACACACACACACAATCGGTGTAAAAAGTATTCCTACACCGAATTTCAGATTTTTGACGTATCGTTGACATTTGAACTGCTATAATTTCTTAAATAATAGTCATATCATAGTGAATCTGGACATATTTTGGAGCTAGTTGCTTTTATCTTTTTACAACTCATAGCAAACGGAAAACTGAAGACACGGAGTTACTCGAAAACATCACAAAAACGTCTCGAAGACCATTGGAAAATTGCTTTTTTTCGAATAAATCGACGACAGATTCGAAGATATTTTAATGTAACATTATTTCGAACGTAAATAAGTTTCATAAAGTAAAAATTATTTTGGAACGCGATGCAACAATTTTTAGCGGTGTCTCCGAGTCACCGTTCGACTGCGAACGGTAAAGAAACTTGCGGCTCGAGTGTTCATTCACCGGTCAGACCATTCTGGTACACAATCTCGCGGCATAAAACAGAAAATTACCTTTTAGCGAGAAAATGAATTTCATCGCTGGCAATTCGCTAAAAAAGATTGCATTATCCGTCGCGTCGCAAGCGGGAAAGAGAGAGTGTCCGAAAGACGCGGGTCAGCTCGCAGTGTGTTTTCAGTCGGCCAGCATTCCACTCAATTAAAAGTTTCCGGGTTTGCGTGAAAAGAGAACAATCCTATTTTCCTTCTGGTCGCCCGCCCGAGGCCGACTCGCGGTCTCCGGCGATTGTTCCCGGAATTTTTCCGGAGAGTAATTACGGAAACTCGATTTTATCACCGTTGCTTTCCTCCTTATCGTTCGGATTTTTCTCCGCGGCCACGGCTGCGTAGAAAGCAGAAATGCGTGAACTTGAACGGACCGCCGAGCCGCGGCACGCCGCTATCAACGCGGAATGCGAGGAACGCAAGGCGAACCTAATAATGAATTCATTTTCCTGCTGCGCAACGTGATATCGTAAAACTCGGCGGAAAAATTTATCGGGGGCGCTGTTGCTTGCTCTGGTACCTCTTGGAATGCCCGCACAGCATAACCTTGCGTTAATTAACCGACCTTTTTGCCAGTGAAATTGATTACGGTGGTCCGAGATCTGCACCGTCGACGAAGGGTCGGTCCATCGATTACAAACTTTAGCTTTAAATATTCCGGCGATGATAATAACGATTACGCGTTCGCTGTTCCAGTGTTACGCTGCGTAATGTATCATAATCACTGTCTTTCGCGATCAGGAAATTGTTCGAATTGTGGATCAGAAAACAAATCTGTTCTAATCCGTCGGAGAAAAGGAGTTTAGTAAAAATAAAAGGCTGAGCCATCTGAACATTTTATTTAATGGAAGCCTAATGACATTTTTCATAGGCTTTTCAATGACCGAACTGTTTCTAAGAGAAATAGGATAATATTGTTTTAAACAATAATCTCGCAAGAACTAGTTGCATTATATTAATCTAAATAATTTGATGCATTACGGATGAGATTATTGTAGTTTTTGAACGATTTTTTAAAAATTCTTGTTGATCTTCGCTATAATTGGGACTTAGTTTTCTAACGGAGCGAACACAACTTTTGTTTCGTTTTATCGCACGTTTTCATTTACTTCCATTTCTAGATTTAAAAATATTCATATTAAGCAGATTATGTACGAAATTTTCATCAGAAATCTGACTCGTTATATTGCAAAATTAATAATCCTGAACTATTCCGATTCTTGAATATACGTTAAGACGTTAACTAAGGTTAACACGGTACGAACAAGGATAACATAAGTTTAACAAAACGCTCTAATTGAAGAAACGACTTACTTTTTTATTTGACAAATGTTGGTCTCAAGAAACAGACCCAGGAAACTGTAGCATCAATTAACTGTTTCTACTAATTAGAAAATGTAACCACTGTACTTAAATTACTAATAAGAATAACACGAAGTTCATTTAACTATTTCTAATATTTCGAAAATTTAGCTGTTGTATTGAAATGGTTGATAAAAACAACATAAATTTCGTTCAACTGTTTCTAATCATTCGAAACTACTGCACCCAAACATGAAATTAGCAACGAAATGATCAGAAACGTGTAAAATACGTTGGTACACGATTAAAATTCAATTTTGAATCTGCCTCGATACAGAATCGAGGAGGATTAATCCTTCCTGGCTTAATCGAGGCTCGCAGAATCATCTCGGACACCGACTACTCGTCACATAATCGAAATCAAACACGGTGTCGCTGTAATGAGGGACACGTACTCGTTCGCTTATTTATACAGCACGCGAAATTCCGAGGTGCTCGGCCACGGTGTGTGTGTGTGTGTGACGGAGAGCTGACAGTACGGTTGTATTTAGCATAATGATAATCTGCACGCTAGCCGGTCGTTACGCGGGGATTAAACGCGCCGACATTATTGATACTCGCGCCTTGTAATATCTGCTTGTTCCTCGGGGCCGGCCGCGGATAATGTCGGGCCGCCGATACCTAGAAATCGAAACACGGTAATTCCTGGCGATCGAGTTCCCGCGGATTAAATCGGATTCGCCGGGCATCGAATGTAAATCAGAATTGTCTCATCGAGCGTGGCCGCGCGTTCTCGCGTGCTCGTTCCAATTGGATTTATTCGCGACGCGGCCGTTAGTGCCCCCCACCCTCCACCCCCCGACACGCTTGATTGAATGCATACCTGTGAAAATCGGCGAGCGGGCAAGTAATAATCGTGCACCCACCACCGGCGCAACCAACCATTTCGAAATCTCGGTAATTTTTGTATCCCCATTATGATTTTCCGATGGCTGGCTCCGATCGACAGCGATCCGGTTGGAAAAATTGCCGACCGGATAAGTACTCGCGATCGACTTGCAACATCTTCTGCCCCGACCGCAGCGTCTATTTTCGTACGGAAGGAACGTATCTTCTCGAAATTTTATACGGGATGAATCGCTGCGGGCGAGCCACCCGCCACGATGGCTTCCTATGTAAGTCTACTAAATACGAATGCTACCTCTTCCGAACCGAAACCGATTGTTCTGTCATCGAAATCTGAGAATGAAACTGAATGTAGACGTACAAGATATGGGCACTGTCTCTTTCTAACCAAGCTTTTGGGATAAATGTGGGGTTCCTACAAATGACTTTAATATTAGAGTGTTCGGGTTTACGTTCCAAATCTTTTATATATATATATACGAATTCAATGAAACGAACTATCCGTGAAATGCGAAACGAACTTTCCGAATAATCTAATATATAATTTATTTATAACATAATATTAGTATTATGTTATATTACATATAACTGCACATTTTTTATTTATTGCATCGTGTCGCTTGCGTTAAAATACAGGCTGTCCCCAAAATGTCACAGAATACAGAAATAGGGGATAGCTGAGGTCATTTGAAGTAACTTTTTCCTTAGCGAAAATTCAATCAGCGGCTTTGTTCACGAGTTATTAACGAAAAACACTGGCCAATGAGAGACGAGCGCGAACTACAACGTGGTCGATCACTCGAGTGATCGAGTCTTCCTATCGCGAGTCTTGCGTACAAATATCTCGATTAAAGAATCACCTAATTTAATATTTTAAAGATAGAAATATACATTCTAGTGCAAAGTTCGATGTACAGGGTGTCCCAAAAATGTCTCGCAATCCGGGAATAAGATAGGATTCCTGACATAATTTGAAGTTACATTTTCCTTTACAAAAATTTTCCCCGAGGCATCGTTAACGAGTTATTAACGAAAAACACTGACCAATGAGAGGCGAGCTCGACTGGCGCGAGGCGGCTGAGCCAACGAGCGCACGAAGCCCAGTTCAGCCCATTGGCTCGGCCGTCTCGCGCCAGCTGATCTCGCCTCTTATTGGTCACTGTTTTTCGCTAATAGCTCATAAACAAAACCACGGATTGCATTTTCGCTAAGGAAAAAGTTACTTCAAATGACCCCAGGAATCCCCTATTTCCGCATTATACGAGACATTTTTGGAATACCCTATATACATTCAGAGATGTGTAATGACTTAACCTTGAAATTACCTTTCACTCCGAACATGAAATCAAAACGTGAAATTGTATCTCCTCCAATGACGATGTAACAAACAATTTTATTATATGGAATTTGACTGGTATTAAGAGACGAATACGACACAGAAAGTAGTTTCTTCATGGTCATATTTTCGTGAAGCTGTCAAGGTCGTCGATGTTGATTTCCAATATAAGTGCATATATATTTTATTGCACCGTGTAGCATCGCATGTTATTGCATTCGTCGCTAAATGTTGGGATATCGATAAACAATACTTCCACGATTTCGTTTTCACGTTCGGGGCGAAAGGTCATTTCAAGGTCAATTTAGCGTGTTTGCTCTGTTCTGCAAACGTCGAACGCGTCGAATTGATCGGCTCATCAGCACCGGACGAAAGTTTCGACAGTTTCCTTCGAGTTCGTAGACTGTCGGACTTGGAAAAGATCGGCGTCGCTTTTTCTTTCCTAGGATACATTAACGCCGCAAATGAATCCCCGTATCTAGTGTACGAGGATCCAGTGGCTTCCTATTTGGACGCTTCTCACGGACGCGCCGGTCAAGTTTAAACGATCTCGCCAGACCGTTCACAGGTCGTTCCTTTCTCTCGGATCCTTTATTCCGCGGTCCGGTTGTTTTCTAAAATTCCAGCTTTTCCGGCGGAACGTTAACAACCCCGGATCACCGGAATGGAACGAGCAGAGGGAATTGTTACGTCCGCCGGAAAATGGTCCAAGCCATCGCAATTCCGTATCGAAGTCGACAAGTACTTTCCAGCAGGTCAATATCTCCGTTTCGATACGAGCCGCTGAACACAAACGGAATGGAAACGTATAGACAAAATATATAGAAAAATAGTCAAATACTCGCGAGAGATTCCGGTGAGCGAACATTTTTATTCAACATTTATATTCGACGACTTTTATTACACGAGCCATTAGACCGCGGATTTTACGCATTTACGACGAAACCCGAATAAATGAAATGCGAAACTGTGAAGATATTGTGTACATAAATTTAAGAATATTGTTAAATATGTATCTGACTTGTTCGAATGATTAAAACAAGGCATATATTTTCATTTAACTTCTATTCCATACGATTTATTGTAATCACTTTTATTTTGCATAACGATTCACAGTCCACTAATTATGTATTGTTTCCACTAAATACAGTATTTTTCATAAAATTCTTCAAAAATATTTTGAGAGAATAACAAAATGTTGGAGGTATTTTACGAAGAGATACTTTAAGATGACAAGAGTTCATTGCATACTCCAAAAATATATTCTGGATGGTCCAAAAATGATTGCGTAGATCTTCAGAAAAATGGACGATTATTTTCCATAGAAATATCGTTGCATAATTTCTGTCGCATCTTTTCTTATTATTCTGAACATTTTGCAACTGTCGCTAAACTAATTCAAGCGAAACTTCTGAAACTAGATGCAGAGAAATTGTTGGCGATAATGGCCAATATGCCGCTAATTAAATAGATATCTTTGCAAAGTTCTGCTGGCTTAAATTCTACTCGAAAATTTTACAACGGAAACGCAGTGATTTGACATTATGAATTCACAAACAGCTCTGAGGATCCTCAAAAGACCATGCAAAAACAGTGAGAATGTGCCAAGAAAACCCTCTATGACCTTAAAAAGCTTCAGGCATCGAGAGCATCTTAAAAGACCTAGAAGAATTTTGAGAATTCTTTCGTCCTCGAAGGGTTTTATAGAACCTCAAAGGATCTCGCAAGATATTGACGATACCCAAAGAATAACAAGCGTATTTATAGAAGGCCCAAAAAAGATACTACCTAGCATCGCGTCGAATGCCGCTTTCTGTTACAGTATTGTTTATTCTTGCCGAATTAGTAGTAAAGAATCTTTCGAACTAGTAAAGTTCCTAAGAAATCCACAAAAATCTTCGTAAGGCGGCAAGAATCTAACGAAAACTTCAAGGATCTTCGAAGGTTCCAAGAAAAGCAAAAAAGATTCCAGCAGCTTCCAACATCTTAGGAAGTCTCAAATGTGACGATAGAAACGCCATTGATTTTTAGAAGGTCCGAACGGTTTCTGAGAAACCTAAAAAGGTTTCAAAAACCATAAAAGTCTCTAACGAGCACGAAGGTGTCCTGAGAACTCCACGGATGACTGGAAAGTTCCGAAGCTGCTCGGAACAGTATACAAACAGATATTGAAACACTTTATAAAAAATAATTCATCAATCAAGATTGAAGATCAAATGAACCATGTGACGTAATCGCGAATGTAATCATCAAATTTGATAATACTAATTAGCTAGTTTTATAGAAAGGATGTTAATACCAACCCTAGCATAGCGGTCAAAATGACCACTTCCACATGTTTTATTTGAAAACTGTTGGAATTATATGGAAACACTGTTACAAAAAATAATTGAACAAAATTCCTGTATCAAGCGTACATTATAATAAAAATGGCGAATAAATCAAACGAATTCAGTTCTCTTATTCTTGGAAAGCATCACACGCCAGTCAACTTTATAGAGCTCGGAAGATTTAGTGCTAATGTCAACTTTGTATATTATCTCGAATAAATGTTATAACAAATTCTTCCAGTTTCAGATTTTGTATTCTAAACAAATTAAGAACAATACATTGTATTATACAGGGTGTCCCAAAATTATGTTATTTTCGGAAAATGAGGGGTTCCTGAGGTCATTTGAAGTAACTTTTTCCTTAGCGAAAATACAATCCGCGGCTTTGTTTACGAGTTATTAACAAAAAACATTGGCCAATGAGAAGCGTGCTTGTCTCGCGCTGGGCGGCGGAGCCAATCAGCGGAACTGGATTGATTGGCTCGGCCGCGTAGCGCTAGGCGAGCTCGCCTCTCATTGGCCAGTGTTTTTCCTTAATAACTCGTAAACGAAGCCGCGGATTGTATTTTCGCTAAGGAAAAAGTTACTTCAAATGACCTCAGGAATCCTTCATTTCCCACCCAGTATATTAAATTTGTATAATTCTACAATGGTTCAATAATGAAACAACGTAGTAACATTTTATTCATTGTATTACAGTATTCGAAACTTGTTACATTCTTGATACCAATGTGTATGAAGCAAATATGCGATTCGAACTTCGCTCGATTTGCGAAATTTGGAGAAAATTTTATCGAGTCCTCCCAACTTCGGAAGTCTGCCGTTAAGAAGCCTGCTTCCAGCGGATGTGAACGCAATGCCTTTGTAAATAATTCGAACGATTGATTTTCGATTTTCAGCGGCGAACCGTGATTGCTTTCCGATTTGGAAATGGATAGTTCGGTGCGGGAAGTAGGACGCGAAAATAGCGAAACAACCGTCGCCGGTCGACGGTTCCGACTACAGTTGAAATTTATTCAGGGCAAACATCCTTAAGGATGGGATAGTAGCATTTCCGTTTCGCGAGGAAAAATACGGGAACACGAGGGGAAATCTTGAATAATTCTGAATCATGGTATTTCAGTCGGATGATTTTCGTGAGGTGTACGCGTTGTATTTTAATTCCTCTCCGTACAGTTCTCCAAAGATAACGTCGAAAATGTGACGTTAATTCAATCGAAATATTATTCTATTTTGCTTTCATTTATTAATGTAATCAAGGATGTGTAGATCCTTAGGCAAATATGTATAGATTTTCATAGCTTAATTCGAAGAATTTGGATTCCGAAACAAATTATATTTCGAAGAAATAAAATCCTTCAATTTAATCAGTGATTTGCAAATCGAGTTATACAGACACCAAAATATAACCCTCTGCAAAAGTAAACACGACAATATTGAAATTCCAGGAAATAATAACGAGATAAATATAGACCTAAGGCATATTGAAATTCCATTTGAGGACGCTCACAAATTTTTAACAAAAAATATTTGGCATAAGTAGGGCCAAGAATGAATACATTCAAGCCCCTCTCTCCTACATGAACTCAGAGAAAGTATATCCTCTACCAACCCCGCAGTATATTTAACAAGAAGGAAGCAAATTGTATTATCTCGACTAAGAATTGGGCATACTAAAGTAACATACTCTCTAAAACAGACAAACCAATTTGTAACAACTGTGACACATTGAGCTTGCAGTTAAGCACATCCTAATTGAATGTTCAGTGTATAATAATATCAGAAAAAAGTAAAAATGCTCAATACCATCAAAGAATGTTTGTACAACTACAAACAAACAGCAAAAGTTATGCGATACTTAGAAGAAACCAAATTGTTTAGCGAAATTATATAGTAATTAAGAAGCCTAGATTAAGAAACTAATGTAAAATGCAAAACTATTGTATATAACACTACATGTAACCTAAAAATGTTATCCCACAAGTGGTCGCTGATTGTTGTTAAGCAGATGCGGCACTAAATAAATAAATTTAAAAAAAAATCCTTATTAACACGTCAAGTAGGGACAATAAACTCAAAAAATTGCCAGAAGATCTAAGTAATTTGTTTAATGTCACTGCGACTAGATAGTTATGGTGAATGGTATTTTAACTCTTTTACATCCTAAACATCCTAATTAAATTATGCTTGTTCGAATACAGGGTGGGTCGGAATTCATAGATCATCCGAAACTCTGTTTTCGAGAAAATCGACTATAAAGTAAAGGATTTGTAAAGGATTTACTGTCCGTTGTTCAGAAGAAGTCTGCTGAGAAAAGTGTAGGACTAATCCCCACCAACCCACCCATTCTAAAGCCCTCGCAGAAGTAGGGTAAACGTGTTTCCCTTATTGGCAGAAATGATCCCTTCTATTAATCCCAAATTACAAGTCATACTGAATTTCCGCGAAACAAGAGACGCGATCCGAACGAATAAAAACAAAAAACGCCTCCTGACTCTCGTCACGTGTCGCTCCCCAGTGGCTTCACCTAGCCATTTTCGACTAGGAAGACATCAGACGCGTCTGCCTGCTCTCTCTCTCTCGCTCTCTCACTCGCTCTCACTCTCTCTCGCTCTCTCTTGCTCTCTCTCTCTCTCGCTCTCTCACTCTCTCTCGCTCTCTCTTGCTCTCTCTCGCTCTCTCACTCGCTCTCTCTCGCTCTCTCACTCTCTCTCGCTCTCTCTTGCTCTCTCTCTCTCTCGCTCTCTCACTCTCTCTCGCTCTCTCTTGCTCTCTCTCGCTCTCTCACTCGCTCTCTCTCGCTCTCTCACTCGCTCTTTCTCGCTCTCTCTCGCTCTCTCTCTCTCGCCCTCTCTCGCTCTCTCTCGCCCTCTCTCGCTCTCTCACTCGCTCTCTCTCGCTCTCTCTCGCTCTCTCACTCGCTCTCTCTTGCTCTCTCTCGCTCTCTCACTCGCTCTCTCTCGCTCTCTCACTCGCTCTTTCTCGCTCTCTCTCGCTCTCTCTCGCTCTCTCACTCGCTCTCTCTTGCTCTCTCTCGCTCTCTCTCGCCCTCTCTCGCTCTCTCACTCGCTCTCTCTTGCTCTCTCTTGCTCTCTCTCGCTCTCTCTCGCTCTCTCTCTCTCTCTCTCTTACGTTCTCTCTCAGCTGTATGTGTGTGTAAGGAGGGGGGGGGGGGGTATATTATTCACGCGATCACGGGCGATCGTGGCGCGCGACCGAGTTAGTAGGCGTAAAATAATCGAGACAAAGTGAAACATACGCAACAATTACAAGATGCAAGAGCGTTAACTTATCCCTAAAACATTAACTTCAGATTCTTCCGCTGAACACATTATTATTTGTTATTATTAATTACTAATCAGCATCTCCATTAACTCTTCATTGCATTATACAGCAAACCTACTGTACTATACACATATTTTTCATATTTATGTTGTATCATATGATATCTTACGCCTACGTTAACGTTATAACGTTAACAATCTGTAGGTAATATCGGGAAACGAGAAAATGAAACACTACGCATAAACTAAATGACGTCAGAGGCAAAGGGGAATCGGTCGCCCGCTCCACCTAGCCTATTCCAATTTTCAGACCTTTAATTATTATTGGCTAAGTTACGAGATGACCAAGAGACGTGATTGGGTGGGTGATCGGGCGACCGATCCCCGTGATTCCTCCTCGCGTCGAATAGCTTGTGGGTCTTCTTGTTTACCAATAGAAGTGGGTTCCGGGAGATCATAGAAAAATGAGGACTACGGTCAGGCGGAGCGAGCGGAATACAGTAATTTCTCCGTAATTCGCGCTCAGATTGTGCACAAAAATGGACAATTTGGGAAGAGGAGATCCGATTATTCGAGCCATGTTTCTTTTTTTTCTGGTTGTTGACAATTGATGATTATAAAATCGAGGCGCAAAGCTCGAATAATCGTATCTCCTCTTCCCAAATTGTCCATTTTTGTGCGCAATCTGAGCGCGAATTAGGGAGAAATTTCTGTACCCCTCTTGCCCCTCTGTCGAAACGACGGACTTCTTCCGAGCAAGCCACAGTAGTAAACGAAATGTGTCCATCATTGACAACATTTGTAATCACTAATTTGGACGGAGGCAAGTGCGGTAGAAGAATTTGTGTTCAAGATTATTCATCCTTTACAAAGATGAATAAATTTTAAGTCGATTTTCTCGAAAACGAAGTCCCGTATAAAAAAATGTTATATCAAATTTGTACGCAGAATCGCCCTCTGCTCGATTGTACTACGAATTCCGGCCCACCTTATATATTACAATGAGAATGAATTTTGGAAATTACTCAAAACTTAGTGTCAGTCATACTTCGCTCATTTTTACTCGGTTAAACTTAGTAAAACTTCGAAAGTTAAGAGCTTTATTTATCAGTATTTTCACACATACGTTTGCCCTTTAATGTGTATATCGAAATTGTTTCGTCCATGATATTTTCTAATAAGACGTAAATTATTGATTGCTATTTCAATCGCAACTTTGGCATAGCTCCACAATTCCTATTTCGAATTCAATTAATTCTCTCGCGAGGCACGTTGTATTCCGCAGTTTCTGATTTAGTCGCAGATGAAGTCCTCCCTCAAGGCACCGTTATTTGCACGACATGGTGACTCGATTAATTAGCACATCGAACGTGACACCGCGACCGAACCGCTGAAACTCTCATCGGTTTATGGTTTTGAGAAAATGGTACGTAACGTATTATTGCCTCGATTTTGCGGGATTTTAACGAATACTTGTTCGCTTAAATAGGTTCTTCGTTTAGCAGGTTAATTTGTTTGGAATCTTTATATCGCTTTAATTGCAAGATACAATTTTTAATCAATTTAGTTTATGAAATAAGTTAAAAAATATCCGAAAAATGGCACACCTTAGGTGTCCTTTTCATTTTAATTGTTGCTTTAATAATACTTCCGAATTTGTGGTATCAAACTACAGTTTTTTGATGGAGTCGAGAACATAATCTACGATTGAGTCGATTACAAAATTTGACAATGCTTAGAGAAAAGTTTTGAAATCATGCTTTAAGAACATGAATTGTGGATTTCGAAGCGGTTTTAAAGCTTTAAAATGATTCCAGGTCTACCTGCGAATCAATTTTTCGAAAATCGAAATTTAATGTTTTGTCCAATGAATAAACATCTCTCAGTGAACTAAATTTTGAAATATGTCCAGTATAATATGGAAAAATAATATTTATCGTACTCTTTTCACATTAAAATTTATTTAATGGTTCTATTATGCTATATATGCTGAAATTTATTTTGTTATATTTTATTTATTATATTATACTGAAAAATCGATATAATCAAATCGATAAATATACATACACGTACATATATATTATTAGACACATACATGTATTTATGGATTTGATTAAATATATATTCATCGGTTGTTTAACATATTTTTCAGTAAATCTTATATTACACTCAGAAGAAAGCTGTAAAAAAATTTGCGTTCAAGGATATACAAACTTAATAGTAAAGCGACTCACTTAGGCTAACATCATGCAAGGAATTAAATAACGATCATTTCAGAAAACATACAGCTTGGGTGTTCCTTCGCTGAACAAATCACCCTACATTAATCGAGTGATCGTAGCGTGAAGTAAAACGTATACGAATGAAATAATGCAAAGTCGGTAACGCCGGCCGAACTCTCGGACAACCGTACGACCGCTATTTCCTTCACGGTTGATCGAGATTTTTCGATATGCCCGCATCGGAAGAAATTTACGAGGCGCACTTTCTACCGAAAACTGCCCGCGCGAGTAAAAAGACCACCCTCCGCGTGCAATTGCTTGTCTTCATCCATCTCTTCCCGGACCACTATAAAAGCTTGCTCCTGCTGCGGCTTTTTTACGAGCCGAGCGTATCAACCGGGAGCAACTAATTAAAAGAACCACTGTTATCTCGTCCCCTCTTTGAACCGGCGTTGTTTTGTCACCTGCAAAAACAATCGTTTGATTAATATTGTTCTCTCGAGCTCTCTCTATCTCCGTTTCTCTTACGATATTCCCGCACTTACTCGGATTCTGTTTACCCGTAGATGCGAAAGCTTCTACAGGGTGTCCGAAAAATATCTGAAACCCGTAGCGTGATTTTAGAGATGATTTGAAGTAACTTTTTCCTTAGCGACAACGTTCTCCACGGCTTCGTTAACGAGTTATCGACGAAAAACACGGATCAATCGGTGAACGAGTACAGCTGACGCTCCGCCCTCGCGGCTAATTGGTTGATAAACCGCACTCGTTCTGTGATTGGCCCGTGTTTATCGTTAATAACTCGTTAATAGAGCCGCGAAGAACATTATCGCTAAGGAAGAAGTTACTTCGAACGATCCGAGGAATCAGCTCTTCGGGCGTACAACAGTTTTAGGACATCCTGTATATATGTACCGTGTAGATTTCTCAGACTACAGAATTTAATTACGATAGCAAGAAACAACGTGGCTGACTACGGAATCGGGTTCCGTTGTTTTGTCGGCCGCAAAAGGCATCACCTAATTAACATTGCCTTACCAAGCTCTCTTCGTGCATTCATATCTATTTGCGATTGTTCGGATGTGGATCGCGTCGCGGTGTGGATCCTCGCGACGCCTGCAGAAGTCGACGGTATCAAATGATACAATAATGTAACCCGTCGACTGCGAACCGTAATTAATTTTGTGCATTTTCATAGATTACAAAGTGCGTCTGGAAAGCAACGAGACCGAACGCATACCGTAAGAAAGAGCAACATTGAAACCGAGAAACTGAACTAGTTTGTCACTTGATATTCAGTTTAAGTTTCGGTTCAAGTGTATACGAAGTTCGGCTTGTCGACGAATTGTACGGGCGTGCGATAGCGACGCGTTATGGTAATAGTAAAGAGAAATGCAATTTTGCATTGAATTTTGATAAAAATGCGACACGAACTTATGAAAACTTAAGGCGAATTCATGGAGACAACTTTATCGCGGGCACATGGCTTACGTGGATGATGGTATCGCAGCATTTTTAACACATTCGTTGTCGCATTTCACGTTAATCTATTAGGTTGGTGCCTATGTTGGATTTTTAAGCGAATATATAAAATTGCATATCTTTTTTCAAAAGCTGTTTATTTCATCAAAATATGCTCCGTTTGCTTCAATACACTTTTCCCAACGAGATTTTAATGCATAGATGCCTGTCTTAAAGAAATTCTGATCTTTAGAATCAATAAACTCTGACATGGAATTTTTCAGACTGTCCTCATTTTTATATTGTTTAGCCCGTAAAAACTGTTCCAAATGTCTAAAGAAATTAAAGTCAGTTGGCGAAAGATCCGGCGAATAAGCTGGGTGCTGCAAAATTTCATATTTTAATTCATTTAATTTCGCAATTGTTTTGTACGATTTTGCAATTGTTTTGGAGAAGTATTGGGCCTTGTCGATTAACAAGAGAAGAGTGTATAATTTTCAATTTTTCGTGCATTCCATCAATGCGGTGGCACTACTTTTCGACTGTAATTGTCTCCACAATTCGAAGGAATGAGTAGTGAATTACTCCAATCACATCCGTTTCCACCAATGCTTTCAGAGCATCATTTTTCACAGACGTTTAGGGTCTTCCACGCGGTTCATTTTGTAGGTAAAAATCACCAGACTGAACATTTTCAAACCAACGCTGTGCACTTTTCGATCGTGAACAGTATTCTCCCCAAACGTCTGATTTATATTGCGTGCAGCTTTTGCAGCATCATTGCCAAGTTTATACTCGTATCAAAAAATTCGAGGCAAATAACAAAATGGAACACTTTTGAGAAAATCTTTTTTATTGAAATGTGACTCTGGCAATGGACAGTACACAACTATAAACGAGGTTGTGCCAAAAACAAAAGCATAACGAAAACAGAGAGACAAACGTTCAAATGTAAAGAAATTCCGATATTTCATATACACCAACCTAATATTATAGCTTTCTAATTTTATTAGGATCCGTAAAACGTATGAATATTAAAAGAGTAATTGATGGCGTACAACTTAACTTCTTAATTTCACTTTCATTAAATTGATTGCTTTAATTTTATGAGATTTCTGAGGTTGTCGCGCGGCAGTGAATATATTAAATGATCATGGGAGCGGCATAGCCTCGATCAAGGTGACCGTACATATCAGAAACGAATGGAAATGAAACCAAAGCGAGATCTGCGACAGATTCAGTCATGAGGATGGCACTCGCTGTCGTAATACCACTTCCGCGAGAGAAGTATGATTAAAAACAGTCTCTCAATTCTAGCCTCTCGAACTTTGTTTTAATATTGAATCTCGTATGAGATTTATTAACACAGCTTGAGCCCGTTTCTCGACACAGGGCTTAAAACTTATTATTTGAATATCAAGTTTTTAACAACTAATTTAACACTTTGACTGCCGTATCGGCCGTATTTGGGTGACGGAATTATTTCCTCAGATGAAAAGGATCTTTTCAATTTTAATTCAGTTAAGTAGAATATACTTGGATTTTCTAAGATTCTTCAGATCCACGGATAAACTAACATGTCTAAAAGGAATAACCTTAAAAAATGTATTGAAAAAGATGATAAATAAAATTATAAATGCTGCTATTCACATATTCGAAACTATATTTATATTTTTGTCGGAAAGATCCGCCGTTCGAGTGTTCATAGAGTACATATTATAAACTTACAAAAAATTACATAATGTTGCACGAAAAAGAAATTGGAACAATTACATGTACACATAAAAGGATAGACAGGAAAAAGAATATACATAAATAGAATAGACATAAATAGAATATAGACACATAATAGATAGACATAAATAGAACATAGACATATAATAGATAGACATAAATAGAACATAGACATATAATAGATAGACATAAATAGGATATAGACATATAATAGATAGACATATAACAGAATAGATATAAAAAGGAAACAGTATACTCCTCTCATATTCCTAAATTGTAACTGTTGAGGAAGGCCAAAATATAATAGCACGCTTTAATGTTAAGCTATGATCACGGTGGATCTTCTTGGCCATCGTATCTCGTACAAGTTAAACTGAACTTCTGCATTTTCTTTCAAATTCTGTCTGCAAATTTGTCTACTGTTGCCTACTGTGGCCTAGCCGTCTGTGGCTATAAAACATACAAGCTAAAACATAAAAGCTGAAATCCTAGGAGTCTCTAATTCTAAAATGAATTTTGGACTCGATCGACCATTGTTACGGACCGACACCCCATAAAATCCGCTATAAAGTATGCCATAAACCGTTCTCCTATTTGTTGCCACCTATTGCACAGATTAATAGCGGCGATTTCCCATTTCCCAGGCAGCGCTCAAATCTCTCCTTGCTCGAAACTTATCGCGACACGTGATCGAAACGCATACCGTTCAGTCGGGCAGCCGCAGAGTCGAAGCCGGCCAGTCCACGATGGATCGATCCCATTCACCTGTCGCTGCTAGATATATGTTAGTCCTGTGCAGGATCGAAGGAAGCACGAAACAAACCAGTCTCGAATTTTTTGGCATTCCCGGCCGGATATCTGCGCTCACACTTTGCGAAGGCCGTGCAAAAATGGGCGTCGATGCACGATAACCATAACGACTTATCGATCGATAGAACCTGCTGCCTTTCAGCCCTACCTTTTTCCATCGTTTTTCCGGCTGTTAGCTTTTTAGCCGGTCGCCGCGGCGATCGTACACGCGTTCCATCGTTCCGAAGCATTATCCGGTCCCGCGTGGAGCGCGTCGCGACGCAGCCATTGGAAGATTCAGCTCCAATTTCTCCGGTGTTGGACGAGCCTGGATGTGCCGGAAAAGGACGCGAAAAAATCCCGGGAACCAGCCGTTCCGCCGCGTTTTGCGACGAGATAACCGAGGAAGCAATCAGCTGCGGTTACCTGCGGCCGGTGTACGCACATATGGCGCACACCGGTCGATTAATGTCGCGGCTGTGGCAACCGGCCGCTGCGCTCCATGATTTCCATGCGGGTCCCGTAAATGCTGAGCTGCTCTGTTGCTTTTTTCGAGAACCACGGATTGGCCCTACGCCCCGCAACCCGCCCGCATTACGTGGCAGATAGCACCAAAAAGCGGTGCGAAATATTTTCTGATCGAAATCACATATTTATAAGCAATTTTTTTATTTTTTACAATCAGACTTCATTGTGCATTATCTGAAACGAAGTCCCCTAAATATGTTAAATACGAAACTGCAAAAACTCTTTCAGGAGAACTTGAAAATCTTTTTATATTATACTTATATTTATATTTTATATTATACAACGTATTAGTATGATTAACATTAGATTTATGGAGCATAAGAAACAGTTGTTTCATATTAGTTTATAAAAGTAACAATAAGATATTTATTCTGATTTTTAACAAGTGTTATTGTGACATTTGCCGTAAGTAACATATAAATTGAATAAAGATCTTTTTAATATCTTAAGTTTCAAATCTTATTAAAACCATCGATGCAATTAGCGCGTAGAGGATAAAATATAATACTTACGACTCCTAAGTCCAAATTAGTTTCGCGCGACGATTAAACTACGAGACCAGTTCTAAGAAGGAAAAAGTTCTGGATGTCCCATAATTCAGAGTTTAAAGTGACTTGGTACAGATCCGAGTCTAAAGGTGTTCCAAATTCTAATTGGTTGTGTCCAATTCTGACAATTATTTCTAATCCTTGCACCCACGTTGTGGAATTTCGTGCTGAAGGACGTGTTACGAATTATCCATTTGAGCTGGATAGAGAAGGAGATCTTAATGAATCATAAGTTGTAGGTGACTCGCGTTAGCAATCGATACCGAAATGCAGCGATTCTAAAAATATCTCGGGTGTTGCAAAGCCGATTACGCCAAGCGACGGAATTGATTGGTAGCGCTGATCGTTTAATTAAAGAGTAACAGCTGTTTTGTTAAATACAAAGTATACAGGGTGGGCCGGAATTCGTAGCACAACCGAGCAGATGGTGACCCTATGTGAAAAAATAAGAAAAAAATTTGCTATAACACTTTTTATGTTTATCCAATGTTTAGCATTTTCAAGAAAAACGCTGGCTAGATTTAGCGTGAACACCCTGCATATTTGTAAATAGAGATTCCACGGCAATTGGAATGAAAAAGTAAGAAATAAATTTGGTAGAACATTTTTTTATCCGTAGCTCCATTTTCGAGAAAATCGACTTTAAAGCTGGTTCATCTTCGTAAAGGATTTAATTGTCGTTTACTCTTCTACTGCAATTGCCTCCGTCCGAGATAATATTTGCAAACATTAATTGTTGCGAACTATGAAGAAAACGGAATGTTTCCATCATTGTCAATATTGTTTGTAAACACTAACTTGAATAGACGAAAACTAAATCCTTTACAAAGATGAAGAAATTTTAAGTCGATTTTCTCAAAAACAAAGCCCCGGATAAATAATTGTTATACCAAATTTGTTTCTTACTTTTTCACATAGAATTACCGTAGAATCTCTATGTACAAATATACAGGGTGTTCACGCTAAATCTAGCCAGCGTTTTTCTTGATAATGGTAAACATTTGGAAAAATGACAGTAGAGAAAGTTATACTGTTTTCTGCAAGCAATGCAATGATATCTGTACATTTTCTTGTCTGTATTACTTTTCAAGAAACGAAGGTGACCTACAAATTCTTAAATGGAACGCTACGTATTTTTTTATGTCGTATGAAAACATGTTCCAGAAGGAATTCATTCTTATACGTCATAATGACCTTCAAGGTCTCGCAAGATCAAATGTAGGCATTCATGCACGAAGAAATCATTAAATAACGTCAACTCAAGCACATATTCAACATGATTTCTTTGTGCATGAATGCCTTCATTAAACTTTGTATGACCTTGAAGGGCATTATATCGTAGACGCATGAATTCGTTTTGGCACACGATTTCATATGATATAAAAATTGAATTGCATTTCATTTAAAAAATTGAAGGCCACCTTCATTTCTAAAAAAATAATGCGAATTGAAAAAGAATCACAGAGACCATTACATTGTTTGCGAAAAACAGTATAATTTCTTCCCTTTCAATTTTTTCTAACGTTTACTATTTGCGGAGGAAGGAAAGGAGGAAGGAAAACGCTGGCTAGATTTATGGCGTGAATACCCTACACATATACAATTGAATTGTGTAAGATTGAACTACAGGGATATTATAATTGATGAATGAAATTATAATTGATATTACAATTGATGATCGATAGTGTTGATGAACGTTGTTATTGCGAGTCTTAACCTTCAAGAGTGGGTTTGAAGTATGTAATATGAAATAGACTAATCTCGATGGACTACGGTTGAAAGACTAACAAGGAAAGATCCCCAGGCGTGACTCACTTTTTGACAAGATTTTGCACGGCCTATTATTTTTGAAATATCGTGAATGCTAAAGCTGTTAATAACAAAGTCAGAAAGATAAAGCCGCCGCGCCGCATCGCGTCACGTCACGATCTGTCATGTCGGAGAAGTGCTCGCGAGTGGTGGGGGAATAGTAGAGAAGGAGCGTTAGGCACAGGAGTGAGTGAGTCTTTTCATAGCTTCTTCACCCCCACTCCACCACTAGTGAGCACTTCTCTGACATCTCCGCCCCCACACCCCGAAGGAAACCAGATGAAAAAAGGATAAGAATTTCATTGAAGGACGGAACGTAAGTGATTCTGAAGAAGGATGATTCATTTTCACGTTCCGTAACACTAGATTTACGGAGCAGAAAAAAGCAGCTGTTTTATATTAGTTTATAAAAGTAACAATAAGACATTTATTCTGATTTTTAACAAGTGTTATTGTAACATTTGCCGTGAGTAACATATAAATTGAATAAATAACTCGTAAATGTATCTTTACGATACGAGTAATCGTAAATTAAAAAATTACCGATCCGCGTCATTTTGTCGGCTTCCGTAAATCTAATGTTAAAATGATACATTGGAAAAAGACTACGTGTCGATTGAAAACATTGCGTGTAACCGCAACACTATATTTATCAACGATACGAGCCTAAATAATACATCAATTTCCTAAGTTCCAAATAGAAAATACAAATTGATAATTTAGAACCGTTACATTTTCTCATCCTATGACCTCATCTTGCTCCACTTCCGCCGCAACTTCGCTGAACCAATTGAAACGAATGCCCAGGCAAGGCTCTTCTTTGTAATGGGTAAATCTTCCTGACGGATTTAGGTAATTCATTTTACTAAAGCATGTTCAAGAGAAAATGGCCCCGTCATCCGTCAGCAGGTCTTTCCATGTGAAATCGTAAAAAATAGGAACTGAGTCTATTTTAAAGGCGTTTCCTAAATCAACTAAATGTTTGCATATTGTAAAAGCCAATAACAGAGAGTTAGATTACTTTTATTATTTTTATCTGCAATTAATTTTAAGTAGTTTCATAGACCGCAAAGGAAGGATCGCGTAGTACCTTCATTCGCTTGGATTTACCAACAAAAATTATCCGGTTGACCGCTTAAAGGGTTTACCGAGTTACGGCCACAAACCGTATTAATCTTCGCTAACTTTTCCGCTGCGGTCTGCGGATTTGCATATGCTCCGAACGTATAAAAACCCCGCTCGCCATTTTAATTTACAAGACCAACCATGGAAATTGTACAAGATCTCAGAACCAAAAAGCAATCCCTTTTTTTAACACGATAAATGCCGAAACTCGAGCCAACATATTCCTACAAAATCAATGTTATTTAATTAATAAAAGTGAAACTGAAAAGCTAGAATTTATCTTAGTGGATGGTATTTTTATTCTTTACTATCATAAACGCGTTCTAGTAAAATTTTGTTTGTTCGAATATATTACGGCACAAATGGATTTTGGAAATTAGTCAAAAATTATTGTGTATATATATATATATATATATATATATATATATATATATATATATATATATATATAAACTACGTTTGAAGTATTCATCAGATTCACAATAATTTTATATATATATATATATATATATATATATAATTTTGCCGATTTTATTCATTTATGACAAAATTGTGAATATTTGATTGATTTATTATTTTGTGCTTCGGCTGCTTCTTCGCTCAGTTATCTCATAAGGATAATGGCGTTTTTGATGACCAATTCCTCATGAATTAATATTTTATGTACTGTCAGTGAAACGTTCTTAAACGTTATTTTGTCCTTTTCACGAAAAAATACGTTAATCTTTCGCGTTGCGATGACAAGAGAGTCAGTATCTTGAAGAAAGGCAAAAATTAAAAATACATTTTCGCTATGTAACTCCCTTAATAGCTACTAGAAGCCAATTATTGTTTTATAATAAAGATGAAACTTCATTCTTTACAATGAGACCAAAAATGAATACTGGATATTGCTGGATTCATATATAAAAAATGGAACGAAAATAGAATATTTTCAATTCGGTGAGTCTCGAAAAGAATCAAAAATATAAAAATGTAGTTTGGCATAGTTCAAGAACATACTCCAAAATACTTAATTCCATCATATATTATTTAATACCAAAAAGGCAGAAAACTGTAAGCGATGATTTTAATTTTTCACCATTTTTTAACGAATTACAGTTAATATGTTCTGTTAACTATGGGAGAGAGACTGTTCACTTTTGGGTGCAAAATAGCCAACTGCAAGTACGTCGTGCAACGACAGTTAACCACGTTTCGCGTCGTTCAAAATAGTGGAGAAATTCGAGAGTTCGATACAATGAACCCTCGCCTGGAAACGTTCCGCGTGAAATAATTGAAAGCACCAGAAGCCGGCAGTCGAGCACGAAACGCATGTACATACCTCGATTCCGCTTACCCCACAATGCAACGCGAAGAACTCGCTCGATCGTATTCAACCGGATGCTGCGGCATCGGTAGCCGTGCGTTGCGTGGCTTTAATTTAACGTTTCGCCAATAATCGAATCAGTCGATAATCAATTTTAATGGCTTCAGTCGACGGCCGCGGTAGCAATCATCGTTTTTCCGTAGTCCATCGGTGAGCGATCGCGTGCGATCGATAAACCGCGGATTCGCGTAATCGCGTTGCGTACCGCCAATTACGTTTTATCACGAGTTTAAGAATAGTACGTTCTCGTTACTTAACCATCCGAGGCTCGGCCGAACCGTATTTACCGGGTAGGCGTGATTCTGATCGAGCCGAAGGCCAGTCATCATTGTTCTCCTCCGTTTTCTCCCAACAGGTGTGCGAATACTCAATTTATTTGAGTATGCACGCGCAAATTTCGAGCCGTCTAATGGTCCATCTTTCGAGCCGAATCGAGCGTTCGAATGACTCGAGTTACTTGAAATCGACGAATTGTGCAAAAATGCGGACGCTTCGACTACTCTTGCTCCATTTAATAAAGCTTGTTAATTAAATTGGAGAGTCATACAGGGTGTCCCATAATTATGTTAATATCCGGAAAGGAGTGATTCCTGAGGTCATTTGAAGTAACTTTTTCCTTAACGAAAACGCAATCCGTGGCTTCGTTTAGGAGTTATTAACGAAAAACACTGGCCAATAAGAAGCGAGCTTGCCTCGCGCTGGACGGCCGAGCCAATCAACGGAACTGGGCTTCGACGGTGACTAATGAGAGTCGGCATCCGCAGGCGCGAGGCTGCCGAGCCAACGAGCGGTCGACAGTTCCTCTGATTGGCTCGGCCGCGTAGCGCTAGGCGAGCTCACTTCTCATTGGCCAGAGCTTTTCGTTAATAACTTGTAAACAAAGCCGCGGATTGCATTTTCGCTAAGGAAACAGTTACTTCAAATAACCTCAGGAATCACCCCTTTCTAGGTGTTAACATGATTATGAAACACGCTGTATAGTACTAGATAGCATACGATACATATGTAAATATTCGAGTTACTCGAATAACTTGAAAATTATAGATCTATTCAATTATATTCGAGTGACTTGAACATTTTCGAGCTGAAAATTCGTCTTCGAGTACCACGAAATCTTGCGAATGTTCGAGTATTCGACATTTTGGCGCGCTACATTCTCGTTTACGTAGGTACAATATAAACCAGTTAGTTATTGCAATCTCTTTGAAAAGTGTATTAATTACTGTATGTTAGAAGTATGGTTTAACGACGCCTTTTCCACTCCGTGGCAAGATCCACCAAAAACAAAGTCACTTCAATACTTTGGCAGTGCGACGTCCGGCCGCCTGCCTTCTTCAAACGTAAATACAGTAATTTCTCCCTAATTAATAAAAAGATAATAATAATATAATAATAATAAAAAATTGACAATTTTGGATAGAGAAGATACGATTATTCGAGCCTTGCGGCTCGTTTTTATAGTTATCAATTATCAACAACTATAAAAACGAGTCGCAATTGTCCATTTTTGTGCGCAATCTGAGTGCGAATTAGAGAAAAATTACCGTACATTGTTTCTTTCACACTCCGTAGCCGGAAGACCCAACGCAACCGCCGGCCGTCACGCAATCAGAGCCGCACACAGACTATAGTAAATCTCCATCATAACTCTATCAAAGATCGAGCATCGTTTGGCCATCCTTTCAAGTACTCTCTTTAAAAAGGCGTTGCCGCTAACATATATGTATATGTTTGATTTTCTTCATATTTTGTTCAAATACAACACTTTCATAAAATATATATATAATTTAATAAAGAACATCAAAGTATACACAATACTTCTTAACCAGTTAGCTGTTTTTGACGAATAAACTCGTCATGAAGGAATGCCAACATTTTGTGTTACGACGAGAATATTCGATAAAAACAGCTGAATGGTTAACGGAACAATATGTTTTGCAACGATTCCAAGATGCAAGTGTTTTCAACTCATGTGGCATTTTAACGGTATTTCAATCATAATTTCAACCATATTTTGTTTTTTGTTCTTTTTTGGATTGGAGATCCAAATTGGTCGTATTCTTTGCCGCAAAGAATCATTGCCGATTGGTCGTTAATTCTTTTTGCCACACATACCAGACTTCTTGCCCGTCTTGTCCTAATCTTTAGTACTAGTCTAAGTTTACCAATTCTTCTAAAATGTCACTTTTTTTCTCATGTAACAAAGGGTTTCCGTTTGAAATCACCAAATAAATAAATAAATCTTGAGTAACTTGAAAAATTCGAACGTTCGATTTGAAACTGAATTTGGCTCGGCTCGTGAAATCCAGATATGTACTACATACAGTGACTCTCATTAATATTCGGACACTTTTTAAAACGCAATAATTTTTTTGAAGCTGGTATAAACTAGATTTGAATTTTTTCTGGATGCTGGAAAGACCAGTATACTAGAGAATGACTTGTTATTTTGTTACAATTTTGCTATTACTTGAAATGACAAAATAAAATGAAAGACTCTTGTTTCTTAACATTTTTGTCGGAACTTGAAACGAAAATTTAAAAGATGCGTTTTGTAGATCTCGGTAAATTAATAGTTAAGTTAAGTGCAAAGTCAAGTTAACTTGACTATTAACTTACCGAGATCTACAAAACGCATCTTTTAAATTTTCGTTTCAAGTTCCGACAAAAATGTTAAGAAACAAGAGTGTAAGTGCAAAGTCAAGTTACAAGCTTTAAAATATTGTCAAAACTGCAAATTTCTCACACTTATTGGTCGAAAGTGTCAAAAATCGGGACGAAACTGCGTTATTTGCAACCTTTAATTGTTTACAACTCGTACTAAGGTCAACCGATTTCGGTGAAAATTTTAATATGCATGTAACTTACCGGGATCTACAAAACACATTTTTAAAATTTTCGTTATAAGATCAAATAAACAAGTTAAAAAAATAACGAGAATTTTTTATTTACTTTTGTCATTCTAAGCAATACCAAAAATTTAATAAAAGCATTCTCATTGTGGTCTGGTATAGTGGTCGGCAAACCGCGGCTCGCGAGCCACATGCGGTTCTTTGGCTCCTTGAGCGTGGCTTTTCCTACCTCGGTCAGATTGAGGACGTCTTTAGCAAAGTCCAGCTTAGGAGTATCCTAATTAAGTTAATAACAATATAGCTACCTATATAGAAAAAATACCTAAAACCTTTGGCTCTGAAAAGAAATTTCAATCATTGTACCGTTGATGTTCGGCTCTGTAAACTAATGAGTTCGCCGACCACTGTTCTAGTAAATTGGTCGCTCTATCATCTAAAACAATTCAAGTCGTTTAGTCCAGTTCTAAAAAAGTTGTTGCGTTTTGGAAAGTGTTCGAATATTAACGGAAGGCACTGTATATATTAGGTCTACCGGGAAGTTCTGTCCGATAGTGTCACTTCAAGTTTCAATCCATATGCACATGTTGATTTGAGACGTATATGACTATCTCTCTTTATCATTGCATTTACACACATGTACTCTCCTAAATAAACTGAAACAAAGATGTCTCAACAAAGATGTGAAAACATGGCTACCGATGATAATGCCAGACCACATGCTGCTTTGGCGGCTCGTCAGAAAATCGCAGAGCTAGGCTGGGAAATTCTGTCACATCCACCATAATCCCCAGACCTAGCACCCTCCGATTATCACTTGTTTCTCGCTTTGCAAAACTTTTTACAGGAAAAAAATACAAAACTGAAGCTGATGTCAACCAAGCACTAGTTGAGTTCTTCGCCTCTAAAAATAAGTCATTTTTTAAAAATGGCATTTACAAGTTGCCATCACGCTAGCAAGAAGTCATAAGTAACGATGGAAAGTATATTCTACAATAACTATTATTAAATGTATGAAAATTGTGTTATATTTCAATTCAAAAACGGACAGAACTTTCCGGTGGACCTAATATGTACTCGCACACCCAGTACACTTCGCGTACAGAATTTCCATAGAATTACACGGAGGTTGTGAACCACTATGAGCCGCTGCTCGGCTATGGAGACGAAAGAGGGGCGACAGAGCTCACCAGCATCAGCGGTGGCAGTGGCGGTGGCGGTGGCATCCCTATGGAACGCCTCTTATTTCGTCCATTCGCCAGTTCCTTTCTATTAGCTCCGATTTGAAATTCCCTTCAGCAATATTGCTCCTTCCTTTGACGCGACGACGGACAGGAGCGTCTCCTCAGCTCGTCTCCGGCAAGGCATTTCCGCGCGAACTTCCGAGGGGTGACGGCTTAAGTTGCTAAATAAAAGATTCAACGCGGACTACTCCCTGGACACTCGTTTCTTCGCCGCCTGTCGTCTTTCTCCTCGCCCGTGATTACGGCGATGAAATTGGGCGATGAAATTCTTGCCTTCGCGATTGATCTGCGCATCGCGACGCTGCGGTGCCGTGCCGCCAAAGAATTTTTGAAAATCAAAATACTCTCATAAATGTCCGAATCTTGATTCGCACTTACGGAATATAATATTGATAATTAAAATTTTACACCTTTTTATAAATTAACCGCTATCTTCTGATTCGGTATTTTCTGTTCCGGCATTCTCAGATTCGCTTACGGTTGTCACAGAAAGTATGTTGCCACATTTTCAAATAGAATAACGTCGGACCAAGTGGTGTCAATTTTTGTTAAATGTTGAAAACTATCTATTTTACTAGACAGTGAGTTAAACAATTTCTGCAAAAATTGCAATTGGTTCGAATAATAAGATTAAGAAATGATGCCGTTTATCTGAGCCTGTAGCGAAAATATTATAAACAATTTCTTAATTCCAAAGAACTGGGCTCCGCTTTTTATGAGCAATTCTTGTCTTTGTCGTGTTACCGAGACCGCAGCTCCTGCTTGTAAAGTCACTGCGCGTCGCGCACGTCTGCGAACATTTTTCATTGCTGACAGATGACAAGTTCTAATTCGAACATCACGTGTGATATAAAACTTATACAATTTCCATCGTTTTTACATCGTAGCTTAGTTAGTCATATACGCCTTCGTTTTCGACAGATTTATTTACATTTGGCAAATGATCGGCCGCAATTTTCTTTGTGTAACCAATATTTACTTTTTACTATTTAAATTATTAATTTTATTAATTAATAAAATTACTTAAATAATTTAAATATTATAATAAGTTATTATAATAATTTAAATTATTACATTATTAATTAATAAAAGCCAATAAGCTGTTCCCTTAAAAGGATTTTCTAAAAGTTTAAATAATATGTTAACCCTTTGAATGGAGAGACAGGATATATCCAGTTTGGGTGTTTATTTAGAAGTTCGAATAGTGTCTGGTTGATTGCTCAAAATTCCGGATAATCTGCTTTATTACTAACAGTATGCTATTAACACGTTCCATGCCGCGTGGGTAGTATACGCCGCCGTATTATACTACATAACATCCCTGTCTGAACTTTCCTTTCAAGCCATTTGAAATTTTCGTTATTGTACGGCGAGGATGGTATTAACGTAAGTATGTAGTTTAATTAGTTTAAAGATAATTTAACACCTTAATAATAACCTTACGAAGATAATTTGTTTAAATACTAACTTTTACTTTATTCTACTTTGTTTCGGCAGCAAACGGCAAAGTTTTGTAGAAATTAATTCAGAGCAATATAATGATGCAAACGGTACAATATGCGCACAGAAAATCAATACGCGAAATGACGGACATCTTTACAAGTAGAGACATACTAATGTTACGTGAAATAATGTGAAAGCATTTGACATTCGAAGAGTGCGAGCCTGCGTATTTATATTGTTTCAAATCTGTTAGAAAGAAATCTGAATTACGTCGCGCTGTTCAAACATATACATATGTATGTATTATCACGCGTGGACGGATTTCACGTATCATTTTCCCTAGGATTTCACGTAATTTTATACGACGCTACATTAACATGATTCTTTATTACTCGACAATAACATATCGACAACTGGCGATTAACATGCTTCAATTCACACGTCATGTACATAATAAATGTGTAATAAATGTAGATAAATGGTGTGAGTGAGTCGTTTTCAGTATTTGTAGGCGCATGAGACACACATAGTGAATTGTTCATACGTACTTTATAAAAATGAAATGTAGCCTACGATCTTTTTTTATAACTCGATCATGCGCATATCAGTTGTTGGATCGGTTCGAAATACTCTATGTGGCAGACAATGGAACGGATTAGCATATAGACTATCAAGCATCCAAAGTTTGAGCCATATTCTCGGGACGAAGTTCAATAACTTTACAACGGAGCCGGATGACAGCTAGTGTTTGATAAAGCTAACTTTAAGTCGAGTTAGCTCCACTAGAATCTGAACTTTCCCAATTAGCTGTTCAAAGTAACCCTTTTTAACTCTTTGTGGCACCAAGGTTTACACCCTTTCATTTCAGAACTTGCTTTGTCACATAATTTGATCACATTTCCATGTGTAACTTTATCAACACATTTCGGTTAGTTGAATAATAATACAGTTGTTCTTACGCACCATGTGATTTTTGCTTATCAATGGCAACGGAAATTCTTGATTTTTATACAATATTGTTCATTTGTACTCATTGTAGTTATGGCTTGCAATAGTCGCGTTCTCCAATTTATAGGAAGCAGAAGACTATAAAAAGGGTCTAGCCGATTAAAATGGTCAAAATTGATCTTAGAGGTTTTTTATTGAGTATTATACCGTTCGATAGCTGACCAAGAAAAACTCATCTGTGCAAAATTTCAATCCTGTAACCTGTCCGTGAGGGTAGTTACAGGGAAAATTAGATTTGGGCGCTTTCCCGCCCATTTCCCCTCTTCCATAACTTTTTAAAATTTTGAAAACAATGTGGCTTATTTCTGACATCAAGCCGCATATTATAGAATTGTTTTAGATTTTTCGGTTGCAAGCATGAAAAATGGAAAACCGAAAAAAAATCGGAATATTGAAGATAACTCGAAAAAAATACTATGCCACCCTGATAAGGTACTATCACAAGCAGTGCACTCAATTTTCCTCAGATTTTTTGTAGAACTGCGACATCGTCAAAAAAAAAAAAGAAAACCGTTTTTGCTGTGAGGAAGGAAGTTACTACTTGTAGGGTTTACCGTAAATGTAGATTAAGTAATTTTAAACGTTATTACATTAAAAGAAGCAATTTTTTAACCTAGAAAGGGCGATTTAAGACCTCGATTATCCGGTCTTCCAATATCAGAATCCGGTCGTCCAAGTAACAGCAAAATTAACAAAATTATTTTAGTCATTGTACGGTAAACTAGTACTCTCTAACACTTCCAAAAAGTTCGAGTCATTTAGCCCAGTTTTAAAAAAGGTATACCACTTTGACGCTATATCTGCCGAGCTCTGAAACTGGCTATAGAGTTTATAAACGAAGTTTTTTATAAACATGACAAAAAACTACACTTATTTAGACTTATCGTAATATATCTTGTAATGTAACCTTTTATAAAGAAATTTATAAAATCGTTTCTAAAAAAAGAATCTTCAGCAGTTTGAAGATAAAAAAACGTGAGACCGGTCATTTTAACCGTTACGATAGGTTTGGTTAAAAGAAGTTCGATTAATTTTAAAAAAAGAATCTTCAGCAGTTTGAAGATAAAAAACGCGAGACCGATCGTAATAGATTTAGTGTGAAAAGGAGTCAGAATAATTTTTTCACCCACTGCAGTATATCCACCTTTTTTTTTTAATCCACCTTTGACAATGCCTTGACCAGCTCCAACATTTTTTCCTTGTTCCCCCAAATATCCCACTGTTTACGAGTAGAAGTAAATTTCTTCATCGACACTTCGCGTCATCTATCACAAGAAGTTCACTCGCTTCGACATCGTCTGCTATTGAAAATCGCATTCTGCCGGTCCGTCGAAACTTGTACCATTCTTCGCGAACGTAGTATCTTATCACCTTATACAATCGAGCGCGAATTTTCCAGCGAACGGAACGCCGCGCTGGTTCGGCCGAACGATGCGAGAGTTGTAATCACGAGTCGCGAACAGAATTAACGTATCGAGCAAATATCTCTCCGCGGAGATGGCCACTCGAACGGAATCAATATTCCGGCGCAACTTCCGTGCAACCGTTCCGCCGAGGAAATCGGGGCTAACCTTACACGCTTAACTTTACGATCCCACTTTATTAAGGAGATATTATTTTCCAAGGAATATCGAGAAGCCCGGCGGTTACGGCTCCCCGGATCCGGATCGGTACTCGTTATCGAGCGAGAATCGGGAATCACTTTAATCCTAACGAAGCAATTACCCCGGCCGAGTGTGTAATAAAACGCTAAACTGCGAGGACGAGGGCGAGACTAGATCTTAGACCGGCACGGTTTAAGATCGATTAACTGCAAACCTCCTTAACCTTTGGAAAACTGGTAGGACAGGGGCGACGCATCTAATCGCGTGCAATTTTATTTGCGTCTATATCATGGATTTCATTACTTAATTAGTATCGTACTTAATTAGTATCGTAGTAGAATCGTACAACGTTGGATTTATCTGGATAAATATACAAAAATGATTATGGCATATGTTGCTTCTTTGTATTCTGAAGAGAACGTTATTTTGTAACTCTAGCTTTTGTAACTCGTCACTTCGTCTGTTTTTATTGGGACAGAGTGTCTGTAGATTCATAACACGGTTCCACTTTGACTCGTCACGTTGGATTTTCCAGTCGTACAGTAAAAACGTGCCATATTCGTTCTTCAGAATAAAGTCATAATTAATATCGATATAGTATTCCACTGTGTTTTCATTTAATAGCCTAATTTCCAATATACGGAAATTTGTAAAATATTATTTGTAATAAAATATGTAATAAAATATGTCTTTGTAAATAATAAAATTTACTATTTAAAGACTTTAACGGTTCTTGATTGACGCAGCAATATCATCGAACTACTTTTTTAGCATACGTAGGTGTACGTGTGCGTGACATGTTTAAATTTGTATCTGATAGTGTTGAAGCGCTCACCGTTTAAGTGTACAGAACAACTAAAGTGTAGAGAAAATGAACAGTCAAATATAGAACCGTATGAGTTGAATAACTCAAGCATTTACATATGTGTTAGTAAAGAACGCGGCAAAGGTCGATATTGAATGAAAATATCTGTGCATGCATTATTAAATAGATTCAACAAAAACAAGAGATCCCTTATAATAAAATGAAGATATATAAGTCTATTTATTACCTTGAAGCTAAACAAACGCTAATAAATGATCGATTATTCGCAAATAAGCAATCATTTATCAACAAACGTGCACGATTTTTATTTTAATGTAAATAATAAATAGATTTATTTATGGTAACGTCCCACGAAAGTATCTTTAGAATTCCGATAACTGCGAAATGAACAATCTCGGGGTTGTATTAAACGTTGTTTCTAGTGTTAAATAAGCAAAATGCGAGATCGTTATCCGCGTGTGCCGCGGGTGGCGAACGTGTTGAGTTTTCCAAGAGAAACTTGCAAGAAACGGTTAGACTTCGCGATCCTCGTTTCAGCGAAGAGCAGTGCTCTTTGGTGTTTGGCCGCGCTTAACTTCGCGCAAACGAGCCTCGTGGCTCGGTGTCTTTTCCCTTTCCTTTCGTTAATATTCCTCGCGCGGCATAATGAATCATCTAGCCCGCGACGTTCCTCCTTGTCTCCGTTTCCCTCGCATTTTCTGCGTCACACGGATGCCCACGTGCCCCCCAGCGCCTACTCCGTGTTCTCTCAAACAATCCATTCACGAGATTCTCTGCCGAAGCTAATATCCTTAACAAACGAATCACCGTAAAACACTGACTAAAGTGACACTTCTACTTTCACGCTGTGCTTTTATCGCTGCGACACGAGAACAACGCGGACCACGAGCATGGAAACTCGCTATTTAAGTGTTCACTGAAATGAGAAAATATGATAGAAAAAGCATCTACGTTTTATATTATTTTTATGGCTTTTCATTATATTTCTATTGGATAAATTTAGATTATATGTATTATTTTCAGTTATACATATTATGTGCACAATTATATACATTCGTGTAATGCATACACATGTATAGTGCAAATATATTTATACACATTTTTATATGCTATGCTAACTACACATTATGAATCATAACATGGTAAGCGTATCATGTTCTGACTAAACACTTCTAAGGTTCATTTCTTTTTCTTTCTATACTTACACCATGTTGCAAAGTTCGATTAATTTTCTTCGTTCCCATTTTTATAGAAGAACGTTTGAGATGAAGGCAGAGGCAAAATCTAATTAGCATTTATTGCAATTCATTATTTTTATATTCCAAACCCCATACACTATAAATAGCAATTAATCGTGTCACAACACGTGTGCCAGCAAAAATGAACCAACACAAGTATGAGACTTCCAAAATGAACTGTTTCGCTTTATGTGAAAGTATGCATTTCTTGCAAAATCATATATCCTCTTTAAAATCATCCAGTTTCTTCTTTCTTTTTTTCTCTAACCGTATCTTTTTCATAAAAGGAGTTTTGCCTGTACAGATTTACATTAAAGCCACATTTGACCTGATTCAAGCTAAGAAATCCAAACGGACCGCAAATTCGAATTAATGAGATCCGGATAAACGGGGTTCCACTGTAGTCATTAATTTTACAGATTAATAATTGGTTTTACAGAATAATAATTATCACTGCTGACCACCACGCAATTGAGGTTACAGACTCCCCCTTACCTTCAGAACCAAGACCCGTTACAGACTCCCCCTTACCTTCAGAACCAAGACCTACAGTATCTCAATTTGACATAATTCATTGCATTTTATGGGTACGATATTGTATTCATTGGCTTATACTACACTTACATTTTAAGCATAATGAACATAACACTTACGCTTAACACGTAATCAGACGCGTAAAAATTATTAATTACGTAAAATTAACACTTACGTTCTAAATATAACGGAATTTTATATCGCAGGGTAGTGATGCTGGTGACAGTAATTTCTCCCTATTTCAGGAGATCGATTATTCGTTTTTACTAGTTGTTGACAATCGCTAACTATAAAAACGAGCTGTAATCGTATCTCACCTTTCCAAGTGTCCATTTTTTTGCGCAATCTGTGTGCGAATTAGGGAGAAATTACTGTATTGTGGAGTGAGCAATTGCTATGTTTTTGATTCGTTTTCGGGAATAATTAACTTTATATTTATCGAATAAGGTCACTGTAATTGCTAACTACACAATGAGCTGAGGACGTTACCTTAGAAGTATTTTGAAAAATGATGCGATTTACTTTCAATGGTGTCGCACAGGCATCGTTCGAATGCAAAGTGATTCCCTGCAAAGTATTAATTGTAGCCAAACGTCTCGACCTTCAGTCCCTCTTTCACCACGAAATTGGGCCAGCCGCAGAGAAGAATACTGTATTACATGCCTCTGGATCCCGAGAGCGATCGGCGCGTAGGCGATACCAATGACGTAATAGGATTCTCCATTCGCGTCAACGGTGGTAGTCATCCCCAATGAACACGAAAGACTCGTCATCAATGAACCGGAGTACCTTCCGACGTGGCGTGCCGCGTCGTAGCTTCCCGGTGGGCAACCGATGCGTCAATTTTATCGACACCTTCGACCTTTTTTTCCGACGGCACGGCGGAGGAGCGGGACGTCAGGGAGTACAGGATGAAAAACGCGTCCGCTTTGTCGCATCCTGGAGACAAAGGTGGGCTGCCCGTTAATGGTCGATCGGGAGGCCGTGGGCACACGCGAGCATGTGTGCACACGTTTGTACGCGTGTGCTCGTCGGTGCGCAGAGGCGGCGGCATCCGGCGCAGCAGCCCTAACTGTTGCATTTCGCGAAGAAGGAGCGCCCGCCGGCCGACGCGCAAGTTATTAACGACAATCGATCTAATTTTAATCTCATCTCTCGCCCACGCCGCCGCCCGCGGTTCTCCGGGGGAAAGCGAGGCGTCCGATGGCGCGACCTCGCAGGGGACACTGCTCCTGCCGCGATGCTATTGGCTCCGGACCAGCGGCGCCAACGGAAAGCATCCTCGTCCACCTCCACGCCGCACGAGCAGACGGGCGCTGGTGGGAGGAGACGAGCTACGGCGACTCTGTAGGGGAAGAGCTGTATTTATCGGAGAGTGATGGAAACTGTGTACTCGGTTGGATAAAGGGAGGTAGACTTCGCTCTGGAGGAAAGAGACGGGCTGCTAGACGCTCGCGGAGGGACTGAGAGAAACGATCGACTGACGGGAGAAAGGGAATGGCCTTAGTGATGGGTTTCGGTCGACTGCGAGCGTGTTCAAATGGATGATAGGAATGTGATGTCTGAATTGAATGCGTCGTAAAATTGGCAGCATCGTAACATAACATACAATGGATTTTTATATTCATTTTTATATTCATTTCATAAGTTGATAACAAGATGGAATCGTATTAATTAAACAATTAAAATTCAATAGTATTAATTGAAGAATTGTTAGCCATCGTGTAACGTTCCCTAATAACTTCATTCATAACTCATCCGGGATATGGAGATATAACATAAAATATCGTCGCAATGTTCAAATGCTCTGCATTAATGTAATGAACAACCCTGAGAAACGGAAGAAAAAAGGGGTCGTCAAGGATCCGTTATATTAAACTGATAGTCAATCGATTTCTTGCAGCTATCGGAGACGTAACCTTGATAAATATTATATTTCTACAATGACTTTGAGGATAGAATGATTCATAAATTCATTTAAAATGAATTTATAATCAACGAGATCTTATTCTAAGTTGAAGTTTGAAACGAGTATGAATAAAATAACAATTAGATATTGATTATAAACACAAACTGCTGCTGCTGCAATTCAAATATGCTTATTCATAGAGTTTCTAAAATTGAATCTGGACCATTTTATTTATGCTTTCCTGTTTTCTTGTTCAACACCGCTTTCCACAGAATTGCTTCCATTGCCGAAACTCCCAACTGCAAGTGCACACGTAATTTCCGGATCGCAGAAACTTCTATTGAAGAGTAACTAAAAACCGTAACGTTCTTCGAGCCTTCTTAACACCTTATGTACCGGCAGTTTTCTAACACACAGACCTTTTAAAAAGTCCCTCTAATTAAACAATTGAGAATTCCTTAAAAAATTGTACAAAAGTGACATATTGGGTTGTCCGGAAAGTTCGTGCCGATTTTTTAGGAAAATTAAAACGCAGCTCATTTAAATATCGGAGCCAAGCTTCACAGTATGATCGTGGATGGTTGATTTTGATTTATTTAGCATTCCTGCTAATTGACGTAATGTTGAGCGTGGGTTATTCTCGATTTCTGTTCTAATTATATCTTCGTCTGTGGTGGACGGCCTACCTGGGCGTTCTTTATCTTCGAGGTCGAAATTTCCAGCTTTAAACCGAGCAAACCACTTCCGCACAGTTCTTTCGGCTACAGCATCCTCGCCATAAACAGCGCGTATCTTATTTGCCGCTTGTGTGGCATTTTTGCCCTTTCGGAAAAAGAAAAGCATTAAACGCCTATAATGCACTTTATTTGCCACCATATTCTAAGGCGTACAAAACTGATAAAAATTAACGAATCGTAACCAAGCTTTTTTCCAAATATGGCTGAAGTTATCTCTTTCAGAATATGTACACATGTCATTTGTTTTCAATAATTGTGATATTATTCAGTCAGGTCTCTCACGCTACCTACCGAAAATCGGCCCGAACTTTCCGGTCAACCCAATATAATGTAATAACTACTTCTGAAATTGTTATTTAAAAGAAAATTGTGGAGCTTCTTTCGCGCGCAGCTCAGCGATTGAAATGTCCATTAACGATCTTCCGGTAAGTAACGTGTTAACAATTATCAGTGGTCTTTAAAACACTACGACCCAAAACATCATTTCTAAACGCACATACGCCATAAATTCTAAACCCCATTTAAACTTAGTATCGACAGCATCTCCGCCCAGTCCCAAAGTATTTCAAACAAAATCCCAAAACAGATCATACCAATCCAAGGACTGAAATTAGACATCACGGCCATCAACGTTCTAAATCGATCGAAAACTGCAGAAGACGAAGTCTCGCGACTAATCCTTGGAAAAAAAAAATAGATCCCCATTCATCGTATCATTGTTCAAACCCTTCGAGCGCCGGTAGCCATCGCTGCAGGTAACATCGGTGGGAACCCAGCAGAGAGAGAAGCAGAAAACCCAACATCGATCAGAGGAAGCGAGACACAACGCTTGGAGAAACGAGGTAGACAGAGGCCGAGGGAACCGTGCGCGTCGATAGGACGGAGACAGCATAGCGGTAGAGGGGAATCGCGTCTGACCGGAGTGGGACAGTGCGGTGCTGGAAGGGGACAAAGAGGAGCGATCGCGCCGCAGGAAAGCTGTCCGCCGGGCGCCATACTGCTTTCATTCGTTCGGCACAGTACGCGCCCAGCGCCTACGCGGATCGTCGCTGGTGCTTGTCGTGCTGGTTCGTCGTGGTGGTGTACAGTTCAGTCATTTTTTTGCTCGCATAGATATCGCGTCGTTCGAATTAACTCGGGGTAACTACCGTGCGTGTTCATCGTCGACTGCTATCGTCCGCCTGCCATACTGATACATCGCAACGGGAGGAACGAAGACGGGACTAGCCAGAGAACAGACACCATTTCTGTTCACCAGCAGCAGCCGCCGCCGCCGCCGCTGCTGTCGCCGTTCTTCTCCCGACCGGCTCTAGCCAGGCCCCGTGTTTCTTGCTGCGAAAGGTGCGTACAGTGGCCGGAGGAAGAAACCACGGGATTTTACGCGGCACCAAGTGGACTCTGGCTCACCACTCGGCGTCCGACTTCCGGAGCTGACCGGCTCTACACGTTCAGCCAGGTGAGACCTCCACCGGAACGCGAGGCAATGCGCCGGTAACGTTAGGTTAGGCCGCTCGGATTCTCCATAGGACAGGATCCTCTTGTCGCTACGCTGCATCAGGATTTTACGTGAGACGTGAGCCCCTATTTGGATACTCCACCCAGTTAGGACTCTCGAATATATCAAAATTCTCCGTCCTATCAGAATTCATCGCTCTCTCAGGTTTGGACATCCTGCTAGGATCTATATCGCTGGATTTTCTTCTTTTCTTTTCTCATTTTCAACGCGTACCGCAGGACCGTTTTAGTCGGGGTACTGCTGGTGTTTTCGGACCGAAAGGCGTAACGAGACTCGATTATAACGACCGCCCGTGCCCCGTCGATACCGGTTACGGTTACGCGGCCTGCTCTTACTTTCAACCGAGGCCGAGTCGGCCTCGAAACCCGTCCACACTTTCGGAACAGCTGCTCGCTGCCCGCGGAACCGAGTTTCGACCGACACCGAAGGTTACCGATGCGCCTACCGTTGCGTTCGCGTTGCTTGGCAATGTGAAGAGCGAGTGGTAACATCAGAGAAATGGTCGGGTAACCGGGCGACCCTTCTTGGGGCTTTCGTTTTAGTGTCGTTACGGTCCCGGAGACTGTTCACGAAATATTGGGACGAGTTTCTCACTTTTTTTTACTGGAACGGTATTATTTCTGGTAGTAATGAGTGTTATATATGATAATTTAGTTACTGGAAAGTTTAAAGATTATGGTGAGAGATTTATACCAGGCACTTATATATACCGAAATACAAATGACCACCGGTATCATATTTTACAACCTTCGTAATACAGGTATAATATTTTACGGTATCATATTTCACAATCTTCGAAATACAGGTATGATAATCATACCACTATATACCGACATATTTATACATTTACTAGTAATTTTTCTTATGCACCTGTAATGTACATGATAATCTGGTGGCTTCATTTAATTGGAAATAATTCACACAATGTTTATATACTGCGGGCAGAAATAAATTTGATATTGCGTCCACCATTGGTTCCGCAAACTCGCCGAACTACAGAAGTCCGCCATGACGTGGTTACATAGTGACACGCATAGTTTAAATCGGTGACATCTACCCTCCATAATATAAGTTATATTTTTATTCCATTGTTTACAACAAGTGTATAGTGCTCTCAATAGATTCACTATTAATTATAAAATTAATGAATATATATAATTTTTAGTTCTTACTTCTATATTGAAAAGTGAAGTAGTGAGAAATTTTTAAATATAATTTGTTTATTCATATATTAACGCTAAAAGAACGAAACCATTTGATATGATAGATTTCAAAAATTTTGACTACTATTGTCGGAATCGTAAAGGTGGTTTTGTGCGACTTATGTTATTCTACCATCGCAGATGTACTCTAAGAGATCTCGGTGTTGACGGAAAAGGAAATGAAACTGGAAGGACGGGACTGAAGGTACACAGTCGCTGTCAAGATCAAATATCTCGGCAGTTGTAGTAAAAGTTGACTTTAAATGTATTGTCAGTTTTGAATGGATTGCACCCTGATTCCCGTTTGCAAAGACATTCACGCATGAAAGAGAACATATTTTCTGATAGTGAATGATACTTGATGATTCGGTTTAGTTTATTTCATATTCTTTGATCAAATTAATTGTGTAGATCTTTATTATTATGCAAGTATAATAGTGTGAAGATATTGTTATTAATGTAATTCAACTTTTGATATTTATGTATTTAGTAATTTTTCATTAAAAATTTAATTTCCTATTTATTTCAAAGTTCATTTCAAAACAGCTATATAAACTCCACAGAATCGCGTTACTGTCGCTGGCAGTGTTAGGGCGGAGCAAATGATGTGGAAAAAGGTTCTTGTAGAGGAAGCTGTTACCATCTGCGCAAAACATGAATTCTTTTTATTATTTCTGGACAGTTTAATCCGTTTAAAAAAAGCAGCAGACAAATTGAAAAAAGAATTCTGCGCAATTACAAGCGAACATGAAAAGGAAAATACAACTCCAATTAAATTTCACAATTTCCTCAAGTTCTACCTAGTTTAATGAAATCTCGAACAAAAACATTCTCGACAACGCTCGTTCCTTAAATTTACACAAACATACACAGTCCGCGAGGACATTTTCACGAGCCGGGAGGGTTTGCTTGAAGTTTTTTTTTTTTGCTACAACCAACTAAATTACTAACCGCACTGAAGTGAGTGATGCTGTTACAATTTTAGTCACGTCGCATGCATCACGTAATTGAGGTAACATACAATCTTAGCCCTTTGCACTTGCGAAGCATTTTCATATTTCCTTCCCACAAAACGATAATTAATATGCACAATGCCAGCACAGCCAGCATTCCGAGTTGTTGCGGGAATGTGAAATGCCATCACCGTTGGAATCTCGAGTGTTAATTCCTGCCATAACTGTTCGATAAATTCATAATAATCTTGCGAAAATAGAAATTTTCTGTTTTATTGTACTTTCCTTAACGACCTTTGCAAATCAAAGATGCATAAACATTAGGAACATATATTTTGCAATTTTCGCCTAAATTTTGAACTTAATAGGAAATATGCTTGAAATTTTAAATTTTAATGATGATTTCAGAAATACTGTTAAATGTTTACTTCTAAAAAATATACACAAAATCTTAAATTTGATTTCCATTAAATATAGCGTGCGATGCAGTATCATTGTTTGAGAAAATATTTGACACATTTTTTCATCGGCCATCATGCATGTTGAAAAGCTTTTAACAGCCCTTAAAACTACGAATACAAGTACATACATACACTCAACGGATGTTTCTGTATTATATTTAATGGTAAATTAAATATGGTAAATTAGTTTCAAGGTTTTTTAGTCAGAAACAGTATTTCTAAAATAGCAAAATACAATTATGTTTAAACATTAAATGAATTGATTAACATTTTTGAACTTCAACGCAAACCCGATCCAGGTTTCCGTTGTCCGATTGTTTCCAAATTCTAAACAAATTATTTTCTCACCAAGCGTCATAATTCCGGGGCGTAATAAGTCAAGAAAATATAGTTGGTCCAAAAATCAGAACCAGTCCAACACGGTCTAACCGATACAGCGATAGCATTCGATTAGACATTCTCGGAAACTGACGTTCCACCGGAAGCAGGTGTAAGCGATCTATCATTGTAGTTATTTTCTGTTTTCAATTTGCAACAGTCTCTGCCGAGTCTCGTCGACAGAACGAACACCAGCGTCCTCAATTCTTCCAATTTCCCCACCTTGTAACTTTGCAAAAAGAGGGAAGAAAAATATGGTTTCGTGATCGAGCGTGGCTGAGAAAGGAGCGCGCGAGCTAGCGTGTCTCGGGGCTCGGTCAATTAGTCTGCACGAATGGCTAAGATTCCGAGGTTAAGAAATTTCCTCGACCCGGTGCAATTCGAACGGGAACAAGCGTTGCCCCGGATCGAACAAACACCGTAAATTCTTAACAATCGTATCAGAGCTTTATGACGCGTCGCGCTCCCGGGTGCCGCGCTTCTGCTCTGCTTGCCGGTCGTCGACAATAAAACGCAGCAACGGATGCCGGGAGCCTGTTAACGGTGGATTGATTCACGCCCACCGATGGGCCAATACCGATCATTGGACAGATTGCAGTTTGTCGTCTCTATATTTCATGCGCCTGGCAAACGCGCGCGCTTTATCTTGACTTATGCTCCTTCATTCGTTCTACACGGCTGCGTAACGCAGTCCCCCTTCGAAACGGTTCCGCTGCAAATCCCACGGTTCAATAAAAATGTTTCGAACGCAGGTGCCGTTCGCATAACAAGGCAGCGACGCTGTTGTTAAATATTTTAGGCGAAGTACATTTTTTTCGAGACGAGTACAAAAATATGAACTGACTGCAACAGACAAATTTTATTCTGAACGCTTCCGAAACTTCGTTGTCGCATTTATGAAATTAGTGAAGAAAGCTGTTGGAAATCTGATTTTAATAATGACGGTAGGTAATTTTGATTTTTCATTAGGTTCGATAATTTTGTTTCGCGAGGTTAACTCCATCGTGAATAGAGAATTTCGAGACAGCTTTAATTTATATTTAATTTGATAGTTTTATATTGATATTTTTATAATTAATTATAGTTTGTAATTAACTGCAGTGGGTATTCTGGAAATTCTCGGAGGCTTCTTTTATTTTAATGTTGTAATTATTGAAAACTTTATCGTCTCTATAATGATACTACTTGTAACACATTTTAATTGATAGCGAGAACAATTTGTTTTCTTGGATTCGTTTTCGTTAATTGAGTTTCGCAGATAACAATTTAAATGAAATTATGGTAGTTTGCAGAATCTTATTAGTATTACGGAGACATAATTGATGGAAAGAAAACATTGTTCCATCAGCGTTAATGTCGTTGAAAACAAGGAATTGAAATAATACACGTGTCATTCGTATGGTAAAACAGATTTAAGTCTCAGCAAACGATAAATCATTTCTCCTGCATATTTTTGTTCCGTGTAGAATTCATCAGTTTCCTTTGTCAACTTTCCAGCATGTGCAGTTTTCACTCGTGAATGCTAGTAACGCTTTTTATTGGAAACAAGTCGCTTCTCAATTTCCCATTCGCTTTTCGGCACGTCCCCTCATCCTTTCTCGTTGCGTCCCGTTGAAACAGAACTTCCTGTTTTACTTCGCGCACAGTCTTTTTTCGTTCTATCCCCTTCTTTGATCTCGTTGCCGCCGAAAATGAAACCCGCCGCCCTTTGGTAGACGCTGTTTACCAGTACCATCCGAAACTCGGGTGATTAAGTTTGTATTTTATTCAACGTAGGATCACCCGATTCAGTTCGGTCTGAAGCTAATGATTTCAACTATTAGAAAGTACAGATTCTGCATTTTAAACGATGGAAAATTCATTTTCACTATTTATAGAAGTTATTCTTTTATCTCGATATTTACAAAGCATTAACATTTTAATTAAGCTTCGTCCTTCTGTATTTGTTTGGCCATCGTTCATTGCTAACTTTTGCTATTACTTCTACGTGTTGTATTTTACATACTTTAAATTCAATATAGTTTATTGATTCGTGTATTATTTATGTGACTGCATTTCATTATCCAGAAGGAAATTTCCGAACACCAAAATGGAAAATTTTAAACAGAATATTTTAAAAAGTTGGTAAAAAATTAAGTGTTACACCACTTACGACAACCTCTGACTAAAAGCTACGTAATACTATTCAAGGTGATGACCTTGGCAATATAATGGCTACCAACAATATTCGAACACTAGAGTGTGCTTAACTTTTTGACTTGACACTGCAACTGTTCTATCTTTTTTCTTCCTTCTTTTTTTTTGAAGTAATGACCTGGGTCGTTTTTAAATCGTTTATTAAAATTAACAAAACCATAATTTATTTGAGAAAGTCGAAAACGCTATCGAAAAAAAGATATTCTGAGACGTTTTAGATTTCTCTACTTGTCTCGTTTCAGTCATCTTATGATAGTAGAAACGTGGTTTTGCAAACAGTATATTAAAAGAATATGGCTTTCTTTTTACGAATCTTTACTAATTCTCTTTATAAACAGTTTCCTCTATTGGAATGGTACGTTTATGCAATATTTTATAAATGCATGAACCTTTACAATTGAACAACGAAGATAAACAATTTCTCTGCGCTGCTAAATCATTTCTCAAATTAAAAACCCGCCATCCTCGAAAATCCTCACATAAATCAGTTTCGAAATACATACATGCATAGTCCGAAGATGTCCAAATTGAAACTGTCTCAAAATAGAAAACAGTCGTTTCGAATAATGAATTCCAGCGTGCGACACGCCGTCTTCGTTGTACCGCCATTACTCGCTAAACGGAAATAGTGTCGCATTTTTCCGACACGTATCCAATATTTGTGAAATCCGGTCCCTGGAAAAGCGTCGGTCCAGTGGCTGTGAATCGATCGGTACACGGGCCGTAAAGTGTTAATCGGCTTCGAAAATGAGCGTGGCGCGTCCGGTATTTATGAAAGCCGGGCCCATTCTATTCTTCGCGGCCAAGGCAGCATACCTACCACGTCGGCGGCAGATGTTTCTTGCGGGACAGAAGGCAGAAGACAGAGAAGACACGGTCCTCTCCGCTAGGAGTCGTCGCACGACGACCCGGCGGCTCTTCATGCTCGAAACGTAAATTCCGAGTGGCTGGTTGCATTTTGCATTATGCATGCCGCGCGATGTACGGAAATATTACCATAAGTGGCGGCACAGTGCGCGCGCGCGCGCGACCGACCGACCGTCCGACCGCGGAGACGAATCGCCTCTCGCGAAAATGAAACCTCGAAACGACCAATTGCCGGAACGCGGCCGCCGATCAATTTCTATTCGCCGAAGAGTGGATAGGCTCTTTGAACTTCCGCTTCGGCCGAATTCGCTCGGGAATCTCCTCTGCCGACCTCCGGACAGCTCTAGAAAATATTTGACAATTTAATACTCCGTTTTATCGAGTAGTTTCTATTCTGTCTGTACCATCGGACGATTTAATATCTTTATCGAGCGTTTTCTAGTTTATTGACAATTTAATACCTTGTTTTATTGAGAGTTAAATTTATGAAGCAGTTATTTCTGTTCGGCCGGTGAACAGAAATACAGAGTGGTTTTTATTGATAGATACATCGCAAATATTTTTATTGAAACTGTTATTGAAACCGCAACTATGACGCAAATAACTGGTGCACGGGGATCAGGGTCGAGTACAAATAAAAAATGCACACAGGGAGATGGGTTAATCTCTAATTCTAGATAATCCATCTATCGTATTTTATTATAATATAATAAGGAATATATAATAAAAAAAATATATATATAAATATTTATAAAATATATATTTAAATAATAAAATATATAATAAGGAAAATAGTAAAAACGTGACAATTAAACTTTCATTTACAGATATTATTGGGCCATTCGTGATCCCAGCGTACCAGTTAGCTTGCTTCGAACAAAATGACCTCGCACGTTTTACCGTAGCAAATAATCTTGCGTGGCAAACTATTTTTATTTACGTTAAAACCAAGAGTGCCAATGTTAATAAATTCACAAACATTTAGTATTGTCACGTTTCAGAATCAACGCTGAACATTATCCTATTAAGTCAGCATGAAAATTCTTATTCCATTTCAGATAGCATTCGATCAAACGTGTAGCCATCATAGCTCAATGCCATCTGTAATAATTCGACATGCGCGTGCCCGTCGCGAATTTCATATTTTCGCGACGACACCCGATGCCGCGGGACTTCATTCCATGTGTCTACGCTTTCTCGTCTCGTCTCGTTTCGTTTCGCCATCCGGCTTGCGCGTCTGGTAAGCATGCAATCCCGGCGCTCGTAGGTTGCCAGCGAAACGTGGCAGAGGCGAAGTTCCTAGAAGGAGCAGAAAGCGACGGGCGACAGAGAGGGTCGGCAGGGCCGGGGGAAGGTTGAATTTCGTGGAAGGGCGAGGGCGGGCGGGGGTGGATGCGACCGAGGGGTACCGGTGCCAAGCAGCTGATGTAATTTTCTTTTTCTTCTTTCTCGTCTTCTGCTTCTTGCGTCCTCGCCTTCGATCCAACCCCTGTTCCTCTTTCTCTTCTCGAGTTAGCCGGATCGAGTGAAATCGAACTCTTTGTTTGACCGAGGAGAAAAATCTCCCTCGCTGTTTGGCCGCTTGTGAAACTTCTCCTGAAACCTGGTGTCTGTTCACCTCGACCCGGTCTGTCGACGCCCGATGGACGCGTGTTGCCATGGCGAATTTCGCGTGTCAATGAGATCCCTCGAACCGTGTTAACGAGAAAATGCCGGAAGCAGGGGAAACTGCTTTTTGCTTTTCTTTATCTTTTTCTTTCCGCCGCCGGGATAAATATGTTACTTTTCATTCCTCGTCTTCTCTCTCTCTCTCTTTCTGTTCGAGTTCTTTTTCCTTAAGGGTGGATATCGACTGGAGGGTCGGGTTCGATTGCTAAGGCCGGACCCGGCCTTGTCCCCTGGGTAATAGGGTAGTTACAGGGTAGTTACCAATCACCACGTTTCCCTCGGCCGGCTTGTTGTTTAATTGTTATTCCGCGCTTGTCCGAGTTAAAGGTTGAAAACACGGCTTCGTAGGGGCCGGTTTCTCGGATGCCGTGCGGCTGCTTGCTATTGGAATTAGATTGGATTAGGGGAAACTGTAGTTATTAATTGATCGGTCGAATTGGCTCTAACGAGCTGCTCTCTTTCGTTTTTATTAAAGAGAAGTAATGGAAACTGCTGTTTTCCCGCTTAATTGGCTTATAACCTCTCTTGATTATTTTATCAGGCTATCGTTTGTTATCATCTGTCTCGTTATTTAATACTGATTACGTTGTTCTTTGTTACAATCAGTTTTGTATCAGCAAGTAGAACAGTTGGTAAATATCGTGCGTAAAGTGGTATCCATAATTTAAAAAATTCTTTCACTACTTCTTGTTAAATACAATATTGACATTACCTGAGAATGCATCGCGATATTGATAAAAAATTTTATTTCTTAAAATTTGTCTTTTTCCGACTGGCCCCGAACAATTTCGAGTGCCATCGGAGCATTTTCATTGCTCACAAGCTCCTAAAACGAACACATAGAGAGTTCAAAGTAGACGGGTTTCGGCTCGGTTGAAAATTTCCCATAACTCCATGGAAGTCTGCTTAATTAATTCCAGGTCCCTAGCATACATACATATACATGAACCTGCAAAAACAGGCAGCGTAAAATAGCGAAGTTTCAGCTGCGTCTCTCCGGGGCCGTGATCATGGATACCCGTTTAACGAGCTACGGGCCGCCAGTACATAGAATTTTAAGGGGTTATACCTTTCATTCCGGGGACTTGACTTCATTAGCGACTCGAGTTCCGACGATCGAATCCGTGGGGGGGGGGGGGGGTGCAGCTGTGTAGGTCGTCGCGCGATTGTCGGCCAATTCGATTAACTGAGGAGCCCGCATAAAAAGTCAATTGCTCCGGCTGAAATTCGTCAGCTGATTCGCCGACGATAGCCCCTTCGTTCGTAGCCGTCGACGATGAAGGAAGTCGATAGCTCGCCGTTAGATCTTGATAAAAACCGGGGGCTTTCCGACTGCACGGCGATTACTCTTCAAATGCGCCGAAAATTAAGCCTTCCGCGTGATCGAGCGGCCTCGTATCACGCTAAAAGCAAAGCGAGTAACGAGCAAATTGTTGCTGGCGAATTTCGTGCTCGCTTTCGTTCCAACTCGAGTTTGGTTAATCTTGATCCGAATCCAATCGCATTCTCAATCTTATTTCACGATCTATGCCCGAGCTAACAAAGGAATGTGCCTAACCGTGCATCCTTGTCCTCTCTTTGTTCTTTTATTAAACTTTCAGGGACAACTCCTTGATGTTCTTGATTACTTTCGCGATAATTTTACGATATTCCAGAAACTGGCAATAAAGTCTGAAAGCGTATCACACCTAATAAGTAGATTTTTATGCATTCGTGACATGGACAGATTTTTAAAATGCAAGTATAAGTTAACAAGGTCTAATAGTAATTTTATTTTATTTTATTTATCGAACGAGTAATATTTTAGTTGACGAAAGAAACTTTCCTTTAATTCCAATTTCTGTTAAATAACCTATAAAAATGTGATAATAGTAATCTACTAATAAAATGTAAAGCTTTAATGAAACCTTATGTAACTATACAAAAGCGTTTATGATTTACACATTTGATAGATAGTTGTTGAATTTATCTGATAGCTGTACGAAAATGATCTTCCATATTTCTTCTTTGTATTCTGACGAGAACGTTACTTTGTAACTCAAGCCTAGATCTATACTATCCATTGATCAGAAGAAGTCCGCTGAGAAAAGTGTAGGACCGATCTCTATCAACCCATCCATTCTAACGCTCTCGCAAAAGTAGGGTAAACGCGTTTCGCTTATTGGCGCAAATGATCCCTTCCTATTAGCCTCAAGTTAGCCGCAACACTGAATTTCCACGAAACGAGAGACTCGAGTCCGGCCGATTAAAAACAAACAACTCGCTCTTCCGTGGTCGCCATTTTCGGCTAGGAACACATTATATAGACGCGTGTTCCGTGCTTTCCGTAGGTGTGTGTTGTATTATTTACACGGCCACGGGCGAGCGAGGCGCGCGACGGGAGTCAGGAGGCGTGGAACAATCGAGACAAAGTGAAACAGAGACGCAACAATTACAAGATTCAAGAGCGTTGACTTATCCCTAAAGCATTAACACGAGATTTACGGAACGCGTCAAAATAACGGGTCGTTAATTTTTTAATTTACGATTATTCGCATCGTAAAGATACATTTATGAGTTATTTATTTAATTTATAAATTACTTGCGGCAAATGTTACAATAACACTTGTTGAAAATCAGAATAGATGTCTTATCGTTACTTTTATAAACTAATATAAAACAGCTGCTTTTGGGGCCCGTAAATCTAGTGTTAACTTTAGATTCTTCCGATGAATACATGATTATTTGTAATTACTAATTACTAATTAATATTTTGATTAATTTTTCATTGCATTATGCAGTTATAAATTGGAAGTGATTCAACGGTATCTTGAAATTCTTTAAATGTTCGCGCTGTTTTACGTTTAATTTTAAATTCACTAAATCTATCTGCTAGTTTTCCTTCGGTGTATTCGTGTCATGCGATAAATCCATAAAATTTACAGTCCAACGATAACGCTACATCAGAAGCATCCTTTTTCGAAAGATGATCCACGATTTGCGTGAAATATTAAACAGAATCCTTGCACCGTTGGCAGCTGCAAACAAACGTACGATCAATGTGAAAAATGCACCGACTCCTGCACCGAATACTAAACAATATTCGTCTCGAACACTGTCGATTCGATCGTCACGGCAGCATTGCCACATTGTGCGCCGGCATCGTGCCTCGAGTATCCCTCGCGCGAAAATTGGAGCCGCCGGTCGAGCCTCGTTTCTTCCATTCCGTGGAATACTCCGGTTCCATGAACCCGATCCCTTTATCTATCTCAGAATCAACATCGGCGAGGAGTCATCGTCGCGTCGTATGCTCTCACGCCCGTTCATTAAGACTCATTAGCAGCGCGGTGACCTCCGCAGATCCTCCGATTACACGGCGCGGCGCGCATACATCGCCGCTTGAGCCGCAGATGCGTCGAACTGACACGCCTGCCGATATACATATATCATTTCGGATTGCAGGGCCTCGATCCTCGCGTATCCCCTATTAGAGGACGCCTCCTCTAATCATGATCGCGGTCACTTGTCCCTTTGTGTGCACACGCGCGGAAGCCCGTTCGCGGATCTCACGTGCACGTGCCGAAATTCTAGCTCGAGCACGAAACACCCCTGCGAGACAATTAGCCGCGAACGGAACCAAACACCCCGTTGCTTTTCTCGAATTAATGTCGTTTTAAAAAGCCACGTTGAATTTCAAGGTCTTTTCGGCCCTTCAACCACGAACACAGCGGATTCGATAAGTTGTCGTAGTTGCTTTGACCACAAAGCGTGTAGAATGTTTGACCGATTACAGTTCTCCCTCGAACAATGCAGTTTTTAACAACACGGTTTCGATTCTTCACAGTTGTTTTACGAGCATTTTCATGCTCTTTTGAACCCTTTGCCTTGCGATTTATTTTCAAAGAAGTGCGTAGAAAATTCAATTTAACCCTGGTCTGTGCGAGAAGTTATCACAAAATAAAACTAAAATAATTCAGTGTTTATTTAGTATATTTATGTAAATGAGTTTCTATAGTTTTAGATTGTTTAAGACATTCTTAGGATTATTTTTGTTTCAGTGAACTTAAGAAAAAAACGTTAACTCCTCCTCGCAACTTCCAACGAGTGATTTATTGCCAAAAAACTGTTGTAAACTCGCAGAATAATTTAATAGACAGACAACTTTGTGTGTGTCTTCTCTCACAAAACACCCAGCACCTTTATCTACAATGAGGTAAAGAAGAAGGCAAGAGAATGTGAAAATGTCATAATAATTCTTTTTTACTTTCTTCTTTTTAAATACGCGGTGGCACAGAAAATGGTTCGCGCCTCGTCATTTCTACTTAAGGGATTAACAAACGAAACAATTTAGAATAAAAAAAAGTAAAAAATAGATAAATAAAATTGAAAATTAAAAAATTTTAAAAAGAATAAAATTAATATTTTTGTTGACACAATACAAATCTTTATGCTGTGTTAAAAAGGTTCACTACAACGAAAAATATGTATCCGTGTAACACGATTCTTAACTTTTGCCCATAAGTGTATATTCTTATTGTGCAACAGCGTTAAACACTATTACGGAAAGAACTTTTGAGGCAACAGAATAAATTGAACTTAACGTTTCTTGAGTTCGCCGAAAAGATCAAGCTACCGAAGCAGTTGGGACATGCCGCTACTAGTGCCGCTCGATTACCGTTTCCAATCATGTTAGGCTCTCGCGGTGAAAGCCAGACGTAGCGCGGATTAAAGCGATGCGTGGGAGTTCCGATCGCGAGTGCAGAAATGGAGATAACGACAGAGGAGTTCGGTCCTCGAGCGCGAGGCTAGGACCTATCAAGGCGTATTAGGGGTTGCTCGTTTTTTCGAGACAGTATGTCGACCGTTTAGACGCCATCCACTTCAATTTCAACTTGCACCGTGGTGTCGTAAAAGCTTCTCCCCTGCCTACCGGTGCTTTTACCGTGTGCACGAGTACAGAAACGCTCGGCACGATGCATCCTTGCGTATACCGGACCATGAGAGACTGAGTAAGGGAGACGGACGGAGCAAAATAGTATTTTTGTATTTAAAATAGTATTTTAAATGGTAAATATTGTAGTAAGTACATATTTTATTTTAGATCATGCATGTATTTTTGAAAATAAAATATTTTGCAAAAGTTTTAAGATTACATTTCCTAAAGTATTTTATCTGAAATACACTGAAAATATTTCTCTCTCATAGTTTGAAATACTTTATTTATTTCATTTACTATCACCTAATCAAATATTTTTATTTCACTAAATCATAGTGTAAAACATAATTATTTTGGTGATATAGAACGAGCAGAGCACTTTTTCTCTGCATCATATACACGTACATGAAAAATGCACTTTGTTACATGGGAATAGCTGTATGTAAAAAAAGACTTGTTTTACGTTACGTTAATCATTTTCACAATTTATTTCCAGCTTAAGAAGTGTGAGAAATGTTCTATTGAAATATTTTATTTTATGTTTTAGATTATCAAAATAAAGTATGGGCTTTCATTCTTTAGCTTTAGATTACCAAAAGAAACTACTTTATTTTACGTTTAATATTATCAAAATAAAGTATTTCTTTGACTGAAATTTTTTTTTTATATCCTATTTGAAATACTATTTTATTTGAATTGTAAAGAATCTCTATTATTTAAAATAATATTTCAAATATTTTCTCTATAAATATTATCTAGCTTTGGGGACGGAGACTGCGAGTAACGTAAACGAAGAGAGACATAGAATGGGACAGAGAGGGGGGGAGAGAGAGAGCGCGAGGGAGAGAAACTGAGAGAGAGAAAGAGAGAGAATTGAATGACCGTGGGCGAGGGATGGGAAAAGAGAGAAGAAGAGACAATCAGAGACCGTGTACAAGGAAGGAAGAGAGAGGGGGAGAGAGAGAGAGAGAGAAGACGAGAGAGAAAATGAGAGGTTGGGCGCACAGGAAAAAAACAAAGGAAAAAAAGAAAGTGGGAGACCGCTAGCAAAGAAGAGAAAGATAGAATAAGAAACCGTATACGAGAGAGAGAGAGAGAGAGAGAGTCGCTAAAGCTTTCGGTCATGTTTGTAGCCAACACGGTCCTTTGTATACTGCACCTTGCAGTACATACCTGGCTCTGTACGCCTCGTACACGCCGCGCAATTAGCTAGGGAACGCCGGAGCTTATGTGCTAGCACGTACGGCCATCGGGACATTATGGTCACGTAATGGCGACGACAATGGAATTCGTCAAGAGTCAGCGACGGGACTTGAATTCCTGTCGGAGCGCCGAGTTTAGAAAAGTACACTTCCTCGATAGGACACGTGTGCTCGTTAATCGGTATCGGTTCGCGGAGGTATGATGTAACTCTCGATTAACATGTTCTGTGAATGACGATCACATGGCAGGCTCGTTGGTGTGCATATTTACCTATACTCGCACCACGTTACGATACTTCGCATTTCTACAGGAACTTCAGAGAAATTGTAACGAAGCAACGTGTGCAACGTATTATACATATATATTTAAGCCTTTGCACTCCAAGAATTATGTACAAATCTTCCAATGGAATATGAAATGATTCAACGTTGAAAATAATTGTTCGAAATAAAATTTAATATGATATTGCATTGGCACAGATTTTGTGTACAACAGAATGTTTTTATTTTCGAGAGAAGTAGATGAATTTTTAAGACCAAAATATTTTATCGATTATGTTGTGTGCAGGTTCGTCCAGTAAGTCTAGTCTAAAATTATTCGAAAATATTGACGGATGCGTTCCACAAAAATTCTAATCGAAATAGCATGACCAGCGCGTACTCATTGCGACACATAAAATTGCTATTTCTCCATGACGTAGTTGTTATACACAACTAAAGGATTAACATTGCAAATAGAAACCTGCATGCCGATTATCGACGCTATTGATGTTACAATAATTCGAAAGGATATTGTTTAATGAATTTATTAATATTCTTGCATTATAGTATAATTTCATTTGATGTACCGTAACTATATTCTCGAATAATTATGCAACCGGATAAATGAAGAGATTGACGAATCGATGTTCAGCTGCTAGCAATTTACACGAAACGCTTGTTTATTTATCATAGTAATTTCATATGCAGACGATTGCTCTGCAATGTTTACAGTAATTAAATATATGTAAATTACAATAACGATGAAATTGCGAGTTTAAATGATGGCGCATTTTCAGCTCTCTTGGCTTCTTTCCATCGTCTATTTTGTATTCGAGCCGCAGTCATGGTCCTGCCGATTTTACCTCGCCCGGTTTTCACAGACCCACGAATTTCAGATGTCCGATTCACGAGGGTTTCCTCCGAAGACATTAATTGTCTCCAGAGGGCGAGGCGTGTGTTTTCATCCTGTAGACGTCCACTGTTCCCGGTAAGTGGACATAGGGGTCCAAGCTTTGTCCCAGTCGCGCCACGTGTGTCAATGTAATTTACTGCTTGCAGCCTGTGTCCGCAAACATTCTCCACGCATATGCGTACGCCTCCGAGGAAACTGAGATCTGCCCGCCCTTTAAATACCCTGATTTATGCCCTAAAAGAAATGGCTTCGCGACGGAAATACAATCCGCAAACAGACGACGGCCAACGGGGCCGAGATTTCGATTGAAACATACGCGTAGTACGCTGTTCTGTGCTCGTTCGCGCATCACAGATAACTTGAAAATTCTGAAACAATTTGTAGATCGACGAGATTATTATTTTAACATATCGACCGCCAAACAATGGCCCCCACACAATCAAAGCGATTTAATTATTGTAATAAAGACTGTGCGACGTTAAAGTTCACTTACGCCGTTTACTTTTTGAACTATCGATATATTTGTTTATAGTAGACTTTTATATTTTTGCGACCTAAATATTAATTATCGATGAACAATAAAGAAGGAGAAGGTTAGTTGTTCAATGTTATTTAATCGGTTTACGTTGCCGTACATTCAACTCCGAGATGTTAAACTGTGGATTTTATTTATTTACGTTAAAATTGGATAGATGATGTTTAAAACAGTGCAAAGATTTAAACAAATTTATGGAAATTAATACATTGTTTTCAACCTAATAAAGCAATAAAAAAAGAAAGACACTTGGCTCCCGTCTCTTACAATTAACTTAGATAATTTATATTGTTTGGCAACTAAGTTCCCGCCTTTCTTCAAAATTTTTTAAAAGTATTTTTTAAATAACCTTTCCCATTGAATGAAGATGTTTCTCGATAGCAGTGTGTGTGGGAGCATTGTATTTTCTCTGCCAGTTCCCTTGACGTTTGACGCGAATTTTCCGGCAAAAGTTGGTTTAATCGCTCTTCATCGAGCTCAACTGGGCAGCCAAGAAGAGGTGCGTCTTCGAGGTCAAAATTTCCATTTTTGAACTTGGCATACCAATCGCGAGCAGCACAAATGTTGCGGGCAGCTTTCGCGGCCTCAGAACCTTGATTAAAAGCAAAAAGAAGGAGGTGTCGAAAATGCTCAGTTTTCTCAACTTCGCATTCCGTTTTAATGATCTGAAAATTAGCAAAAATTAACTCGAACAAAAAATCAAATGATTTAAAACATTATGCCAAAAACATTTAATGTCATGCGGAATGTTAAAATTTAAAAAAAAGAACGGCGGGAACTTAGTTGCCAACCTAATATTTTACGCAAAGATCCACGATCTACTTGGAATGATTCTTAAGTTAAAATACTTGAATATAAAAGCTTCTAGAACAAACAATTCTGCAATCGTTTTAAATAATTTTATTCTTTCAAAATTCCGAGAATCGGACTTTCGATCAGCGACTTCGGACTTCTTCTGCCTGTACGACGCTGGGCGTCCAGGGACCCAACACTCGGTTTTGTCGGTCGGTTGGCTCGCTGAAAGTATTTCGGTGTAGAAGGAAACGGCGGTAGCGAGAAAACGACGGGAAAGGTAGCTGGGAAGCGTGTAGCACTTGTTGGAAATTGAATCCTTATCTTATCAGCTCATTACCCCGCGTCTGCCGTTATTCGAGCTCGGGGACCCGCTGGAACTTTGCGGGTTCCGTGAGGAATCGAACGCCTGGTTCAATTGGGCACGCCGCGGGAAGATATATGGCGCCTCCTTCGCGAAATCTTCGACGGAACGGATTACTTTTTCACGCGCGATCGCAAGTTTACGAGCCGCGTCGCCGACGTAGATCTGTTCCGGATACCCTGGAGCGAGTTCGCGCGATAACGTCCCGAGAAACACGCTCGCGCGATTTGCTGGCACCTGGAAAAGATGGGACAGGCCGACGTTCGACGTGACCGACTTACCAAACTAATACCTTTTTAAAGAATACGCGAATATCTGTCAATCGCGATGAAGAGAAAAATACAATTTCATTAAGAATAGTTTTTAAATAATCGTTATCGTTTTTATTAAATAAAAGATTTTTATCGATCTTTTTACTGCAATTTGTTGTTATGTAATCAGCGAGTAACTTTTGTTTCGACAATCTTTTTTGTAGAAACATTTTTTCACAAAAATTTTACTTCGCTTATTTTGTTTCCATTTTTTCGTATGTTCGTCTCGATTTTTGACGCGTTAGCGATAAACTGACAAAGAAATTGTTGAAATAAATGTTTCTTAATAATTATATGACGATATAATAAGATTGATAGAAAACTCTATTTAATAAAAGAATTAGGATTATTAAAATTTTTTGTTTTAATAGAACGCAACTAGAATCTATTATATATATATATATTATATATTATATTCATATAATATAATAATATATATTTAACTTTAATAAAACGCAAAATACATACACGAGACACGTACTGCAGCAGTTTCTTGCTGTTATGTACTCAGCAAATTGCATTTTGACTAACTTTTTTGGAAGATGTACCGCGTCGCGACGTGACGCCGGAATGAAAACGAGCGAACCAAGAAACGCTAGTCACGCGAGTTCTGTTATCTTTACGAGGAACAAGACGTCCGGAGGACAGTACGGACGTCCTCCTATTTTCTCGTTAATATTGATGATTTTTCTGTCGAACCCGGAGACACCGTTGCTATATTCCCTGTCTGCTTGGGATTCAGCGCGCGAGCACGCGCGGGCTCCGATTGTTTCTTCTCTCTGTTTCAGCCGAAGCGAGTCTGCTCGATGGTTTTCGAGAAACGGAGGATGATTCTCGATAGAATATTAATGGCGTGCGCCTGCATCGAGACTTTTCTTGTGTCTGGACGTGGTATAAGCACGTATATTGTGCTCGCATAAGAAGAATAAATACACCACTGTTCGACGCTCTTGTGACACCAGAGCCCGAACTATTCGATATCCCTTCGTTCGTTTCCGGCGCAGCTTTGATAGGACGCAGAAAATTTGCGAACTAGCTTTAGAATGCGTTTCGTGACCAAATCTTTCGTCGATTCGTTTCTTAATCCTTTGCAGTACTTGTAACGAGTCTGTCTCGTGACGCAGATTTTTCGAGTGATATCCTATTAAATACCAATGTTATTCCGTTTTTTTAAGCCGGAATAAAAAATTCTGTCCTCTTGTGATCAATATTTTAATCATCCCAGTAAATGTAGACTCACGATAAATATAAATTTTCTTTTTTTTTCGAAGAAATTATTACAATCGGAAATGTGCTTATCATTTTAATCATGAAGAAAATGGTACGGCAATAATAATAATGAATACAATTTTGTTTTGTTGTCAATAATATTTATAAGCATTCTAATCAATGTAGGCACACAATAAATACGTATTTTCTTTTTCTTCTATAAAATGATTACGATCGAAAAAATAATCATTGTATCGTTGTACGTCAATCATCGTAACTGTGAAGAAAATGGTACGATGAGGAGTTGATTATCCAGAGTCAAGAAAATGCAGATCGTGCTAAAAGTTGTTTCGAATGTCGTTGGACCGTGAATTGTTTAAGGATTCAGGAATGTTCCTAAGAAATTATTCCGAGCAGAACGAAACTTACCCTATAATATTCATGCCAGTCCATGAGTATCTTGCGCTGTGGTTAGTCACCTGGTAATTTAAGTCATGCAGCATACGTCGTGGAATTAACTAGCATGGGAACCGCGGATTTTTCTCAATTCTGAATTGTATTACATCTATATCACATCTTCGGCGTGACCGGTGAATTGTTAGGACATCGAACCGGTTCAGGGTCGGTCAATCCATCTTCAAGGTTCCTTGGAAGCATTCCGAGGCGTTCGGAATACAAAGAGCTACCATTGTGACACTAACACTAGAGAATTATTAACAATCTTTGATACCAAACCTGGCGACGACTAAGCGAGGCTGTCGTGTGTTGTATCGTAAGAATGAGAAGAATTTATATAAATTTTTCGATATTTTTATTACAATGTTGTGTTATGTTCAAGAGTCTTTATCACGTCAACAGTTTTTAAACGGTAGATTTACCATTGACCCCTTCACGACTAAAGAAAACATTTTTCCCGATTTTAAAATCGTCGTGTTTAATTATTGGTTAGTTTTGGTACAAAACACAATTTGCCAGCACACAACATGCAAAAAACGGAAGAAATGAAAAGATAAAAAATTGTGCTAAACGCTGCATAGAAAATAGGACACATAATGTTATGTACTATGTGCAATGTTCATCTTTGCTTCACAACCAAAAGAAATTGCTTCGCACAATATCATAATTAGCACATCGTTTTGTATAGTAATTTTATTTCGTAGTTTTGTATTATTTTGGTTAACATTCTGTTATAATAAACCAATAAATAAAAGACATTGCACAATAAGCCTAACCATAATTTGTGTTACCTTTATAGACCATTGGGAGAAATATTTTCCATAAAATTCCAAAAAAAAACTACACATTGTCATATATTTTTCTTATGATTTTTATTTATTTTACGTCTAAACAAGCTAAAATAAAATTACATACTAATATTTTTCTCTTAGCAACCTTATGGTCCTGTAAGAGTTAAACATCGTCTGATGTTAATTTTTACTTGAACAATAGTTCAGCGGGTTCTATTGTCTTCGTTCCGTAGCCTGTTACTTTGAAAATCCCGCACGTAATCAATCTTCCGTGATGAGGAACGAAATTATTTTCCGCTTAAGCGAATACGACACTCGCGAGCACTTGAAACGCTTAAAACATCAATGTACTTTGTAAAGCTGCCGTCTCTTCCAGCTTTAAAATATTTAGCAAGCGTCGCTCGTCGAGTTTACGAAACGAAAATTGTTCCGCGAGGATCAAAGGAGCAACGGCTCAAATTCCACGACGAAAACGCGATGGAAACGCGACCGCTTTAATTTTCGACAATGTCGCCTTTGAAAACGGGCGCGACTCGCGAGCATTCCGCGTGATTATATGAGTGAGATTTTTTTTTTAATGTGCCTGCCGGTGGGGTCGGGAGAGATGTTCGTTCGAGAGGGACAAGGTTCGCTTTGTGTGACCGGAAGCTGGAAGGAGGGTGGAAGCCGCTTCCTTTCGAGGCACCGTCGATCCTCACGATAGCAGGCTCGCTGCACACCAGAGCGAATATCGAGGCCCCTGCTCCACGGGATTATTATTCGCGAGCGATTATTCGACTCTGTGTATAACCGTGGCCGCCTTCCATTTTCTTCCACGCTACCTTTACTTTCAATTACCTGTCCGATTCAACGAATCGTTGCGATCTCGCGCAACTCTATTTACCTTCCATTCTCGGGAAACGTTTCCCTCCTTTAAAGCGTAAATGAGTCAATTGTGTTCGAAGAGGAAAATAAAGATCGTTGTGTTTCGTTTGCGCCGCACGGAGCGGAGTATGTATGTACACAAATGCGTTCAGAAGAGCTCTCGGCTCGAAAAATTCTCAAAGCAGTTTTAAATCAACGGTCGTCGTATTTATATAATCGAAGCTTAGTTTTTGAATTATGATGAATATGATTTAATTATGATTAACAATAATTATAGCTACTGAATCGATAAATGTTCTTTACTTTCGTCTGAATGGTAATAATTGACCGCGGGTTCTTATACTATCTTGGATTTTCAAAATTTGCATATGCCATAAATGTATTGAGATCCGCAGTCTAGTAATTTTGTGTTTCCAACTCCTTGTAATCATTTTTCATGAATTTTTTAATTGATCTCCGTAAATCAATGATAGTATCGTCACATTCATTGCTGGATTGAAAATATAATATTACTTTAAACATATTATTTTATTTTAATAGTAATATTTATATAATATATTATATAATATAAATATAACAAATTATTATAAATATATTATATAATATAAATATAACAAATTATTATAAGTATATTATATAATATAAATATTACAAATTATTATAAGTATATTATATAATATAAATATTACAAATTATTATAAATATATTATTACACAATATATTTATATGATATATTACCTTATTAATATATAATATTACGTTATTACTTTATTATTCGCGTGTATCTGAATGATTACCGGATCGTAGATTTTATGCACTTATGATAAAAATCATTAAATAAAATACGCAACAGCAGGAACACTGAAATTCGCAACTCATTAAAAACATTAAGGGAATCGATTTTATCGTACCTGCGTTTCTTTGAATCGATGCAATTTCTATTTTGCATGAAACAAAGTCACAATCTTCCATCTCATGAAAACAACGTTATCAACTTCACTTATTTCGTGAAACATATCAAATTATAAAAAGAATCATGGCCATCGCAAAACCAACCAGTTAAAGGTTAATCAATTCCACCGCGAAAGATCCGAGGTTGATTCCAACACACGACTGCGGCCAGACCATTGGAATTAACTATCGATTGCTGGGGAGAAGGTTACATTATCTGGATCGTGACACTGACAAATCTCCACGAGGCACGAATAACTCGAGGCTCGGGAATCGACGGCGGAAAGTCAGCGACCACGACGTGGCGCGACGTTCGCGAAAAGGTGTCGTGCCTTGTCATCGACTTCGGCCGGCGTCGTCGACACTTTTTCCGCGCCGACTAGCCGGAAGCAGCGTCGAATTTCCGCCGGGCGCAGAGCGTTCGATCCACGGCCGTTCTATTTTCCATTTAACTCCGTAAATAGGACACGCTCGGCTGCCGGTTAATTAATCGTGACTGGGATATGTGGGAGGCGTGCCGTGCGAAAAATAATGTTTGCCTCTCCTCTGTTCCCCTCCCCCATCTTCCGTTGCCCAGTAATCTGGAGATCGTTTTTTCGTGGTCGAAATTAAAAAGACGTATACGTCGGCATTTTGCGATACAATGTGTTGGGATTATAGAATGGAAATGAATATGATTCTATATAATTCTTTTCTTAAAAAGACTTTATTTTATTCCTTTATTGAGAGAAGGTATATGGGCGAAAACGATCGAGCGACCAAACTCTACTGAGAGTCCGGCAAGAAAAAACGCTTCTTTTATACCCTTTTTGGGTTCGTCTTGTCCACCAATCAGAGACGTTTTCTTTGTCGCGTTTCACATTGTATACGTGACGCTGGAACCCCCAAACAGTCAGGGTACGATGTATATCTAATGGTACCGGTGATGTTGTATCGCGGAATCTACTATATACAGTTTACATCACCGTCGTTGCCCGCTGACGGAACCGGCGAAAATGTAAACCGATATCTTAGTATCTTAGTACTAAGTAAACTATAGATTAATTTTTGTTCGAGGCTAAAATTTCAACACAATGTAATTAATTAATACTATTAACCTCTTGCACTACGATTTCTTTCGAATTAACACTTTTACGTCGATATCAATTTCACTAATAGAGCAAGGCAATATTTGTCTCTTTCATGTCAACATTTAATATATTCCCAGATTTTTATAACAGAAGAATCAAATTTTTAGAGGAAATGGATAACATTCGTATTTAATTGATTATCCATGAAAGCTTTATCGCGAGTGGGACACGTTGTTAGTGTTAAGTTATTGCAGTTAAGGACAAGGGGTTAATATGTCGTATAACACACGTATAGAATATGCAGGGTATACCATAATTATGTTAACACTCGAGAAGGGATGCTTCGTGAGATTATTTCAAGTAACTTTTTCCTTAGCGAAAATGCAATCCGCGGCTTTGTTTACGAGTTATTAACAAAAAAACGCTGACCAATGAGAGGCTAGCCGCGTCTAGGCGAGCTCGCGAGAGGGGACCAATGGCCGCCTTACGCCAGCCGAGCCAACGAGCGGCCAAAGCCCAGTTCCGCCGATTGGCTTGGCCGCCTAGCGCTAGGCGAACTCGCCTCTCATTGGCCTTTCGTTAATAACTCGTAAACAAAGCCGCGGATTGCATTTTCGCTAAGGAAAAAATTGCTTGACATAACCTCACGAATCACTATTTTCCGGGTGTTAACATAATTATGGAACATCCTGTATAATATAATATAAATGTATCTATGTATGTATTACTTTTATTACTTGTATTACTTAATAAGAACATTTAATAATAACGTAACAAGGAAAAGAAATAATTACACAACTAAGTCAAGTATACATAATTTACACCTTATCGTATACGAAGTACACAAAAACCTTCTCGAATAATAAAGTAAAGATTAAAGTGATCAAAAAGGGTCTATTGGAATACAACCGATATCTACATAGTGTTTATGAGCAGTAATACCATGTTGCAGTGAATAAGATCTAGTTCTTAAGATTATTGGACACGCGAAGGTCGCTGGAGGATGTACTTAAAATATAAATGCTCACCTTGGCAATTGTTTAAGCTTCCATGTAAAGAAAGTCCGAAGCTCATGACTGCACAGAGGATTTTATGCATTTATAAGAAAAATTCACAGGCGACATATGGAACAATTGAAGAATTTCGAAGCACTGTTATATTATTCTTTTTCCGTTTCCTGGAATCGAGATAGAAACGTTTCAGTGAAACGTTTAATTTTACTTTGAATTTCATGATCTTTTTTCTAAAACGATGTACTTCATCGCGGAATCACCTAAAACGCATAATACATATTTTGGATTTGTAAACGATAAAGGGTTATTACTTAATAGCAAAAACAATGTTTGCAGTATACGGGGCGTCCCAAAAGTTACTCAAAGTCGGAAAATGAGGGGTTCCTGAGGTTATTTGAAATAAGTTTTCCCTTAGCGCAAATGCAATTCGCAGCTTTGTTTACGAATTATTAACAAAAAGACGCTGACCAATGAGAGACGAGTCGCGACCAGGCGAGCTTGCGAGAGGCGACCAATGACCGCCTTGCGCCAGCTGACCTCGACCCTCATTGGTCAGTGTTTTTCGTTAATAACTCGTAAGCAAAACCGCGGATTGCATTTGCGCTAAGGAAGAAGTTGCTTCAAATGATTCCAGGAATCCCTCATTTCCCGATTTTGAATACCTTTTGGGACATAATCCTGCATTGAACTAGAAAACTTGACTCTTGGACGCAAGCTGCGGATTTCCAGAACCACTGTGCGTCGAGAGAGCAGTTTCCTCCAGACGGGAAGGGATGGAGAGACGGAAAGAGTCGCGCCGAGAGCTTCCCGGAGAAAAACGAGCCGAATCCAGAGATATTGGCAATAAGCGTGTCGGTGTCGACGGGAATCCGGCGTCAAAATACGCGAGCTTTCGCGGAGCAAACTTGGGTCGGAGTACTTACGGCAGTCGAAGTAATGGGCAAAGTTCGCGGTCGAACCCCGAGTTTCCGTATCACGGAAATCATCGTCACTCCAATTCCAGTGGAAACGCCGGCTACCACAGGAAGCTGTGAAACAATTGATTTCCTTGATATGCTATCGCGCTTGCGATTGCACGATAAGACGCGGATCGGGCTTTGTGCCGCTTGCTCCAGTTGTTCCCGGCTTTCAACGGTCGGGAAAAATGTGGGACAGATTGTAGCCGGATTGCGGCGTTTAATAGCTCGAAAAGCTAGTAATTACATCTTTCGTTAACGAAGGTGACCCTGCGAAAGTATACTGCAGTGCTTTTTCTATGAATATCCTAGTATGTATTGTCACGGGAAAATATGAACAGTGAACCTATTCAGTGATAGTGTTACTGCCTCGTAAAAGTGAGAAGATCGAATTCATTTCGATTTCATAAAGTTTTTGTCATAAATATTGATCCAATAACGTAGTTCATTGCATTACTCGATGTTACATTATTATGCTACATTATTCGAACTATTTCGAATAAATGTTTATCTAGGATAATTATCCGAGCGAATTCTTTTTAGTCGAATATTTTATTCGTTATTTATTCGTCATAAATTATTCTACCTATCCGGATAATTTTTTATATTCTATCGACTTTTATTAAAATCGATAAAATCTTTCTTATAATCTAAAATACTAGAATGCCAGACATAACTTTTCATACAAATTAACAACGAATAGATAAAAACGAATTTATAATAATTTTATTTTGCTTCGATTTGTGTAATAATTTACACTGCGGATTTTTATGCAAAATAAACGTTCTTTAAGTTTTAATACTGGTAATAAATTGAAGATAATTTAATTTAATTTTGTGGTGTTGAATCTATTTATTTTTGTCGTAAATGCGTAAAATCCGTAATAATCCTTGTAACAAGATTATAAATTACGATGTGCATAACCTCGTTGATTATATAAGAGAAAAAAAAACAACAGAACAACATACCACACATTGTGGCTAAAAATGTAATGAATGATCTTTCCTGTCATTCAATTTAGTTTCCACAAATTTGCATATGAATTCTAAATTTCTACTACATTTGCAATTTATTATCGCATTTGTCATTTCGGCTGATGTTTTCCATCGCTCCACTTCATTTTCACAGATCAGCAACCGAGTTCTCAATGTTTCTACAGATTCGCAGTTTATTGGAATCTGAAATTTTCTGCGGACGCTTTCCACCGGCCAATTTAATTTCCACAGATTTGCAACTGAATTCGAAATTTCTAGTAGACAGCTCCCGTCCCTTAATGTACTTTCAGATCACGTACTGGCATTCGCAGAGATCAAAGACCGTACATCGTGCAATTTGCAGTCGCACTGCTATTAGGGGAGCAAACGTGAAATATTAAATCTTTGGCTCGCGGCTTAACGAGAATCCGATGGGAAACGTATTGACGGGGCCGTTGACTCCCCGCGTACCCATGAGCTGATAAAACACCGGGTTTGGTAATGTTAGCAGAACAGTGTTCCGTTAAATGCCACGAAAATGCCATTAACGCGAGCGGCCATCGAAAGTTAGCGGCGCGGGCCGAACCAGACCGATTTACCTGAGGCGATGCGCCGGGAAACTTTTTAATGCCGCCGCGTCGCAACAGCTGACGCCTCCATTAAATACCTACCCACTCATTTCTCCTCCTTCTGTCGCCCCCCCCCTTTCCCTTTTCTTTTTTTGCTGCAAGGGAAATTACGACGTGAGCTTGACAATGTTGCGTCGTAAAGTCCTCCGTAGCCCCACTATCTTCTCGTTTAATTGACTTAAATAAATTAAATGTTCCAGCCCAATCAATTATTTTTTTGTCATTAAAATAACTTACTAGAATGCAAATCGATGAATAAATTACTAGAATGCAAATTTTTAACACGAAATGGAAACTGTCTGCGTCCCTGGCAAGATGCAGAAAGTACATAAATATTTCTATCTTTCTCTAATTATTTATTTAGTTGGAAATTATGCAACAGCGTTCTTAAATTCTATAAATGTTTTTAGTGCTCTCTGTATTTCATATATTCATTTTTGTCATACCTGCATCAAATTTACAGTCTATTTATTACACATTATACATAGAATATATTAATTGTCGGAGGTCTGAAATATTCACTTCGAGACGCTTTCAGAAAGCTGGTTATGTTCCTTTAATCTCACAGAGAACAATAAAATAATTCTTGTTGCTTTAAATTCTTTATAACATCTTTCTCTATTTTCTTTTGTTCAAAGTACGAAAAAATAACCGAGCTGTAACAAAAGCATGCTATTTTCTGTGTTATTTTGCCTATAAAAAGTCAATTAAACATCAGTCCAAATTTGATCTTTTCTACAGCAACATGTAAAACCCACCATTTACATAAAAACCCGAGGTGTAATTATCGCTTCACTTGAAGTAGCTGTATAACCGCGTCCAAACTGTTGAACGACAGCTTCCGCCGATAAAAGTCAGAAAGCGAGAAGAAAAAGGAGCATGCCAACGATAATAATTTTTCAGCCGAAGACAGTTTCATTTTTTCTGACTTTGATACGCTGCGTCCGAGCTCTTGCCGCGTTGCCTTGTAACAGTGTAGGTAAATACTTGATCGGCCGCGAACGTTTAATTTCGTCTCGATTGGAGCAAAAAGGGGCGGACGAAAAGAGAGCAACTTAACGGAAGGAGTTTCGAGGAAGGTTCGATCGCGAGCACCGGTGGCCATTTATTACGAGGCGGCGGTCTATATTTCAAATTTATTGGACAGTTTTGCGAAACGTCTCGCGGGAGACGTCCGCCGCGTTCTTTCGCTTAATCTGTACGCTCTGGCAGCCGGTCCGCGGTTTCTTCTTGTGTACTAGTATGTTGGTTCACTTCCTCCTGTTTATTGGTTCACTGCTGTTCCATCGAGCAAATCTGCCGGCAGAGTGCCCTCTGCAACGACGATCGTCATCGTGGCTATGCAGAAAGAGGATGCGGATACAGGGGAAATCGATTTAGTTCGAGTGCGAACGCGGGAAAATGGATCCGCTCAATCATTCTAATCTTCATTTCTCTATGCGTATATGTATAGGTACAAACAGGCCTGAGCACATTTTAAATGACATTATTTGAAATATTATTTCAAGTAACGTAGTATTTTATTCCATGATTACTTTCACTTTTGAAATAACAATATTTGAAATATCATTTCAAGGAATATGTTATATTATTTTACAGTTATTTCAAATAATTATGAATTTATAATTATGAATTATTTCAAATAATTTCTTCTCATTTTCGTTTCAAATGTAATATATTCAGATCTGTGTACAATCCTTCTTCACGTTGGCAACTGACGATTTTAGTATTATATTCGTATATTAATTTTTATTATATATTCTCTTTTTTTTATTATAATTTATTATTATACTTATTATACAGGGGAATCCAAATACGAATGCCTACAGTGTTATAACAAACTCTGAAGTAATAGAGAAGAAATATTTTCAGACGGCGGAGGGTTAGAAATAATTTGTTATTAAATCGAACACAAATTAATACATTTCTTGCACTTTATATTCGAAATACAGTAATTTCCCTCAGAAATGTTCGGAGATCGGAATTGAAACGAGCAGATCCGAGAATACTAAGTCGCGATTCTTCGAGCCTCGCGGCTCGTTTTTATAGAAACTTGAGATAGTCGGCAAAAAAGGCAGCGGCCAGGCATGCTGGTGTATGTTACATTAATATGAATATAGTAATTTAGTAACATAAGTTACATTAGTAACATAGTAACGTAGTAATGCTAGAATAAAAACGATGACTCAACTTTTTCATTTCTAATTTTTTACGACAATTTGAAAGCAATTCGGAGGCCACATGACACGATTCGAAGGCAATTCGTAGGCCACATGACGCGATTCGAAGGCAATTCGGAGGCCACATGACACGATTCGAAGGCAATTCGAAGGCCAGATGCCACGATTTGAAGGCAATTCGGAGGCTATATGACACGATTCGAAGGCAATTCGTAGGCCACATGACGCGATTCGAAGGCAATTCGGAGGCCACATGCCACGATTCGACGGTCACGTATCTAATACCAACCATGTGCCTTGTGGCTCCGCTGTTTTTCTTACCTGACTCACATCCAAACAGACCATTTCGTGTTGTTTTCCGGGAATTCGCGTCGCCTGTCGCATCATACTCTTGACCGACTCCGTCGACCCTTAGCATCGACGTAGCAATAAATTACATAGGCATAAGACTAGCATAGGGAAATTCACAGTAATCCAAAATTTAGCATTTCCGGGAGTAATTAATGTATCTACATATCACGATCACTATCGTATATCAGCCATTTTTGTGAGGAGTATTGTATCGATTAAGGATTAAATAACGGTAACAAGTTAACATTTTTCGCAAAACTCGAGACCGATTCTTGCGAAAAGAATTCTTCCCGGTGTTCGCCGAGAGATTCGTTTTCGGGGCTATTTTGCGGCGAGTTGCTGGCAAGTGGAGCGCGAAAGTTGAATCGCTTCGAGAGCGGCACTCGACGTGTTCGAAGAAAGTTCTTTCGACAATGGTCGCGATGCCACCAGATGAACCGTCGTCGCCGAATGCTTTTTTCGCAGCGATTCCACGTATTCCGCTCCGCGTTCGAGAGCTTCTGCTTCTCCGGTTCTGAAACCTAACGTTTCCTAAAACTTGTTCACTCTGTTGCAGGTAAGGCTCTCAAATACTCGAGGCGTCGAGGACGCGGACATTGTGCTCCCAGAGATCTTCAGGTAACGATTGTTCGATTTGACACGGTCACTGTTGCGTCACTCGTATCTGGGTTGAGGATATGTTGGATTATTGCAGTGCGGGTGACACAATTTTTTTTTCTTTACCTCGAATTCCACAATGAGTTTTGATGCCGAACTGGAGTGCATTAAATGTTGTCGGGGACCGCGAGGTGCTAAAGGGCTGAAAATAGAATGTTAACTGCGGATCCTGACGCATTTAGGGCAAGCGAGAATTTAGGGTATTCAGGAATGTGTTTGTATTAACAGATTAACGTCTTGACTGCAGCGATACGCGTGCAGTGACTCCCGTTAATATTCGGACACTTTCCAAAACGAAATAACGTTTTTTAGAACTGGATTGAACGACTTGAATTTTGTTTAGATGATAGAGGGACCAATCTGACTAGACCATGACTAAAATGCTTTCTTTTTTTATTTTTCTATTGCTTAGAATGATAACAAGAAATTAAAAACTCGTTTTTTTAATTTTTTTACCTGAGCCTGTAACAAAACTTTGAGAAATGCGTGTCATAGATCTCTGTAAGCTATACGCATGCTGAAAATTTCATTGAAATTGTTAACGCAAAGTAGCGTTACAAACGTAATATGTATAAACTGCAGATTGCTTATACTTATTGGTCGAAAGTGTCAAAAATCGGGACAAAAATATTTTTAATTGTTTACAGCTCATACTAAGATCAACCGATTTCGATGAACTTATCGACAAACATATAACTTACAGTGATCTACAAATCGCATTTTTTAAATTTTCGTTACAGGTTCATATGAAAAAGGTAAAAAAACACGAGAGTTATTTTACTTTCCTTTGTCATTCTAAGCAATAGCCTCTATCATATAAAAATATTCAAGTCGTTTAGTCCACGTCTAAAAAATGTGTTCGAATATTAACGGGAGACACTGTATATGGGTGACAGAATTATTTCCCTAGATTTAAGTTTCTTTTTACGATGATGCGTTAAATCTTGCTGAATCAGTTAAGATCCGCGAAGTGTAAGAAAGTTGAAAGAGTAATTGATGTCGTGGAACTTGACTTTACAATTTTAATCTGATTAGGTACAGAATATTTCAGTCTTATAATATTTATATATATATTATAATATTATACTTCGTTACAATATTTATATTATATATTTCTATCTTATCTTCATGATGAAAATCTCCCGAATGACGAAATCAATATTTTATTTTGTTCTTTTCTAGATAATAATTAAATTTTTAGAAGAAGAGAAATAGGGAACATGTGGCGCTGTGAACATTAATGTTGCAAAGTTTATCGAACCCGTCTCTCGTCGATGCATGCAGTGATCCGGATCGAAGAGTGACATTTAGTGACATTTTGAAATTTGATAAGAACTGTAATTAGAATAAACATAGAAAGGTGGATATTTTGTAAATGTCATTGTTTCGTATAGATACCATAAATTTATAGATTCAATGTTTTGTGTTTTTTTTTTAGTATAGAGACCATTCTTCCGCGTTAAATAGTTTCTTAGAAAAATAGTTGCCAAAAGACCAGTGAAAATCAACAGTATCCCCAAGTGGAATAATTTCTATTGCTTCAATTTTTATTATATCCGCTCCATTTTTTTACATTCTTATATCTTACTGTCACCGGTGCAATTTACTTCGCCATGGAGAATAGAAAACCATTGTTTCCAAAAAGTTGAGAAATTGATTATATTTGTTGCATAGACAATGGGGGCCAACCATTCTGTTTACTGTGCAAGAAAAGGATTAGATGCATGACAGAGACACATATTTCTCGTCACTATACTATTATCCACATGGAGATGCCTATCATAGAATGTGTTCTTTATAACGTCGAGTAGAGATTCTGAAGAATTTAAAACAGGAATGCAATATTAACGACGGAGCACAAGATCGTGCATACCAATGTATGGACTATTTCCATATGATTTAGAATTAGAGATTAAGGTTTTACAAGCGAATCCGTTTCTGTGCAATCGAAAATATATGGATTTGAATTTTTCAAATTACGCTCTATCCAAATCTTGTAGATATTGGCACGAAACTTGGCTCTATCTACGGATCAACATAAAAATAATATTTATCGATTCTTTTCATTTTCAAATCCAACAAGCACTATTTCCGCTGATATACTTTCACCAACTAGCAAAATATAATCCACTCACATTACCCACAATGTCCATATTAATGAAGAATAACTTACTAATTACGTATCCCGTAATTTTATATTAAATATACTTTTTACACAAAGTACTTCTTCTATTTTGTTTATGTTGTGACATAAAAAAATTTTCTGCATCATTTATATTATGACGCAAAATACTTTTCCGTTTCATTTATTATATAATCATTTAATATACTTTGATGCAAAATAATTTTCTGTTTTTTATATGGAATAAGCAGTGTCTTCAGCATTGAATTTGAAAAATTATTAAAGCTATCGGACGGATGCAAACTCTATTATATTGGTTGCAGATAGAGAAATGAACTATTTTTAAATATTCCTACGTGGAAATTTCAATTCCAAAGTACTTTAAAGTTAAAAAAATCCCGTAAAAATGTCAGTAAATTCGTCGATCCCGGAGCATTGTGCGAGGTTCTTCCGTTGATTCGAGGTGCTCGGGGCGCAGCCGGTCCCGGATAAAGTGGGTGGCTGTGCCCGTCACGCGAGGGGATGAAAACTAATATGCAAACGTTGATTCACGGGGAGACAAAGGAGGGCCGCATTCTACGCGTCGAACACAGTGAATGGAAGCCGCGTTCGAGAAGCTATGAATGAGCTTAGGAGACGAGTGCGTGCGCGTATGTGCACCGCGTCCCGAGCACCGGTGCACGTGTGCTGGTGCATTCACGTGCATGCTCGCCTGGCCGAGGCCAACACTCGCTCGATTATATCCTCCGAGCCAATAGCCGACCGTTTTGAAATACAATCCCTTTAAATGTCGTGCTCTCCGCGGTGGTCTCCGCAGCTTCCCCTAAAACAGATGTTTTTTATGCTCTGCGTTTTCTTTTTCTCTTCCTCTCTTCGTCTCTTTCCCTCTCCCTGCTGGTTTCTCTTCTTTCGGAGTAGAATACGATAGGACAGGGGATCGTGTGTCGCGTTTTTGTCGATATTGTAGAAATATATAACATCGAGGGTATCTGCGTTAACCCTCGAGCATCGTTCAACTAATTGCTACTTTGGTGTCCATGGATTTAATTAATAGATTAAGCATGGCGTCGACTCGACTGATATAATTCACATAAAGCGTTTACGTCAACAGATGCGCGATAATATTGTAAACAGGAGTAAGATAGTGGTTAACGCAGAAAGTGTAGTGTAATGTTCGATTTACGGAGTACTCGTGCCATAAGTGATATTAGGATTTAACTAGTTTACCAGGTTCTTTTAGAATACAATTTTCGGTTGGTTGTAAATTCACTCTATTGTTATTATTTTCGTTTGCGAGAAGGTCGAAAGTTTATTTGGAGTATTATGTATAGCGTATAGGACCAGAAATCTTCTCTTTTTTGTTCACGTTTGTTATAGGCGAATGCGTGTACACTTTGCGTAATCATTCCAATAAAAGAGTAGAAAAACAGCACACGCGAAGTTCATAAATCCATGGTACTCTATGTATGTATATCTATACATGTTTCCTTTTATTAAAACTTTATTTACGGTTTAAGAAAAACTATATTGTGTGTGCGTTCGATTATTATTACTTTTATCATATAATATCGTATAAACAGTGTACCGTTTCATTAACGCAATGAAGAAATGAAACACAGAATATTCGCATTGCCAGTACAAAATGCACGCCACACCTACGTATATGTCTACATTGTCTTCAATCTAATCTTGTTGCACAAGTAATCGCGATTAGATTATCGATTTTTCAATCTTTATAGATTCTTTCAAAGGTCTAATTAAAACTCCCACGCAAAGACGTTCTTTTGTATTTTAAACAGAGTGTGGTCCGAAATTACTCGAAAACTATTTCTTCTATAGAAAAATGACTCAAACAAGAGTTGTACGGCACACGCTGATGCAATTAATTCTTTTCTACATTGCTTTTTTATCGAGACTCGAAGATCACTTTTTTAATCACGATGTATAAAATTATTTACTATATCTACTATAAAATATCTACTATTGGAGAGAGTATACTAAGCTAAAGATTATAGGACAATATGAGCCTAAAATCCGATTTTTTATGTTCAGTTAATCGATAAATAAATATATATAATATAAATTATTATATATTTATATTTATTTATATATATTTATTATTATAGATTTTGTTGGGATTATGGAATGAAAAAATGAATATGATTCTAATTCTTTGCTTAAAAGGACTTTATTTTATTCCTTTATTGAGAGAAGGTATATGGGCGAAAACGATCGAGCGATCAAACTCTACTGAGAGTCCGGTAAGAAAAAACGCTTCTTTTATACCCTTCTTGGGTTCGTCTTATCCACCAATCAGAGACGTTTATTTGTCGCGTTTCACATTGTATACGTGACGCTGGGATCCCCAAACAGTCAGGGCACGATGTGTATCTAATGGTACCGGTGATGATGTATCGCGGTATCTATTATATACAGTTTACATCACCGTCGTTGCCCGCTGACGGAACCGACGAAAATGTAAACCGATATCTTAGTATCTTAGTACTAAGTAAACTATAGATTAATTTTTGTTCGAGGCTAAAATTTTAACAGATTTATATAAATATATATAAATATATAAATAAACATCAAATTAATCGATATCTCGATAGAGTTAATATTAATAATTATAATATAATAGAGCTAATATATATATATATATACTTTTTTTATCATAATTGTACAAAATTTGACTCTACCAAGATATATATATATATATATATATATATATATATATATATATATATATACAGAGAGAGTAGAAGTCAAATAGTATAGTAAAGCAGAGTCAAATTTTGTACAATTATGATAAAAAAAGTGACCTCCGAATCTCGATGAAAAAGCAATGCAAGAAAAGATTAATTATACCATTATTAATTAATTATGCCTCATTATATATCTATGTTTGTAACATTTTTCTATAAAAGAAACGATTTTTGAATAATCTCGGTGGCAGATCTTGGCGGACCCCACCCTGTATACGTTACAATTACGGGGCCAGGTAGACTTGGCTCGCTATTTTAGGGTTCACCGAACCAAGCTTACCGTAGATAAAGAAGCTCATGAGTCGGCGGCATCGTGCGTGCGATTGCTGATAGCGTTTATCGTGACCGATAAGCGACTCGAGAAAAAATTCGGCCGACAACGGGAAATAAATCCCTCTTGATCCCCCGACGCTCAGGTTTTCTTAACCTAGTTCGAAACCGCGTGAACGTGACTCGGGATAAGAAATTCTGTTCGGCCGGAAGTTCGACGGCTCTGCGGTTCCCGTAACCCACGGAGTTTGATTCAATTTACGAGGCGTTTCACGAGTCGGCGTGCTCGCGCGAATTTTTAATTGCGTTACCGCGTAACTCGCTTCCCTACTTTGTTGTCTTCGAGCAGGTTGTGTACCGTGGTTCACGGGTGCTAGGTTCATTAGTCGAGCCCGGTCGGCAGCGGCGGATTTGTCTTCGCCAGAAATTATTGATCCACGGCGTTATCGGCGTTTTCGACGTACACCCACTGCCACGTTGATGAAGAAATTCCTGAGCCGCTGTCATTCAGTCCGTGACAGTTAGTGTCGGTCCCCGACGGTAACCTTAACCAAGGCTCGCTTGATTACTTGTGAAAATATGTGGCCTCGTTATCGCTCTGGTATTCGCGCCTCTATCGTTCTCTATTTTCTGCGAGCTCGAGCACTTTTCATCCACTCTCCTCCGAGCGCCTCCGGCCGCTTTAAAATCGACGCCGAAGTCGTTCTAGGTAATTTTAGTTAATTTGTAACGAAAACTGTGGTTCGCGCGCGAACTGACTGCTTCACTTCTGATGATCGCAAAGAAACTATTACATCTGCTGCAAAATTATTCGATCATATTAGGCAATTGTTCGAGTTGCTATTCAGATTCTTCAGTAATTTACTTAGTCAGCGATTTCGTTTTATATTGAAGTAATTGTTAAGTTGTTAAGACAATGTGGAATAGCAGAAACTATACTATACAAGGCGTCTAAAAAAAGGTCTTGCAATTCGAAATGGGAGGTTCCTGAGGTCATTCGAAGTAACTTTTCCCTTAGCGAAAATGCAATCCGCAGATTCGTTTTCGAGTTATTAAGGAAAAACAGCGACCAATGAGGGGCGAGATCAGCCAGCCATCGAGAAGGCTGAGCCAATGAGCGGAACTGTGCTTCGTGCGCTTGTTGGCTGGACCGCCTCGCGCCAATCGAGCCAAGCAACCAATGCGAGGCGAGATCAGATGGCGCAAGGCTTAAATTGCGGCCGCTTATTGGCTCGGCCGTCTCGCGCTAGCTGATCTCGTTTTTTATTGGTTTTCATTAATAACTCTTAAACAAAGCCGCGGATTGCATTTTGGCCAAGGAAAAAGTTGTGCAAAAGATCCCAAATCCTCCCCCCATTGCCAGATTACGAGACATTTTTCGGACACTCTGTATCTACCGGAGTAGTAACACGGTATTTTCTTTTTTATATTTCCATAAAGTGACAATTTTATTGTCAATTGTTGCAGATGATCTCTCCGTTACATCTTATACTTTGTATTAAAATTTTGTATTTACGTTGAGATAAATAAATTAATAATCATTATCGACTTTTTCACAATATATGTGCATTTTCTCGTCATCAAAATAGTATTTACATTATCGTAACGTGTTTAAAACAATTTTCTAGTGTCGCAGTAGTTTCATTTTTGTTTTTAGTTTACCATAGTTTAATTGTCTGTGACGACATAACATATTTTTTATCGTTAAAATCTTACGAATTTAAAACAATCTTTTTTTCTCCATTAGGTACTTTTCCTTTAATATTTTTAAGTTTATTTGTAACTTTCAATTTAATATTTCTGTTTTTATCTTTTACTTTTCATTTAAAATTCACATTTTCGTCTTTTACCTTTCTACTTCAGCACTGTATTTATTCTTTACTTTCCGTTTAATATTGCTATCCTTATTTTTTTCAAATTTTTACTGTCATAGGCCATAAAAGCGGAGATTAAGAAAAATGCTTGTTTTCTGCACCAACGCATTTTGTACATAAAGTACGACGTAACATTGCATTCGTTAGAGTCGTACGTCGCATTTAACTGTTCATTGGAGATCATTAGAAGCCCGTGCAGTCTACCGATCCGCAACGATATGTTTCCAATCAAAATGGCGGGTAGCTAGCGTGTTAACAATCAGCCTTTCCTGAAGTAGAATCGATAGGGGTTTCCACGGTGGTCCACGGGATAATTGATCACTTCCACTGTTGGAACGGCTCCCGATTTTCCATCAGTCCTCTCGCGTTGCTCATCGCGACGCGATAAAGGGAGGAGCGACGCGGATGCGGCGGCAGAAGACAGATAGTCGGCCGCGAGCAAACAGGTGAAATGAGGTGGAGGGAAAAGGAGCCTGTTCGGTTGGCCTGGTTATTTGTCAGACGGCGTGCCCACGTTTTTGGTTCACCGACGTCGAATAAACGCCTCGACGAGTTACAGGAAAAACTCATTCGTCGATTTCCAGCCGCGCCGACCGCTATCGTTTGTTTCGTTCCGTTTCAGGTGTTTCTACCCAAAATTTGGTATCACTCGAACTCGTTTCTTCACTACGATTCGTATGTTCTCTTTAACACGTTGACTGCCACGCGTATTTACAACAAAATCTCCTACAGGCCACCCGTGCCGCTATAGGAAGCGTGCGCTGTTAATTCATGTCTGTTTCTGTTCCTGCATGAACAGTTGGAATCTCTGCCGAGTACCGAATGGTATAACTTAAAATCTGTGCCCTCATTTTTTTCAATAATGAAAAGAGATCGGATTGCCCGGAAGGAGAAGCATAAATAAAATTACATCGTCAGATTCTGATTCGGATACTGATAAATATAATCTTAGTGATAATGAATGTTATGAAGATACTATTGACGAGATTTTACGAGAATTGGTCATGGAAGAAGAAAGAAATGTTGATGATACCGAGGAAGCTACAGTTCAAATAAAAGATACGAAATGGACCGATCAGAGGCACGAGCATATCTGAAAAAACAAACGACTTTTTGTCCAAGCTGTCCTGATCAACCTCGACTTTGCAGAGAATGTTTTAATGTTATACACTGCGAATAATTTTTTTAATAAACCATTTTTATAAGAATTCAATAGTTTCATTACCTCCTGTAGAATATTTGTCGAAATATTTTCGGAAATCCTTTGTAAGTAGTCAAATCAGCGTCACCCGAATTACGGGTGACGTGGCCTGATGAGAACTTTTGCTGTCACCCGAATACGGATGACGCGGCAGTCAACGTGTTAAATGAGTATGCGGAATAATCCACTCACGATGATCGTCAACTACAGTAATTTCTCCCTAATTCGCGCTCAGATTGCGCACAAAAATGGGCAATTTGGGGAAAAAAGATTATTCGAGCTTCGCGGTTCGTTTTTATAGTTATCGATTGTCAACAGCTATGAAAACGAGACGCAAGACTGCAAGAATTACTGTATCACACTAATTAGTAGTTATTAGATCAGTGTCCTGGGCTATTCGGCTTGTATCGCAACCAACCCTGGCCAATTTTATTTAAAATGGAAATGAGAAATAACTGTTTGAAATAATTCATTCCGAACTGTTGTTTACTATGTTCATTTGAAAATAAAAATGATATCGACCCATTTGAAATAATAGCGACTTCAAATAATGAATTACTTTATTACCTTATTATTACAAGTACGGGAAAGGAAATAATCCTCAAACATGACAAAGGAAATAATCCTTAAATATGACAAAGGAAATAATCCTCATAATCTCTCTCTCTCTAGCAAAGGAAATGATCATCAAATATGACAAGGGAAATAACCATAATATGCTACAATCAATTTTATTTCAAGAAATCGTTATACGAATTTGCTTTGAACAAAATTCTGTCCCATAAATTATTTAAAAAATGTACAGTATTAGTTTGATGATATTATTGTCATATTTGTAACATGTCAAGGTAATTAGGGCAGTTTTTAGTACTACCGAAAAATGATAAGAATTGTCCAAAAATGTTCTCTGACGTTTGGCGATGATTGAAACCTTGTTAAAATCCACTTTCCAATTATGTCGTCTCATATCTTATAATAAAAATGAACATTTTGTGTTTATATTAGCATATTCTTAATGTATGTCATGCTTTGTCATTAACGATCCCAATTTTATTTGCAAAATGTTGTAAGAATCTGTTGAAAATGTAATTCATGTCGTACAATTTAACTTTGAATTTTAATTTCATTAAATAAAAACTGTTAATACCATAAATACAACGGGAGTGAACTTTTGAAACTAATGAATAGACTGCGTGTATTTGTGCGAAATAAAACTTGTCCGTCTCGATTGCAAAAGATCAAAATCGAACAGCAAGTTGTTTTTGTCTGTTTAATCAGTTTTACAGATTGAAAGTAACATATTGATAAATTCTTTTAATATCTCCACTATTTGAAATTTCACTTATCATATCTTCTAATAAATGCGTAAAATCTGCCAATCTACTGGTGAACGAATAGTGTCATCCATATGCGAGCGACATGATGGCAATCGATTTATTAAAGGTACTCGATAATCGAAAGATCGACATAAAAACGTCTAAATAGCATCGAATGTCAGAATTAATCGAGAATCTCGCCTTGCCAGCGCGAATCGAAAATGCGCGCGTCGAACGCATCCTCCGGGAACAGGTTCTCTTTTAAAGCTCCCAGCTAGGTCGACGGTTTCTGTAACGCGATGCCTCCACCGCGTAACCTATCGTCTAGCCCACCGTCGTGGTTCTCAATTTCACGGCAGAGAACGCAGAAACGGGTCGCCCACTGGTTTCTCGCCGCGTCAACCTTCTCGCCTCCATACCTTTAACGATCTTTTCTTTCATTCTTTACCATCGATGATTCGAGAAGAAAAATTCGACATCCTCCGAAAACAGTTGCGCCACTTCCAAAGAAGGCTAGCAAATCGCTTGAACAGTTATATATATTTATTAACGTTGACGTTTATTAAAAGTAATCAGTCGTCTGACTGAGATTGCGGCAGCCAAAAGATTAAGGTAATTGAAATCATTTAATATTTCGTTATAAATATATCGATGTTTCGTTTCAAATAAAAACATGTATTAGTCTCACACGAAATTCTCGATTAATACCTTATTTTCATGCTAATCAGTGTCATTATCATGACAGCATTATTTCAAACATGCACATTTCTGAACCGATCATTTTGATTAAAAATACCACAAATCTCTGCTTTCATAGTGTGTGCATAAAAATATGTGACGTAACAATATATTTTCCAAAATTTGTGCGCTACCATGTTAAATAACTAGGAGATTTTGTTTATACTTATTTCAATGACAAGGACAGTTCATTTATATTTATCTAAATAATAAGATTTTATTTATATTTATTTATATGCCAAGAAGATTTTCTTTGTATTTATTTGAATGCCAAGAAGATTTTGTGTGCATTCATTTAAATGCCGGTATGGTTTCCATTATGCTTATTTAAATGTCAAGAGAAATTTGTTCATATTTATTTAAACGCCTCGAAGACAATTTTTGTGGAACAAACGTTTATTCAAGAAAGTCTCGCGTCTGCCCGAAGTGGCGTGTAAACGTACGATCAGTCTGAAAGTCCGATCAGCCAGCAGAAGCGGTTAGTGGCTCCCAGGGCAGCTTTCGTAAGAGTTTCGCCGGTTTCCTCGTTCGCGCGACCACGAGAGCGTCACATCATATATGGCTCTGTTCTTGAAACGATCGTCCCACTTCTGCTCGGTTTGCCTCCGGGGTCTATCAGGCTTGTCCACGACAAGTCTCCTGTGCATTCTCCTCGAACATCGTGTTTCACGCTCGACAAGGATCGCGCGTGCACTACCGGGCCCGGTTCAGCCCGACCCGGCCCGACCCGGCCCGACCCGGCTCGAGCGCCGGCAAGACATACCAGCAGGTAGCTCCGTTATCGACGTTCCCAACAGTTCCCAAGTTGTTTCTTCTCGACTCGGCAGCGAGCCGAGTCAAAGTGACCCGTTAACTGTTCAAGACGCGTGATTATGCAACGCGTACACGAAAGCGGCGGAGAAATTCGCAAGGCGAATTCTTCCGAGCTTCTCTTCTCGCACTAGCCTTTTCTAGCTTGCTGCCGGCCAGAGTTAGGCATTATTCGAATTCTTTCGAATAAATATTTACCTAAATAATAATGAATTCCTTTTAGTCGAATATTTTATTCTATCTGTTTATTCGAATAATTCATCATGTTTTATTCGAATCAATTATTTGAATAATAATGGGAATAATTGTTGACCGTTTTTGACGTACTTTTTAAGCATGTTATTTATTTATAAATTGATTGAAGAATTAAATTGCTGCTGGCTAAAATAAAAAGTAATATAGTAAACAAATATTTACATTTCCATACTATTTTTATGACTTTATATTGTGTTCGTGTTATATGAATGTCATTCAGGACATATTATTTGCACTAAAATTACGTTCATATTATAAATCACGCGAAGATTAGGGTAGTTCTCAAATTTTGAACAAATATCGGACATTTTTATATTACATATACGAAAAATGTAGAGGAACGTGTTTTTACTTTAAAGTTTTTCTTATTATATAAACAAAAGAGCTCTTTTCCCTTTGTCCTAGGTATCTGTCACAATATAATCTGTGAATTTGCTTAAACACCCGCAGTTTAATTAAGAACGTTCGGAGAACCGGTCCACGTCCACCTCCGTCATTCTCTTACTAAAATAAATACTGCCGTCCTAGGTAAAGTTTCTGTTAAAGGGTTAACGACTGCACAATACCATCGAGATTAGGCAGGTTATCTATCATCCATGTTTGGAATAGCGAGGTCTTTGTCCAGGGGAACGTTATCTCCGACGGATCCCCGAAGTAACGACTAAATCGTTACATTTCCTGCTTGGGTAGTCCAACTCTCTGGACTGTTTTTATACCCTCTGTAATGATACTCCGCCGCTAAAGAATTACGGCCGGGAAGGGTTCGTTTAGCTGAAGATACTGTTATCTTCGTACATAACGTCTGTCCGTCGGTCGGAGCGAATGGTAGCCGTATCTCGGAAAAAAATCACGGAGAGTTCCATCCTGCGAGATGAATCATGATTATAGGTAGATGCGAGGATTCAGCGATAGTTAATAGACTCTAGACTCCGAAGCTCGTCTCCGCGATTAACGAAATTTAAGTCTTTGTTTTCTAGCTTGCTTTCGCTGAATTCCTTGTCGATGACTTACGAATACTCGAATCGTGAATTTCGAAATTGCCGACCCCAATACGTAATTTCATTTACTGTTTTTATCTGTCATTGTTACATCAAGCGTTATTGTATCATGTCAACGTTGTTTCGGAAAACGTAGAACGCGAGATTTCAATTACAATGAAATTAAACTAGTATTTTCTGAAATTAAAATTTAAATTAAAATTTAAATTCGTTCATTACACGACGCTATTACATACAATACGTGTGCATACGTTTAAGAATAATACACTTGTACATATTTAATATGAAATATAAAATAAGAACACTCTCGTTCCTGCGATAAATTTAATTCATTGCATTTAAATGTATATTGCATATATATGTTTTTTTGACGTTCATTATGATAGATTCATTCGTTAAAAATTTGGTTATAGCGTTCCTATTTTGCAAAACCTTCTATTTATTTCGTAATATGCGATCGACTGCTATTTAACAGTTCAATCGACAATTTAATCTTCACGTTGGTCCTACGACAGTTCTCCAAACTATTTTTAACGAATTGCTACGCTGATATACCGAATAAATCGAATTTTGTTAAGACTTGTGAAATGCGCGAAGATTAATAAATAAATATAAAGCTCAATTAAATGACCCGGTATCCACGGGTACATAATTATGCATTGAACTAAAATTCTCAAAAACGAATTTCCATTGTGATGAATGATTTCTCGTTTCTTTTCGACCACATACAGTGTAGCGGTAATTATAATAATAATAATAATTAATAATAAACGAACTCTTTTGAATAGGATGAAAGGAACACCACATTCTGAAGTAAACTAACATAATCCTTAATTGGAAATATTTGTGTAAACCCATTCTTTTGAACCGATAATTTCGAGAGGTTATTTTCGAAATAACATGTCGCGTCCACCCCATGTTACTGATTTTCCAGAATTTGTCAAACAATGGTCAGCAGTCATCATCCGTGCGTGTCGCACACGTGTCGCCTACCGCTTTACATTTACTGCACTCACGCTGAATATTTCCAGTCCCGCGGTGCAATAAGCGCATTCTATTCTCTTGACTCGCGTGCACATCCCGAGCGGTACACGCCGCGGTAAGATAAACCGGAGATGAAAATGCACGCGCTGGAAATTGCAGTTTCTCTCTCTCTCTCTCTCTCTCTCTCTCTCTCTCTCTCTTCGGCTCTCTCTATCCCGCGGCGGATGATTTGATCGCGAGCTCCGCGGTCGCCAAGCCTTCTCACTGATTAATACAGCTTCCGTTAATATCTTAATGACATGATGAAATAGTTTTTCTCGTCTCGCTTGACTGTAATCTAAGGAGCATGTTTTGATCAATAATACGTTTGAACTGGTAAGTAGTACACACGGAGCTCTCAGATTCGCTGTGCTGAGAAGGTGAAAAGAGTGAGTTTCTTAATTAATGAAAAAAAGAGATTTTTCGAAGGTGTGTTAGAAAGTACCGAGTGAATTAACCACATTACACAATATATTACATGAAACTAGTTACTAAAGAGAGTTTATAAAATGTTTTACTGAAAAGAATTTTGTTCTTTTTTTAATTGCTTTTTTCAGTAATGTTTTCTGTAGTTTTTAACCTATATAAAATAACCTTTCGTTTAAAATAAATCGCGCAGCAGATGACGAGAAAATGTTACGATCAGAATTTTATTGATTAATATCAATGTTATACAAATTGTGTAAATCGTTTGCCAACATTTCTATGCGACGGTTAACTCATTCATAAGAAATAAAGAGTAATTAAGGTGATGCGTTCTCTTTAACAGTTACATTTGAAATTTTGTAAATATTGTAAAAATATTTTCTCAGAAATTACTTTGTCAATGATTTCTGCAAGTATTTATTAAAATACAGAATGATTCAATTCGACATCAGATGCAATCATTCAAAAACCATTTGCTGCTCCGAACAAGCTACCACGTAATTATTTCAAGCTGACAATAAATAAAAGGACAAATAATTCGTTGACTACATAATTATACACAATCAAGTTACCATTAAGTACAGAAGAGCCTCTCTTATCTGAACGTTTACTTTTCTAATATCCTGATACCAAGACTTTCTATTATCTAATAATTTCATTCAAGTTCTCTACTGAATGATAATAATACAATGCTTAGATAACATGTAGACAAACGTCTTAGATTACATTTAAATAATACAATACTTAGATAACGGAACATTTGGATACCAGAATATTGTCAAATTAAATGTTAGGATAAAGGAGTCGCCACTGTAAAAGAATAAACGATTATTTAGCCAAACAACTGAATTTCCATCGAATTCAAATGATCGCGAATCAATTTTGAACATATACTCGCCGAAACGTCCACGGTGGGCTAACAAGAAGAACAAGAAGAAACGTCTTTATTAAGCCGCGGAGCCGAAAGAAGGAAGCGGAAATAAATATCTGTCCAGGTAGAGGCAAAAAAATCAAGATAAAAGTAAATGAGATGATGTAAGGGGCGAGGCTCAGCCGTATGTTATGCCCGAGCATCGCGCGTGGGTGTTGAATAATACAGCCTATAAATTAAATCCGCGGGCCGGCGCGTTGAACGCGTTTCCGAATCCTTTATCACCGCGTGTTTCGAATCGTTACCGGCCCTCGTAGGCAATCCGTCGCGCAATTGAAAGCGATTCGTCACGTGAGAATGGAAGGTAACAAGATTCGCGCGCGGCAAAACAGATGAGGGTAGATTACCGGCGATTCCGTTTCACCGGGACGAATGAAGAATCGAAACGGAAGTCCCTGTCGACGAGCGGCCGATAAGTGCCTTCACGGGTTGATACGATAACCCAGACCCCGCTGATTGGCTGTCATTTTTTCGCCCTGGAAATCGAGAACAGACCGGCGCTGGTTTGACGATCACTGACGCGGGGCAACCTGACACCTGGAGCTCGTTAACCTGACCCTTCCTTCGACGACGCTACATCGTGTTACATAGGAGGATTTCGAGTTAAATCCGCCGGTGTGTGAACACGACAGTGTCACGGTTGCCTCACGGATTTCGCCAGACGTTTTCAAGCAATGTTGGAAACACGCTGACATCGGAATATTAGTCGACATCCGTTGGCATCAATGGTCACGTGAATCGACTCTGACTGGCGAACGTTTCTGCTCGAATTTATGTCGTACAATTCCCAAGGAGGCTGTCGTCTTTTATTATACCGTGCAATGTTGCTTAAATGGATTTGTATTTCCTGGTAGCTGTATGCACGCTTGTGAAATATTGGCAGCGAGACAGATGCTGAAACGAAGTAATTATTCTAGTTTTTATAAGAATTATATATAAGTGAATAAACTTATCCTAATTTTTGGTATAGCAAAATTCATCACAGTGTCTGAAATTAATATTCAAACACGATGTCCTACGATTTAGGTGCTATGATAAGAACAAATCGTTTGAGTTGATTCCAAGTTAGCTGATACATTTTCAGTAAATGTCTCAATCGAATTTGATATTGTTTGATTTTTCAATCGAGTAATTGATCGAAATTTTATTTTTCTGTTTTATATTTTATTTTATTTATTTTGTTTAATTTTATCTTTCTATTATATTTTCGGTTTTCGTAATTTCTCATTTATTCCAGTTTAAATGATTTTTGACTTTTTAGTCACAAATATCTTCGACTAATTTTTATACTAGTCGTGATCATATTTTTGCGTATAAGTTAAGACTAGATTGCCGGAGCGAGTCAATTTAACTCATCTACATCTATATATGAGTATATAAAGAGAGAGAGAGAGAGAGAGAGAGAGAAATTATTTAATTTTTTTTATATACATACATAGCAATAAAATCGTAAATGAGTCAAATTGACTCGTTTCGGCAATTTATACTGTTAAATAATCAGAAACAGGTGCCGCTATCAATTTTGCTCAATTTACATTTTTTAGAATAATCGATAATAAGTAAGTCACAGCAAGGAAAGGTCAAAAGTGGAAGCCGCTGTCATTTTCCTAAAATTGCATTCCCGGTTTCAATTTTTAAGTTCGCTAGTTTCAGTCGCAAAGTTAAAAGACGAATCTCCAAGGTATAAATTATATCAATGCCACGAGCTTCCACCATGAGTTTAAGCAGTTTCTGTCTGCTGATGCAAAAACTTCGTTGCAAGCCGCAAGTCATCTAAATGATCAGCCTTTGAACCTTCATTAAAACTTTCGATTGCGAAGAACCTGCGGTAAAAGTTCGCAAAGTCTACGCCGTCGGTAAAAGTAGAATGCGAGTGCAATAGTATTTCTCGTTAATATTTGCAATCGTCTCACAAAGATGATTTTATTACAACTTGTCTCTCTCTAGTCTCGTCAAAGGTTCAACTCTAAAACTATCGGTCTTTCGATTGTATGCATCTACGCGCATATGACACGTCCTGATACATTACGTACCCGGAGTTTGTAAATAAAACAAGAAACCATTAGCAAATTGATACAACAGTACACGTCTAATATAAACAAAAAATTATTACAGAAATTCAAAGCGGAATCAAGTAGCTGTATGCTACCAAGTTAATTTGGAATGGATTCCTGGATATGTTGAACTCACTGGCAATAAAGCTGCCAATGGAGCAGCAAAAAAAGCTTGTAATTACCAGTATGTTAGATTACCATTTACAGTATGTTAATACTGAAATGACAATTGTAAAATCAGTTTACCGCGGGCTCAAAATCCTCTGTTAAAAAATCTATTATTTAAGACAAATTCTTCGTTCGACTGCTTTTCCTATTATAAAAATCGCAGATCACACTTGAAGTCGATTGACACAAACAGCTACTGGTAAACGCAATCATGCAATCATATTCAGCACCTTAGGCGTCACAACTGTGTACAGTGATGCCTACTTTCATACAGAAAACTTGTTCCGATACACGCGTCGCGGGACTTTAGGAAGAAAAATTCCGGGTACATACTTTCTTTACATAATGTAAAATAACCCTGTAATCGCGATAATTCTTTTGCTTCGGTTTCCCGTGCAGGAAATACACGTCCAAGTTCGGATCGCGCCGCATTTATACCCGAATTGGATTTCAGTAGTCGCAAATTGGCCGGCCGCTCGGACGTTTCCAGCGGGAACACGGAAACGTGGCGGATGGACTAATCGCGTTAAAGGTAATTCAATTACCTTCCGTTCCCGTACGCTTATAAACGTGCCGCGAATTAAGCCGGTTCCTTCGCGGCTCGTTTCACAGCACATCGAAAGATCTCTGAAGTGTTGCCGGTGGATTAGGCTTCGCTCGCTCGTAATCACTGGCTCGAGAGCCTTTTGTCTTTCGCGTAGGTCTAGCCGCGTGGGTGAGCTCGTCGCACGAGCGCGACCCGCTCGAACCCGCTTGACCCGAGCAAGACCCAGCTCCCTTTGTTGCCGAATTCTTGGCGTGACTGCGGGAAAACGGTTCGTCCTCTTCTTGGTTCGCGGATTCTCGATCGGGGCTAACGGGATCCGCTTCTCGTTCAATTTTCCCAACACCTGCGGTCTGTTTACCAGCAACGCTGCGAAGATTGAAGCCAGACACGAAGGTCTACGGCTAGAGTTAGGGCTAAAGGGGGGGAATACTTGATGTCTTCATAGAGCATCGTCGTCGTCGTCGATTGCTCCAAGATTGGATACCCATTTATTTACCGTCGCGTTTATTGCAAACATACACGCCCCCCCGTGAAAAGATAATACAATAGTACTCAACGTGTGCTGCTCCCGTAATGCTAATCAAAGATTACACATGTGGGTTGAATTGTTCTTTGAATGGACACTAGGGTGGTTAAGCTGCAGGACTTAAGCTGCATGTTGATGCAGTCTTAATAAAGATGATCGTTACTTAATCCATTGAATGAGACAATATTAATCGAGCTGTTCTACTATCAAATTTCTACATCATTGACCAGAATTCTAGCAGTTTTTAATAGTTACAATCTTTTATTTTAGAAAAATGATCTTTTAGGAAAATGAACATTGTCTATAAGTTTTTTTTTATTCATTTGTCTACAAGTTAATTGTACGAAACATATAGGTGACAAAGTATTTTTTTCTGCTAATAGTTACAAGTTGAAAATACCGTAACAATATCCTCAAAATCTTTTATTATCTTGACAGTTTTGTAATTTGATTTATTCGTTTTTTTTTCTCATAAATGCACAAAATCCGCAGTCGAATTATAACTTTTTTTTAAAAAGCTTAATATAGGATTCAGTGAAAAATACGTCAAACGACCAATCAATGAACACTTAATAAAATCACCATATTGTTAGGTAAAACTACAATAGAATTACTGTACAAATTTTCATGCGAAAAGGTAGGATAAAAATGATGTTTTCACATAATACAGAAAATGTGTTTATCCACTGGGAAGTGTTCGTTTATTATCCTATAAGAAGTAAGACAATTTTTCGTTCGTTGCATTCAAATACAATATAATTCGAATTATCCTGAACCAAATCGGGTTTCTCTGGCTCACGTTCAAGGACATAATACTCGAACAATACACAGCTTTATTAAGCGAGATCTCCGTCTCGCTCAATGATATTTCGCCATCTCTCGTGTGACAGGAAAATTCCTCTTTCGTAAACGCTTCTTCGTTTACGTGCGATAAAGTTGTCGAGATGGCTCCTCGCAGAGACGAGAAACCGCAGAACTTTCCGGACGAATGAATAAAAAGCGTATAAAACCTGTCGCAGACAATATTTGTCTGCCCACTGCTGTCACAAATTGTATCGTATCCCACGGTTTCCTTTTGTGCCAGCCTTGGAGTTCACCTTCGTCCTTTCGTCCATAATTCCGCGGTTTCTTTTTTTCGATTCATCAGCAATGCAGATCACCCTAAACAGAGTAATTCATCCTTCAACGATGGAAGACGTTGCGCGACAGTTCTTCGGGAAACTGTTCGAGCTGTTCGACTAATGCTACGGGACAGGCTGCCAGCCCGTTCTAATATCGAGACCAGCGTGAACATCAATATTAACACTTCGAGCGTTTCTATTAATTTTCATTAGCACACAAACTGGCGGCACGGGCGCACGGGGGCACGGGTTGTATTTGCGCAACGACGTATACCCGTGTGTCCCAATTTACTTTCTGAATTATGGCCGCGGGTTTATGAATCATCCGGCAGAACTTCGGATATCCAACGGCTGAATAAGTAGCCGGGGATACCAAAATGTTTGCTGTTCAAGCAAATACGTAGTAAGTGGCTTCGCGCATCGCCCATCGCGCGCGTATCCCACTCGCCGCTAGAAATATCTGACCTTATGGCTGTGCCTAGCAACAGCGATGTGTCTGAAGTCAACCTACACGCAGATGTTTTCTTAAAAAACACGCCGAGACGGCGAGCTTTTCTCGCAACAACGGCGAGCCTCTCTGATATCGGGCCGCCTCCCAAAATCATGCTATTCTTCGCCGATGCTCGAACCGCTGACCCAAAAATTGATTTCGGTTCTCAACAGCTCCGCTCTCGTCCACCAATCCCCCGCACCCTTAGCGAATTTATATTTCACAGATTCGTGCAGAGAACCTAGTTGTAATGCGAAGGTAAACGCATGAAAGATTCTAGGATAGTAATCATTTCTCTGCTTCACATTGTGATATCACTTTTCAAAGAAGTTTAACATTTTATAACGCAAATCTGGGAATAGGTATAATGAAACCACGTTTTTGATATCGCATCTTTCATTTTAAAATTGTCGAAATTATAAAGACTATTTTACGAGAAACAATTGAATAGGCTTCTTAATACTAGTATATATTATAATGAAGATGGAGAACAGTTTAACCGCTTGCATTTTAATTATTTTATTCGTTCATCAATCTTTCTTAATCCGGAATGACATTCTGTTCTACTGTTATCGAGGTTTCATATCATTAGCGAAACCTACAAACATAGAATAAATATAAATTTTCTTTTCCTTATAGGAAATAATGTACGGATAAAGAAGTTATAATCACGGTGAAACAAATCATACATCAAGGTTTTAAATCAATTTTTCAGATGCAGCACTTATCGGTCACTTTTAGTGTCCGGTAGGTTAACGTTAACGAAATTGTTCATGTTTTTCGGTATAGAAAAGGTATTTTATAAATAAAAAAAGATTCGAAAAATTTAATAACAAAAAGAAGTTCGAGGAATTCGAACTGAGGAAGCATGGCCGACTAGTCAGAGGATGAACGGTGTCATCCGTGAGTCATCGATTTCTCCATGAGATCCACAGTCATTCTACCTTAGTTAAACATCCGTTTCTTCCGATCTGCACAGGCGATGACCTCACGGTTGTCGGTGGTCGACAACAGTCGGCGGTGAACGGTGCACGGCCATGTTGTTACGGTTTGCAAAACGGAACCAAAGAAAAAAGGAGAAAGGGAAACGATGTTCCATCATCGTGGAAGGCGCGCAGCCAGTTTACATCAACCCCCCAAAATAACGCGGCCAACTAAAAGGCAAGCATGCCGAGGCGTCGAGCTACGGGCGAACGCGCTTCCGTTGATCGCTTGCCAGACCCAAATGGAATTACGGGCTGAAATCTGGCTGCCGTGGCACGTACCCGTCACCCGGTCCTGTTGCTAGCAATCCTCGGAAAATAAAAACACGCGCCACTGCGACCGCGAATATTCTTCCGGGTAGCTTATCTCGGATGAGTTACACGCCGACCACTTAACCCCCGGTCGTCATTATGGCTAATTAACGCCCCTCATTATGGTTCTGTGTCGCCTACAATTTTGTTATGGAAAGAATTACAGTACTCTATTCCAATATAATTCGCATTCTTCTCAAAAAGTATTTATTTTGAACAAATTAGAATTGGAAAGTTAAGTTGTACGACATCGATTACATTTTCAATACTTTTAGGTTTTGCGGATCCTAATGGAATTAGAAAGTATTATAAACAGCCTAGATAAAATCCTAGACGAGATTTATTATGATAAATCTGCAAAAATTATCTTTTATTTTACTTCTTTGTATTCTTTGTAGCTCTCGATGGAGTCTTTATCTAGATTGTTTATATTGGAGCCTATATGGTCTGTGGATGCATGAAAAGATTCGCTTAAATTACTGTTAATAATTCCATTGTTTATGTACATCAATTAAAGAAATATAAGAAAACATTTAACTTTATACTCGTCACTTTGGGTCTTCCAGTCGTACAGTAAAGACATGCCTCATTCGTTTTTTAAAATAAAGTCATAATTATATTGGAAAGTCTTTCACAGCTTTTTATTTAATAGTTAAATTTTCAATAGAAAGATATATTAGAGTAACCTGGAAATTAATTTTCATATCTGTGAACAAATAATTCCGTGTGGGTGACACGATAGTCAAAGTGTTAAGGGCGCGGGCATGCATATACTGTGTACAATGCATATACTATCAGAAACAAGTCTACGTACACGAAACTTGCAAGGCTTCCGAAAATGTAATATTTATGCCTTAATTTCGCAATGAACAGATCGGGAATGGTCAATTGTGTTTCGTAACACTTCGACGGCCGGAGTCACGTACACGTGACTTCGCGAAACTTTGAATTATACAAATCGATTGCCATGGCCATCAAAATCTCAATCCAGGATTCTTTTGTCTTCGAAACCACTACATTTACGTCATCGCGGAGAAATCCATATCATTCGGCAGCATGCTGCCTGTCACAGAGCTTCCAAAGCAGGCGTGACGACACAAGATAGTCGCTTGCTGACAGATCTTCTCGAAGTTTATCACGTACCAAAAGTCATACGTATCTTTTATCATAATATTAGAGATAAGTATCGTGTAAGGAGACACAACTATGTGCTTTTATTCGTTTGTTTCGCATTTGGAAGAGAGTTCTGTACAATGGAACTCCGATTATCCAAATTGACCAATAAAATTGCTTGCTTCTAGAGACAAACAATTTTCGATAAACTATACTTATTTTCAGTTTCAATTTTCAGTTTTGAAAATTGTGAATCTAGTGCGCGAATACTTTCCGGAGTGGATGTACTTTTGATTTATGTGAAAAATTGATACTCTCAACTTGTTAGACGAGAATCCCCTCTTAAGCACGCACTGTCGGCCGTCGGTGTTGAAAGGGTTAAATCGCTAAAAAAATCCCGCGAAGCCTTCCATGCAGGTTTCGCTGACAGCTCGCAATAGGGGGAGGGGAGAAGAAAAAAGAGAAAGAGAAAGAGAGAGAGAGAAAGAGAGAGGCGGGAGGACGCATAGTGTCCGTGACGCAACGCAAATGCATTCCAGGCGGCTGTTAAATCGATAAAACAGCCATGGAGACCTGCCTGACCATTTTTGGTCGGCCACTTCGTTGCTCGTGAATAATCCTCGGGATCGGCTGGGACCGAAAAGATGTCGGTGGGTCCGAAATAAAATCGATGACACCAAAAATCTTATTTTTGTATTTAAAGTTATCAATAATCGTATTGCATATCCTGCGATCTTTAAGATCCTCAAATTATACATATTAAAAAAAATCACTTTTACACCATCCCGGATCTCTTTTACACTCACAGATAGGTAAAAGAAACTGCATAGATTGCGCTCAACCTCAGATGCTTTCTGAAAAAACATTAATTTCTTCTATAAATCACTAATTTATATATCTTATAATTAATTTTTGCGTCGATCACGTTTTTATATTTTTACATAAAACTTCTTATTGACCTAATGCAAAAGGACTCCGTCCCTTAAAATAAATAAATGACGAAATAAATAAAATAAAATAAAACGAAGTTGTAGCTGGGTCCCATATAAAATCGGTGGGCTCAAAATAAGATCAGTGGGTCCGAAATAAAATCAGTGGGCTCGAAATAAAATCGGTGGGTCCAAAATAAATTCGGTGGGACCGAAAAGAAGTGGAGGGTCCCAAAGTGGTCGCGAACGCGCGAAACAGGGAGTCGGAAACGAGGTTTACATCATCGAATTATCCTGCGTCGGAGCACACGCCATAACGGTTGCTCTATTAATAGTTGGACACGCGGTCTATTACTCTTGATTAAGTCTATTACCAGGCCAACGGCATTATGCGATAACGCACTCCACGCAGTCGACGCACACGCGCCCGCTATATCGTCGCGTTTTATAAATGCCATAATTGAGGCACGTCGCAGTTTACGCCGGCCAGCATTTTTCCAACGCGAATATCATTCGGCCAGCTCGCGTGACAGAGCTTCGTGCCTCTTCGCAATTATGCGTGCTCGCTCGCATTGCTCATGATTTCTTCGCTGCGTTATTTGAAAATCAACTTTCCCGGAGAAGTACGTAGAATGTTCCGTGTAAAGTCGCTGATTGGCGCTGAAAGGAATTTTCCTAGAATATAACGTTTAATGTTTTGTAAATGCATTTCTTGTAAAAGCATGTTGTAAAAGTCCGTGCCTATCATCATTAGGTATCATTAGTGTCGATCATTTAATTTCAAATTGCATTCAGTACATACCTCGTTGAAAGTTTAGGTTAATAACCGCATTCAGAAAATATTAAAAATCAACGAAGCCAAATTAGCGAATAAAGTATGTAGTATACTGTATAAAATTTTATTTGATTTATTTAGGTATGCTGGAATTCCTAGTACAATCGAGCAGAGGGCGATTCTACGTAAACAAATAAAAAACAAATTTGGTATCACATTTTTTTATCCCGAGCTCTGTTTTCGAGAAAATCGACTTAAACACTATGACTCTGCCACGAAATTATTTAAAATTTAATTTCTATGTTAATCCATAGAAATTTCTTAATTTTATTAAGATTCGCAAGAGATAAGAATGTTGAATTACTAATCGTTGTTATATAACTTTGCTTTGCAAGTTTAATTTGATTGATTAAAATACTTTAATTCTATGAAATATTTTGAGATGTTTCCGGCGCGATCGTCAATGTGTTAAAATTTGTTCATCTTTGTAAAGGATTTAGTTGTCGTCTATTCTTCTACCGCACTTTCCTCCGTTCAAACTAGTGTTTACAAATATTTACAATGACGGAAACATTCCGTTTACTACTGTCTCTTGCTCGGAAGAAGTACGTCGTTTCGACAGAGGGGTAAGCGGGGTACGGTAATTTTCCCCCTAATTTGCGCACAAAAATGGACAATTTGGGAAGAAGAGATACGATTATTCGAGCCTTGCGGCTCGTTTTTATAGTTACCGATTGTCAACAAGTATAAAAAACGAGACGCAAGACTCGAACAAGCGTATCTCCTCTTCCCAAATTGTCCATTTTTTTGCGTAATTTAAGCGCGAATTAGGGAGAAATTACTGTATTCCGCTCGCTCCGCCTGACTCGCACGCTCGTAGTCCCCACTTTTCTATGATCTCCCGAAACTCACTTCTATTGGTAAACAAGAAGACCCACAAGCTATTCGACGCGAGGAGCAACGGGGAACGGTCGCCCGCCCCACCCAATCACGTCTCTTGCTCATCGTGTAACTTAGCCAATAATAATTAAAGGTCTGAAAAATGGAGGAGGCTGGGTGGAACGGGCGACCGATTCCCCTTGCTGCTTGCGTCATTTATTTTATGCATGGTGTCTCATTTTCTCGTTTGCCGAAATTACCTTCAGGTTCACCCACCGCTGGGTTGTACTCCGAATTCGGGCCCACCCTGTATAGTATGTAGTATAGTTGTCCATTATAAGCTTAGAAATACATATCAAGCTAGCGTATTCGTAGTTATTTAAAAAGTCAGGTATTATTTTTAAAGTTCTTTTCTCCAAATTCTACTAAAATTGAAGTTACCGTTTTACGTTCTATGCACTCGCTTTTGTCTGAAATGCATCTTTCGCCTGAAAATCAATAGGCGATTCATCACTGTCTCGGAGGCTAAGCTAGGACAATCAAACTTCATTTATACGTTCCCTACCTGTATTCATCAAGACCATGATTTCGCAGTTTTTGTGCAAAAAATCTTGCGGCTTTATCTTCGCCCGTGTTTAAAACTGCAGTACATATCGTTACATTTTAAATCCTAACACGTTCAGCGGCCACAATCGATCGCTAAAAAATTCTCACAAAGTCAAAGCAATTTAATTAATTAAACTCTTCCGTATCCGAAGCATCCTAGTCAAATTCAATTCGTTCGAATATATTATAATGAAAATGAATTTTCGAAATTGATGAAAAATTAGTGTCACCAATATTTGATCGTCGCGGCGCTGAACGTGTTAATTAAACTTCTTCGTTATATTGTTTAGTTTTTATATTCTTCTCAGGTGAAAATTCGTCCACTTTACGAAAATAAAACACAATTGGCCCAACTGCTGTGGATGAAAACTGCGGGAAGTTGAATGTTTTAAGTCTCTATTCTTCTCAACAAAATAATGTACGCTATCAAACATTCTGTAAGCCTGTTACAAACGGGTGTGTTAACACGTCAATTTAATTTAGCACATCCAAACATACTATCTTGTGTGTTTTGCACATGTTTTGCACTTCGGAAATATTGTCGCTCGAAGGTCTGATCACCGTTGCTTCACATTAGTAGCGTTTGAAATTGCCTAATTTTTTGTTTTCACAATGTTTTTTCCTGATTAATACGTAAATCCTATATACCACAATTTAATGCATTAACTTTTTGGGGCACAGGATTTTATATTAATTAACCCCTACAAACGGGTGTGTTAACACGTCAATTAAATTTAGCACATCCAAACATACTATCTGTGTCAAATATTTCTGGAGATGATTCCGTAAGCCGATCTAAATCGAAAATCCAGGACAATAATTTTGTTATAACGGCCTTGTTCCTAAGTTATTGACGATTATAGTCGACCAATAGCGGTGGATGAGTCAGATCTCTGTTATTGTGTGTACTCTTCCTGACCTGAATTACACAAGCCACTATTGGTGGATCAGCAAGATTTTAAATGACTAATAGCTTCGGAACGAGGCTGTTACAGCAAGATCGTCATCCACGATTTTCGTCTTACATTATCTCGTAAGAATTCAATGATTGAGCTGTTCGTGAACGAAACACACGATAGTTCTCTTTTAAATAACAATTCCAAAAGAAGCTGTTTCACGGTATCAACGCAACTTTCGAACGATTCTCTAAGAAATTTTCAATTGGTTTACTGCGTTTTCAAGAATACTACGACAAAACTGCCGGTAGAAAAAGTGCTAAACCACTCGACAGTCGCATACCGTGTAAAACAGTCGTGTTCTAACCCTTTGCACTCCGTTATCCACTCTCAGGGGACATCGTAATTCTAGCATATCACTCGAATGTCCCCCCTGAGGGGACATTAAAGTTTTTTAGTGATTACGGTTTTTTAGTGAATCAACTTATTCCAACGCAACTTTTTGAGAAACGAATGTTTTCCTAAAGTTTTCTGTTGAAATGGCACAAGAAATCAAATCAAAATATGGTACAATTACTATGATATTGTTGCGAATTACTCCGTCTCTCTCGCGTCGCGGCATTTTATATTTACAATAAAGAATATAAACGATAATACAACTCAATACAATTATATTTCAGATCTTTCAATTTGAAATGTTGCTCGTTCGACGGTCCGATCTCGATCCTTCGGTTGTCCACTCTTCTGTGGCAATCCCTACCTTCCATTATTTTTTAAGGAGTTGCTCACAACAGGGCAGATTCACAATACAGCGACTTGATTTGGACAAGTCGCCGTAACAATATATAAAAAGAAAACTATCAGCCGGCTTTACGCCGGTGCAGTAATCAGCCTGCAATGCATATTAGGGAATGCTTTAAAATTTATCATACTGCACAAAATTATAAGAAATAAAATGTTGATTTTTTTGCAAATATATGTTTCTCGATATCTACAAATCCATATAAATCGAATATCATTACAATATATATTATTTGGTTTCAAAGGTATACTATACATATAATATAGAGGTTCGTAAGTGCACGTTTTTGCGACAAAGTCGTGCCGAGTAGCTGGTAGGTAACGTCCGGGATGGCACGGAGTGCAAAGGGCTAATAACAAACTACACAAAATACACAACAGTCCCACGACGACGCAAATAATATTTCCACTGGCGTCGTCCTGGTTTATCGAAACACGAAGTTTGATTAAATTTATCCATATAAAATGACGGCGTAAGTCCCAACTCGGCATGTGTGGAGACCTTAAGAGCATTAGCCCAATTTCTCGAGTCCCCGGAAATGCATAAATAATGACGTAACAACTCCTGGTCGTGAAATATTCCGGAATACATACATACATTGGTTGCCGCCGCGAGCCGGCTCCTCGGGGCTTAAATCTGTGGCTGCAAGAACGAAGTGGCCGCAAATCACGATGTTTTGCACTTCGGAAATATTGTCGCTCGAAGCTCTGATCACCGTTGCTTCGCATTAGTAGCGTTTGAAATTGCATAATTTTTTGTCTTCACGATGTTTTTTCCTGATTAATACGTGAATCCTATATGCCACAATTTAATGCATTAACTCTTTGGGGCACAGGATTTTAGATAATAAAATAGATGTTGCATATATATATATATATAATTAAATTATTATTATTTTATGATTTTATATTATGTGATTATATTATATGTATATATCTATGTATATTTTTACTAACGAACGAATCACATAATATAAAATCATAAAATAATAATAATAATTCAATTCAATTTGTTGCTATAGGATGGGACTCAAATAAGTCCCATGTTAGTAAAAATATACATAGGTTAAATATATATATATTATTATTATTATTATTTTATGATTTTATATTATGTGATTCGTTCGTTAGTAAAAATATACATAGATATATATATATATACATATAATATAATCACATAATATAAAATCATAAAATAATAATAATAATTCAATTCAATTTGTTGTTATAGGGTGGGACTGAAATAGTCCCACCGTGCTACATAGGTTCATGAACGCGCATGCAGTTATTGCAATATTTCGAGGTGGGTCTAAAAATGTCCCGCCATGCCATTACCGTGCATCGAAAAGATGGGACATTTTTAATCCCACCGTGCCCCAAGAAAGAGTTAACTGAAACTTTTCGAACTTGCGACTCGCGGCGTTCTTTCTTGTAGCCAGAGAAATATCGGCCGGCAACATGGAGGCCCGTGCATTCATGAACGAGCGGGCCGGTTCTGGTGGCAGGCTTCTAGGAAGCGTTTCGAATGTGGATCATTAAAATTCAACGGGGCATCAGGAATGTAAAGTGTGAGCGACCTTCCCGGCTAGCCGGGCCTGGCCACTGAAAATTCTCTCTTTACACGGTGTTTAAAGGCCTCCGCGAGAGAGCAGACGAGCTTCCAAAGGAGACAGGCTACCCTTCTTCGGCGACACAACGCCGAACCGCCCTCCTCCCGGCTCAGAGGATTATCCTGGACGATGTCCCTCCTCATTTGTCGTCCCTTTATACCTCGACAGTGACTACTATCCGTCCTTAGTTTACCGAGAGTCTGACACTCGAATGATGATCCGCGTCGGTGATCTTCACGGCTGGACGCTCTTCCCACGGGCAACGGCTCGCAACGTGTCGATTCCGTTGTTCTTCGACACTAGGTTTACGGAACGCTTCATTTTGACCCATTCAAAATTTTTTAATTTATCTTCATTGTTATTGTAAATATATATATTTATGAGGAATTTATTCAGTGAAGTTTCATTCAATATACTGGCTGAGTCATTTAACTTGTTCATCTTAATTTTTCTTGCAAACTATATATGGAAAAAAGAATGTTTCGAACGTAAGTTGTTTGTTACAAAGAGGAGCATACACGGCAACAATTAATTTTTCGCTATTTTACTTTTTTGATAAAAATATGAGGGTCACCTTGAGGTTTTTTTTTAAGTATAACGTGCAACATTTAATCGTGCCATTCGGAAGTCTGTTATGTTCTAGAATAAAAATGGTAGTTTAACTTATTAATAACTTTTATGAGTTACCATAACGTGAGACTGACCATAGCAATGTTTTTAACTTCTTTAAATGTCTTTACTGTTTTGCATTTAAAATACTCGTTGTTCTCGTAAATGCCTAAAATCCGCAGTCTACACTTATGACTCTTAGAATCTCTTATAACAATTTTTAATTATTTCCAACGTTCTATCATATTTTATATAATGCCTGTAAAGCGTTAATCACTAATTCGCCAATAAATAGGTTCGAGATTTTTTTTATGCTAGGCGATCAGAAAAAATTCTCCGAGTGCAAACTGTAGTATGAATTATATACTCTGAATCACTTCGAATCAAACGCCAGTTAGAAGCGACATCACAAAAGGGTGGTAAATTTCACCGGTCCGGATTTATGACATAGATTCAATTATTAACTATTTCCACGAGGGCAGCCCGGCGGTAGAGAAATTCGCGGGCTTTGCGGACCCGCATTGGATCCCAGAATTCCAGCGAGCGCGCTGCAACCTCGGAAATGCATTGAATTACAGGCAGGCCCGGTAATTTGGTGATGCTCGTCAATAACGTCGGTTCTAT